>NC_139348.1:124108813-124413813 GCF_055883805.1 Amblyomma maculatum | reverse complement strand
CTTCTCACGCTGCGTTCTCGCTGTGCCGCACGAGACAAATTATCGAAACGTGTAGATGGATTATTGAATTTTAGTTTTCAATACTTTTTAGCCGGTCTGACGCGACGAGATGGGAACGCCAAGGTCCGAACGATGGAATTAGCACAATAACGCTGCCACTAGTGCGTCGAAAAACTTCTTTTTAAACAAGTTTCCGGAGCCTTGGAGCAGCGAAACTTGGCATAAGCTTCGTGCAATATCTCTGCTACATGACAGCGTATTTTATTTAGTCGTGTGGCGATCGAACGAACCTCGAGCCGCCGCTTTCCTCGCCCAACAAACACAATCTCAAACTCGGGCGGCGGCATTTGCGGCGCTCGCGAGCACGGTATATTGTTGTAGTCTTCCGCGACGTCCGCGCGCTCGCTATAAAAGCGGCTGTTCCCCACTCGCTCACCCTTCGCTCTTTCGTTCCCCAACCGGTTCGGACGTACTTCGCTCCGCTCGCTGCGTGCCCGTCACCAGTTGCCTTTTTCTGCAATTCCCGTCTGCCGTCCCAGGTACGGATACCCTTCCTACTACCGTCATGTCTGATGCCGAGGTCAAGCCTGCAGCTGCCGCCACGCCCAAGGGTCGCAAATCCGCGGCCGGTGGTGCCAAGAAGGCGAAGAAGCCCGCCAGCCACCCCAAGTACACCGAGATGGTGAAGAAGTCCATCGAGGCCCTGAAGGAGCGTGGCGGTTCTTCTCGTCAGGCCATCCACAAGTACATCATGGGGCACTACGACGTTGGCAAGGACACCAAGGTGGTCAACACGCATCTCAAGCTCGCGCTGAAGCGTGCCGTCCAGACTGGCCTGCTGAAGCACTCCAAGGGAACAGGTGCGTCCGGCTCCTTCCGTCTTGCCGACAAAGCTGCAGCTGGTCCCAAGAAGTCGCCCGCTAAGCGTGGACCCAAGAAGGCCGGAGCAGCAAAGTCTCCCAAGAAGGCAGCCAAGCCCAAGGCAGCAAAGTCTCCAAAGAAGGCCGCGAAGCCCAAGGCAGCGAAGGCAGCCAAACCCAAGGCCGCAGCCAAGCCTAAGGCTGCGAAGAAGCCCAAGGCACCGAAGAAGGCAAAGTCTCCAAAGAAGCCCAAGGTCGCCAAGAAGGCTTCACCCAAGAAGGCGGCAGCAAAGAAGTAAGCTGGCCATCACTTGCGTCATAGCCGGCGGCAACGGCACACTCATCGTACTCATCTGTCGCCCTCATAACAAGCGCGGTGCGGCTGCAAGATGTCCTGCACGTAAGGCGCTTCCCCACTACGTCACACCCTCATATCCATTGAAGGCTCATCCTCTCCTCGACCGGTGCCGGCCAGCCGAGGGACATGCATCTGTAAATATTCATCCTCACCATGCTTGAAGACTCATGAACCTGTTAAATTATGTGCATATGTTCTCATTACTCGTGTAAATACTGCCAATCGTCTTCATGCATCACTGCAGATGTCGCTTTTATAATAAAAGCGTGTTCCTCGCCACTTCTGTGTTCATATATTTTTTTTACTCTACTGAGCGCGCTGGAACGGCACTCGCTGTCGCCAAGCGTACTGGCACGTCTTTAGTGCAACATGCGCAGTGTTGGTGGCTGCTAATCAATTCACAATATTTTCTTTCGTTTTATTCTTATACTAGGCCTGAGTGCAAGCTGGAGGTAATATTTTAGCGGAGTTCATGGCACGCGCAAGTTTGGGTGAGCTATCTGTCCAGCTGGTTTCTGTATTGCGAGCGCATGCTTCGTCTGGCGCCCCGCGCAAGCTTTGAATCGCTCTCAGCTGTGCGCGGCGTATCCTGGCAACGGGTGTGACGACAGGGGGTCACGTGCTGTGCTTGTTGCTATGGCAACGAAATTTTTCTTATACGTGTTCCGAGGGCTGGAGGAGGAGGAAATGCGAGCTGCCCTAGCCGATCTGTTGGCAGCAGTGGCGGACTGCACGCGTAGACTTGGTGTTAGCCCATATTACAACCGCGTCTGTTCCAGAGAGCGCATGCTGTTATTTTTGGGTTGTGTGCCAGTGGTGAAATACGACGTAGCGTGGCGTTGCATTTAGTTTTACAAGGCGAGGTGGCGTAGAAATCCCGCGGACTGGCTGAGGGAAAGAGAAGGTGGGGTAAAAGTCTGCCTGCACATTTTCGAGGGGAGATTTGGAAAAGCGGCCATTGGACTTTTATTGTAGATGAAGGAAAATATTAGTGGCAGCCGCGGCATATGCCATCAGAGGCTGCAGTGGCGAAAACTCGTGAGAAACTGGTATCTGTGCTGGTTCTTCGACGTGGCGCGATTCAGGGCACACTGAAACGGATCCCCAGCTCGGTCAGTTCGCTGTGCAGAAATATAGATATATAGAGAGGAATCTGGGTCGCCCGCTGGGGTATTTCCACTGCCACCATGGGAGTGCACCATGCGAGCCACTATTTTTATGCTTTTTTTTTTTCCTTCCCGTAACCCATAAAAAAATCGCGCCAGAGCATGGTGCTGCCATCTGTCCACCATTATCTAAAGCAGCGCCGAGGTTTACAAAAAGGCCACCAGCTGCCACTAGCAGACTTGTGAAAGTCCCTGCATGGAAAGTCCGATGTGGAAACAATCGGTGCACTCGCCTCCATGACTCGCCTTGAGGCTGGTCGTGTCGTGGCCATGGTCGTGTTTAGACGCGCCACTTTTGCACCTTCTTACATCATATCGACACCGTAACCAGGACTTTCGAAGTTGTGGTATACAATGCGACACTGAAGAGCTAATGTGGTAGGACGTGCATGCATATGCTCGCAGACTTCCTGCCCGCTCACTACAAAGCGAGGCACCACAGATCATCTTGCTTGCACTCCCGACTGATTCGCTTTTAAATTGGGCTATCTTTCTAACTATCGTAGGCGTCGAGTTTTCTAGCTGCTGGGGGGGGGGGGGGGGGAATTTAGTACTTTCTATCATTCATCCTCCATTCCCTACCCTCCTCCGCGCATGCTCCCTGGCAAGATATATTTGTTACCTTAAAATCGCTCTTATTCGCGCTGAAATTTGGCACACAAGTAGTATACAACTGTTCATAGATTTTAGTACCTAGTTTGTATTATGTGCCTGCCTGATTTGATTAGAATTAATTCGAAGTCCGCGGCGGCTACTTAAAAGAAGCCGCTTTCCTGCATGCGTAGACGATACTGGTGGCGTCATCTGTTGAATATCCGCCGAACGTGGCAGAAAAGGAGAGGCGGCTGATTTGAAAAGAAAAACGCTTTCTCGACTATTTTAACACTAATGAGCACAAAACCGTTTCAACGAAATGCACTGAGGTTGGACGAATTTGATTCTTGCCTGCCCCAGTAAAAAAAAAAAAAAAATTCAATTGACTCCAATTGGGAAATTTTCAATGTGTACCAATTTGAAAATTTCCATACGTAAATTAGTACACAATTGGGCCGGTCTGATCAATTGAAACTCGCCCTTTTACAGCTATAAGGTTTCATAAAGGTAAAGCACCCAGTAGACGACCAGAAGATTTAATTCTACATTAAGGTGTGCAAGAACGCTCAATACAAGCGATATTAAGGTGCCAGAAAAAAAAATAAAAGCCCGATCGGCGTGATTGGCGTACATGGACATTATGCCAACGTTTTTACGAAGGAGTGCAAATCATGACAACTTCTTGCTTTCATATAAATCAACACACGCAAACAATCAAGCATCACACCAGTAGAGGGAATTATTGTCTTACACACACACGCGCTGTAGTACGTACATGGGAGGACAGCGAAAGGTGCGATATTAGCAACAATTGAGACAACGGACTCAGCATCATACACCGCTAACATAACCCGAATACATTCGTAGAACACATTTGATCCTACTTATATATATGACTCTCATGCAGGGACTAGTTGTGCCCGTTAGTTCAGCACAGTTATTTAATTTGATTTGAACTGCAGAAAAGCACAAATGATGTATACATTTCTCTAGATTAAGGTCTTGAAAGCTTTTAATAATTCTGCCGTGTTTGTAAAATATGCCAATGTTCCCATGGATATTTTGGGCGCAGTTGGGCTGACATTTGGACCCATTGTCAAAACCAGCTATTTTTCCCAAATGGTTCCAATCTGCAAGTCCAATTTGACTCATATGGAATCAATGATGACTCGGCCGTAACCGATTGAAGTCAGTAATTTCTCAACTGGTCCAGAATCAATTGGTTTCTCCTCTCACTTAATGATAACCAATTGCAATGAAGATTTTTCTAGCTGATTTCGTTTGATTTCTATTGATAATGCCAATTGAAGTCAGCTTTTTTTTTATTTTCTGGGGCCTTATTTTGAATCTCACACATACGTTTCAGCGGATATTAATCAGACGGATCCAAAGTTAACCTACGCAAATAGCGGCTTCTTTTGGATCGTAGATGCTGCTGCCGACGCGGATATCGAATTATTTCTGATCGAAGGGAATTACATCATCCAAATTGGTAATGAAAACGATAGATGGTTGCATGCTATATCTGCGTGTTAATATTCAGCGCGAATAAGCGAGCGGATTAACCGATGGAAGCGTTTCATGATACGTGCTTATCGTTGCAACTGTCTTTATAGTACAAAACATTAGAGGTATTATGGGTAACAATTTTTTTTACAACATAAAAGATTTGATGAACAATAATGTGAAGTGGTTCACCAAAACAGCATAATAAATCAGTAAATGAACGCGAACATAGTACGACCGTTTTGATTGGTTTCGTTTAACGTTCTAAAGCGATGCAGGCTATGAGAGACACCGTAGTGGAGGGCTCCGGAAATTTAGACCACCTGGGGTTCTTTAACGCTCATTGACATCGCACAGCACATGGGCGCCTGCTTTTCTCCTCCATCGAAAAGCAGGCACCGTCAACACCACCTAGTTCGTCTAGGTGGTGTTGGCACCGTAGCCCCGAAATTCGTTCCTGCATCCTTGTGCGTCCGTGTGCTGTGCGATGTCAGCGCACGTTAAAGATCCCCAGGTGGTCGAAATTACTCCGGAGCCCTCCACTACGGCTCCTCTTTCTCTCTTTCCACTTTCACTCCCATATTCCTCCCTTCTCTTACGGCGCGGTTGAGGTGTCCACAGATCAAGTGTGACAGATACTGCGCCTTTCCCTTCCTGTTAACCAATTATTATTATTATTATTATTATTATTATTATTATTATTATTATTATTATTATTATTATCCTTGGGCACAGTAGCCGAACGCCCTCACCACTGCATCACCGTACCTTTTTAATCTGAATGGCATGCATTGATATGATAGTGCACATGTCACTGTATTGCAATGGAGCACTGAGACTTTGGTGGTGAATATGACGATGAGAAATGAAGTGTGCTGGTTGAATCCAACGGGAGCGAAGTGTATAGCATTATATGGCACAAAATCTTACGGAACAGACAAATGCGGGCGTGCTTTTGAAAGGACGATTTTATTTGGGTGGCACCAGCTGAACGATGGTGGTTAGACAATATAAAACGCGCTGTATGGTTCTACACAGATTGCAACATGTGAGCCAACCTGACGTGTTCAGAATACGATACAGATAAATAATAATAATAATAATAATAATAATAATAATAATAATAATAATAATAATAATAATAATTGGTTCACGGTAAGGGAAAGGCGCAGTATCTGTCACACTTGCTCTGCGGACTCCTGAACCGCGCCGTAAGGGGAGGGAGGAAAGTGGGAGTGAATGTGGAAAGAGAGAAAAAGGAGCCGTAGTGGAGGGCTACGGAGTAATTTCGATCACCTGGGGACGTGCGCTGACATGTTGCCCCCCTGGAGGGGCCCCTGATGGGGCTGGGGCAGGTAGGTCACCGCCGCTTGCGGCGGGGGCTGGCCTGCCACCGAATTTGTATCTGTTGTAGGCCGTCATTGCAGCCGCCACCGCTTCGGTGGTGGACGATGGCTGTTGTTGCGGCGCGCGTCTTTCTCTCCCTCTTCCTTTTCTTTCTGGTGGTGCAGTGGTAAGACGCCCGACTGCCCCACCGGGGTGGTGCAGTGGTAAGACGCCCGACTACTGTGCCGGAGTACCCGGGTTCGAACCCGACCTCGGCGGCTGCGTTTCGATGGAGGCGAAACGAAGAGGCGTCCGTGTGCTGTGCGATATCAGCGCACGTTAAAGATCCCCAGGTGGTCGAAATTACTCCGTAGCCCTCCACTACGGCTCCTCCTTCTCTCTTTCCACTTTCACTCCCACCTTCCTCCCTTCCCTTACGGTGCGGTTGCGGTGTCCACAGAAAACAAGTGAGACAGTTACCGCGCCTTTCCTTCCCTGTAAATAAATCAGTTTAAAAATCAGTTTAAATCAGTTTCAGACGCCCGACTACTGTGCCGGAGTACCCGGGTTCGAACCCGACCTCGGCGGCTGCGTTTCGATGGAGGTGAAACGAAGAGACGTCCGTGTGCTGTGCGATGTCAGCGCACGTTAAAGATCCCCAGGTGGTCGAAATTACTCCGTAGCCCTCCACTATGGCTCCTCTTTCTCTCTTTCCACTTTCACTCCCATCTTCCTCCCTTCCCTTACGGCGCGGTTGCGGTGTCCACAGAAAACAAGTGATACAGTTACCGTGCCTTTCCCTTCCTATAAATAAATCAGATAAATCATTCTCTTCGGCCTGTATGCTGTGCGATGTCAACGCACGTTGAAGATCCCCAAGTACACCGTAGCCCTCCACTACGGCTCCCCTTTCTCTCTTTCCACTTTCACTCCCACATTCCTCCCTTCCCTTACGGCACGGTTGAGGTGTCCACAGAAACCAAGTGAGGCAGTTACCGCGCCTTTTCCTTCCTATAAATCAATCAATCTTCGGTCTGCACGAGGCAGCGGAGGTGGCTCAGCTAGAGAGCCAGTAGCAGGCCCGTGCATTTCCTTCTTCCTACAGCCACAACATTGTTGTTGTGGCTGTAGGAAGAAGGAAAAGGTATCCCTAGGCTGGTAGCCGGGCTTTATATGTTGGCTGGTAGCTTAAACTATCGCGTCATCGCGAAGGTGGGAGTGAAAACAGAGAGAAAGAGGTGCCGTAGTGGAGGGCTTCGGACAACCGCGCGATAGAAGCTTTCACATCATCGCAGTTTAATGATCCAAAGTGCTCCCTATAATTTTTTGATCTTGTGACCCTTACGAACTTACGAAAGCTCGGCTTAATACAGTGTCTTCGTTGGTGAAATGGGGTAATTTATATCGTCGCAGGCCAACTTCAGTTTGTCCCTTGCAGTGTTCCTTCAGACTGCACCAGTTACGCGAAAAGAGATAATCCAAACGAGTCGCGCAAAGGAGCCGCGCAACCTCTAAATAGATAACAGTTTTCTGGGTGCCCTTTCCGTGCTGTGAAAGAAATAACAGAAATCGCTGAAGAGGAGAGCATGACTGTACTGAATGCCGTGCGCTGAAACGAGTGACGGCGACATTCGGATAAGTGCAGCCAGCTGCGAAATGTTTGAGCGCTGTCCACTTCGAATTTCGCGCGCTTTCTGCCTCCCCCCCCCCCCCCCCAAGCGCTAAAAAAAAAAAAAAAAAAAAAAAAAAAAAAAAAAAAAAAAAAAGAGAAAAGGGAGTATTGCTTTCCGGGGCTAAACCGCCACAAAGACGACTTGTCTTTTAACACTCCGGGAATTTTACAACCGAACAGCCTTTGTCGACTGTAGCGACTTCTTAGCGACTGTAGGGACCAAGAAAACCAATTACGTATAATAATAGATGGATTCCGCAAAGCTGACGAACACAAGAGATAACAATTAGGACGCAAGCCCGATACCCGATATACATCAAACTCGTTCAGCAATAATGTAATTTATTCGTAATTGACAGGAATGAAGGCTTAAGGACAGGACATATTTTGTGGGCTTCGTTTTCCTTTTTTTCGCCTGTGTGTTCACCATGCACCCACTTGGCTGCGGCCTCTCGGCCAAAGCGGCAGCACAGACATCACGTGCAGACAATTACACCTGATACTGTCTGCTTCGCTAGTATTAGCATACATATGCTATTTCCAACTGCGCATATCTGTTGACGAATGGCGGCCGCAGAATGAAATAATAATAATAATAATAATCTTTATTCAGTACATTGAAAACAGCATACACAAACGGAAGCGCCAAAACCACAAGTGGGCTTGTGCGGCGACAACCGGCAGAAGATTAAACTTTCTACAGGCAGCGGTTGCCAGTGACGCCAGGGATGGTAGCCGACGAGCTACGATCTTTGCCGGCTTCATCACCACAGCTGTCCCCAACAAATGGCAAACAGGAGGGGAAAAAAAAAATGAAATGAAGAAGAAAGCTTACAAAATATTGCCTCATCATTTGCTGAGCGCTGAAAATACACCATCCCTCATTCCATTAAACGCGTGGCTCACGCTGCTTCACTCACTCAATCACACTCACTGCAGCTGCTAAGCCTTGCGAACTCACTTTGATTCACACCTCCCGATCCCATCCCCACAGCTTTGTTCGTGGTTACACCTGACAGAGCGGCTGATCGGTAAGCCATTGTGCATCGCGCCGGAAAGATGCACTGTGATACACGAAGATGGGCTTGTGAAGCCATTGTTCTGTTTGGCGTGGGAAAAATGACACCTCGGGCTGGGCGTGTTGTAGGCCGTAGCACGCACAGCGCACTAAGCGAATGCGTGTGAACGATGTATTGACTGCAGCGGGCACTTCCTTGTACCTCATTGCCACTGCATCTGTCAAATTCACTGGCACGACGGAGTAGGCAAGAAAGGGAAGACAGCGTTAGAATACTGACAGATTTCCGACACGGATGCAATTGCGTATTATCTTGTCTGCACTTTCTTCCGGCAACGAACATAGTCTGTCCCTTTTCTATGTTTGCGCCGTTTCGAAATATGTGTTGCGGAATCAACAATGCAAGGCTGCGTTGCTGTGAAGCAAAATACAGAGGATGTCCGACAATTAATGCTCCTCTCCTGATTTTCAAAATGTTTGAAATTCGCTATAAACACAACCGCCTATCTGCCGGACCTATATATATCACTTTTCAATAAAATCCGTCAACTTGTATGGATTCGCGCCACCGGTGAGCAAGAGCATGAATACCTTCTCTGTACGACCATTTTTTTTTTTTTCTCCCCGAGGCTGGCGTGGGGGCTGTAAGAAAAGCAAACGAAGCGATTGCCAAATTGTTTGGACTGCACTATCCCAATCTCCCTTACAGTCCGGACTTATGGCACTGCCTGCATTTCATCTTCGCTCATAATAATAGTAATAATTGGTTCACAGGAAGGGAGGAAGGTGGGAGTGAAAGTGGAAAGAGAGAGCAGTTCAAAGTTTGAGTATGACCAGGAAGCTGTTCTCGTCGTGAAGACATATGGCTGCCCCAGAAAAAAAAAAAAAAAAAAAAAAAAAACAAGGTGGTGCAAAAAGGGCACACAAGTCCTTATTATTTTATGGCACAAAGCCATACCAGCTGGCTGAGGCTGCATTGAAAAGTTTAGTACAAGTCCAGTATAGTACGACGCATTCAATATCCTTTGTTCATAGATTGATCTGCGATCAGCGATAGTGTATACGCGCACTACATGATTACCGTTCAACGGGTGAAGTAGTGCGTGGATACTTCCATACTGGAATCTATAGACCAGCAGGGCAGCATAGCGTTCTGGATTATTAGGCAGGTGCGATAATATGTAAAAATAATGACTACCAAAAAATAATCCGTAGTGCGGGGATTGGATTTGAATACTTTTATTGAACTTGCTTGTTAATTAATTGGTGCGGTTTTCGGTGAATTCATCGGGCCTTACTTTCCTCTGTAGGTGTGTAGGCCTGACCACTTTACGTTGGTCGGTTTCCCTCAGTCCATGGTTCTGCTGCCTTCTGCTGTGCTCGCCGCGCTATAGACCAATTCGGTCCTCGCGGAACAATTTCTATTCCCTGTCGTCCCCATGGGATGTGATAAAGCGTGGATTTTTTTCTCGTACCACGCACGCATCAGCGTACACTACGGGGAGTATTTTGTTTAACATGTATATATTTGAGCATGACCCTAGGGGTATCGACATTTGTCCTCGTTGTAGTGCATACTTGACCTGCTTCTTTTTCTGGCTTTCAAAATATTCGTTGTCGGTGAAAGTATAGCGTCTTCATAACTAAAACTTGGCAACCTATTAGAGGGAGGCCAACTTAACTTTGTTCCCAGTGTCCCCTAAGTAGGAGAATTCATATAACTGAAATTTCACCACCTTGGCGTCTCTCATGTTAGCTGTTTTTCTGCTCGCCCAAAAAAAATAAATGAATAAATAAAAATAGTGAAATAAAAATTTGGAGAACACTTGAGCTTCGCCCTTGAGTGTCTACCCTTGTGGATCCTCGTTCACTTACATGCACATTGCTACACGCTTGATCACTAATTCCTTAAAATATGCCTCTACTGTGTCACACATAGTATTTATAGAGTAGCATCACGTTATGTGAAAGCGGCTTAGATATAAGTATCAGCTTTAACCAAACCGTACAAACGTGTTCCCTCGGGCATCGCACGCGTCTAACTCAAGATGCTGGAGCCCTGGAGGGTTTCATTCCCATTGAAAAGGGGTACTAGAGTTCGGCCAGTCACGTGGTCTCATGACGTCACACAACCCGCCGGCAAATCAGAGCCCGTCACCAGCCAACTGCCGCCCGTTGCCATCACCATCGCGACACGTGCGCCGCCCGAGAGTTGTCCACACTCGTGTAAGAAAAAAGCTCCGATGTCGCAGATTTCCTGGGGCGGATCATCTGCAGCGCTTCACTCACACTTGAATCCATTCATGCTCGCATTATAAGTTACACTCAAACGTTTACATTCACTGACAGTGTCGCACGTCACCGTACCGGCGGATGCATACAGCTGGAAACTGGAATTACACTAACGAGAAACCTAGGACTAACAAACCACAACATTTATCAAGTAATAAATATTAGGAGGAAATAATACTGAGTAAAAACACGACCTACTTTTTAGTCTGCGAAAATTGTCAACTTCTGCACCTGTAAAGCTGTAAAATATCTACATGGTCTGAATTAATTACATTTGCACATATTCTTATATGGGCGTTATTATATATTTGGTCATCTACGGACTGTCAGGTAGCTGATTTTTTTACTTTTACTTTTGGAAGCAAGGTTGAGTTATGTTATCATGACAATTATATTTGCTGCCGTAACACCTGCAAGCTGCTGCTACAAGAGAAAAGAGTGCGTCTAAAAGCTTCATGTATGTGCGGTCTTGTTCTAGGTTAAAGCGTTCTTGTCCAGCGCGGGCGATTTCCTCCGGTAGAAAATTCCATTTCATCATTAACAATTCGCATTGCCGTTTATTTACAATTGCCGTCTTTTTTTACGTTTTGATTGCGAAACGATTGCACTTACGTCGAAGGTATGCATGTGCTGAAAAAGTGAGCGGGCGAACGAACGGACCGGACGGATTGGATAAACGAACGAACGAACGAACGAACGAACGAACGAACGAACGAACGAATGAATGAACGAATGAATGAATGAATGAATGAATCTGAGTCATAAAATTGACTGGAACATTGCTCGTGTTAAAAGTTATTGGAGGACAATGCTTTACCGGCATGATCCCTGTAATTATTCACTGAGTGCACATACTTCAAAACAAGACTTCTAATAGCGAACTAGCGAAGTGCCATTTCTAGGAAGTCAAAAAACTGCGCCAATTATGCGCAGGGCTTCCCTACGCAACGTGGCGGCAAGCGTCGATTCTATGTGCGCTGATCGCCAAAAGAGGCCGCCACGCTCATAAAACCAAGACGAAGCGGGAAGCGGCGCGTCGTCTGCTAGTTGCGCCTATTCGTGACCTCAAGGGTAAAATCACGTAAATATTATTAAAAATAGAACACAAAAGTATCTTGTTGAGATGTTTTGTGTTACTAAGGTCAAAACGCTGAAATAGTTTAAATATAGGTGTATTTATTAGCGCACTCGTTTTGTCAGCGCTAGCGTGAGCGCCCTCAAAGGCGCGGCTTCAGTTTACGCCGTGTTCTTCCGCACAGTGTTGTCATGCGTTGCCAAGCGACTGTGTCGGTCGGCTGCGGCCGCCAAAAGTTATCTCGGCGCGCTCGCAACATGGCGCCGGCGTCTTTCCGCGATCTGGCAGTGGCTCGGCGAGGCGCACGGTGTGTGGTGCGGGGACGACGACGGTGACAGTTGTTCGTGCGTCGCGTGGAAGCTTTGTTGGGGCGGGCGTAGGAGGCCCCGCCTGTGATGTGTGTGGTGATGGCCGGGTCGGACGACGCGATCCTGAGCCAACTTCGCCAGGTGTTTGATTTGTGCGACGAAGAGCGCTGTGGATACATTACTTCGGACAAGCTGCGACAGCTCGGACGGGAGCACTTCGCTGGCAGCGAACAGGTGAGTCGTTGAAGTTTGCTGTAATCGCTTGTGCCTCGGTCGCTGTCATTTCTGGCAGAACATCTTAAGTTTGTATGAAATCGAAACTGGTTATGTCACTCCAGTTGCCAAATTATACAGCAGGATCAAACGCGCTGTGTCGAAGGCAGCTCTGTCTGTTCGCTTTGGTATGCGAGATGTTTACGTTACTCCACGTATACGTTGTTAGTTTAAAACGGACCACCTTGTTTGTTTCTTTGCGTCAACTTTATGCAGCGTTTTTCCATCTTTGAGGAGAACGCTGACTGGCACGTGGCCAGCAAATGTCACGAGCGGTCATGACTTCTTTAGGAAATGAATTTCTAACCTAAAGGCCCGCTGCATGCGGAGCCTTCTGTTTTTTTCCCCCCTTTTTCCAAGACGTTCCTTTCACAAGAAGCCGGTGCTCAAAGCAGGCAGCTCTCTGGGTAATTGCACAAAACAGAAAAGCCTGCTTCCATTTGCGCATTGGGTCGACGAATTGCAACATTTCCACTTTAGATGAAATTCTTTATTCATCGACCTGCGTGTAGTTGTCATAATCTTCTCGTCTGATTGTGACGTCTTTTCACATACGTAAGGACTGCGGATTACATCATTTGACGTCTGTGTTTGGTTCGGCACACTATCCTCGTGGTCAGTGTCGAGTTGTCCGTTTCACGAAGTTGACCGGAGTTTGTCGGTCGTGTTTTTTGAGGGCACCAACAACGATGGTTGAAATTCACTCTTCACTAACACGTGAACCTGTTATTATTACTTCCATTTTTTTTTGTTGCCCGCGGCGTGGTAGCTGCAGCTGATAGCGCCGCTTTTTCCGCCCCTCGTCGCGACTCGCGACCGATTGATTTTATTGACTGCGCCGTCGAGCGGCGCGTCTCGTATCGAACCTATTCTTGGGCTCTGCTTATGCACGTATACATAAGCGTGCGTGACTATATTTTCATACCGTTTGTTCCAGTTGCTAAGTTTGCGCTTTCGTTTAGTGAATGGGGAACTAGAAGCCAGTCAGGATGTATCGGAGTGGAGGGCACTTTTGTTGACGCCAATCACCATCCGCACCTTAGGTGCCTTATATATTCCGGTCTTGAACCATATCTGCTTACCGCAATATACGTAGTACACCGCTTTTTTTTTTTTTTTTTTTCCTTTTTGTTGCGCAGTAATTAAAGATGTATAATGAAAATTCCTAATTTCATCCGTTAGTGTTGATTGAAAAAGCTGCAACCTTTTATTGTGCAAACAATACGTTGTGTTCATAACGACTCGCCATTCTTGTCTGGAAGCAGTCAGCAGACACAGCCCCACCGGCTGCACTGTGATTTCACTAGCAAAGTAAATTAGTTTCGATCATTGGCACTATAAAACCACTACGAATGGTGGGAACGGTGACGATAAAGTTGGTGTCAGTTGTTAGCGCAGCTTTACTTTGTTTGTTTCGTTTTCTGCAGCGCAAGAAGTCTCAAATATTTGTGCGCAGAAAAATATTTCTTTCAACACAAGGATTATCCTGACTTGTGAAGTGAAGTAGGCATTCCATGGGAAAATGTTTTAATTTCTTAAAGATTCTTATTTTTGAAGTTCGGGAATACATATTGGTAGTATCTTGTAAGCGTTGATACTTGTGTTTTTGTTAATTATGCTGATGGCCAAAGCTTTTTTGCACGAAATTGCGACGTTGATGAAGCTACGCAACCATTGCAACACTTATGAAGGCCGCCCGTGTGGGCATACTCGGATTGACATATTCATTGCCGGGTTCCAAACACTGTTTGTATATTGTTTCTGTGCATGATGTCTATATAGCACTTTTTTGATTGTAGGCTCCTATGCGATATACTACGCAAGAGAAATGTGCTATTCAGCCAGTGGTCGAATTAAGTGGACAGAGTATAACCTTCGAAGCAGTTTTCGGAGAATGCTATAGTCATAACGAAGAAAGAGAATACGCGGTAGCGTTTAAAGTCTGATTAATGACTGGACGAAACTGGTTAGTTAATTAGTTTACGTGTATCCGAGCGCGGCTTTGTTTATTCACTGGCACGAAGTGTCTGTTTCGACAATTGACTTCCCAAGCGGTTCGCTCTTCGCCCTCATAAATATTGTTCCCGTTGCGATAAGAATGTTTGCCTGCACTGAGTTCATGCCTAATTAAGGCAAGCTGTAATCGAAATGATCAGAGCAAGAATAAAGCGCAGAGGCAGCGGGGTAAATGACCGTTAGGACGCTAGAGGGGGATATCGACTCAATAGAAAGACCATTAATCGAGCTTAGCCAGTGGCTGCCTAGCGGGAGCGATGTCGCTGGTTCGACCCCTGTCGTTGCGGCTGCATTAATTTGCTGTCGAAATTCAAAGGGGCCCGCTCTTCAGTGGAGGCGAAAAGCAAGGCGCCCGTACGTGGGCTGTGCGATGTCAGTGCACGTTAAAGAGCCCCAGGTGATCGAAATTTCCGGAGTCCTTCACTACAGCGTCCCGTCCCTCATATCCTGGCTCGCATTGTGACGTTCAATTCCATAAACCAAACCGAAAACGCAAATTGGCCCATTTCTTTCGAATTAGGTAAGGAAAATCAGTCGTCGATAGAGATAGCTACTTATACAGTGATACCTGATCCGATTTTATATAATGCCAGGTACCTCTAGACTGATAAAATATGCCGTTGTGAGTAATGGCCGACTCTCTGCTGTCGCTGAACCGTGCAGAAACAGAGAATTAAAAATAACAAAGGTTTGACTACCCTCATGGATTAGCCGAGTATAGTACGAATTGGTGAGCGTGTCCAATGTTTCGCGTTCTCCTCGCACTGACCGAACCAGAGCACTGTTAATTACGCCGGTGTTCAGCGACCTGGAATTTCAAGTTGAGCGCGGGGAACCTCGTTTGCAAACGCAGCTCTCGTTCGGTTCAGAGGGTGCACGCCGGGTTTGGCGTAACTGGAGCTAACCGTATTCAACGATGCGTGTGCTACTAATATAGAGGTTTAATTGGTACCGTGTCGTTTCTTTTTTTTTTTTTTTTGTGCCCCTGGTTCTACTCCAGCCGTGGACAAGCTTTCGTACGCCCGTTGCTTTATTTGCTATATCCCATTTTTTTTGTATTTAAGAGAGGGCGCAGTTTGACCCAGAATATGAAAACTTACTACTATGGTAACCGTATTCCTCAAATTTAAGGTCGTCGGTGAGCAGAGCAAAAAAGTAGCGCGTAAAGATGACGCAGGAAAACTAGTGGTGTACGCAGCACACTGCTCTTCCAGAAAAAGAGAGAGAGCGAGAGAGAAAAAGGCATTTCACAGCTTTTCTCGTGCCAGTGAGTGCCATTTAGACGTCTCCCGAAACAACCTGTGATTGCCGTTGTAATTAAGCTTAGGATTGTTGTAAGCGCTCCTCAGCCGAGGTGGCGTTGTATGGTTGGCGCAGGGCATCCGTGGTTAAGTCGAGGTTAGTTAAGAGAGACATATTTCCTCCAGTGAGTATGGTTAGGTTCACGATGGTGACGATGAGCTACTCGGGGATCATCGCTTAGCAGTTCCGAAGGAAAGCCAGCTGAGTGTTCTAGAATTGCGCCAGTTGGGTTTTTGCCGTGATTTATTTGCCCTTAAATGAACCCTATTGAGATAGAGAAGATAGTGTAAATATGGCGAAAAAAAAAAAAAAAAACAATGCACTGTGCAGTAGAATATGCAATGGTACAATCTAGTGCGACGTGTAGAACGCTACACGGTGACGCTTGTCGGTGCAAATTGACGCTTGCTATAAAGTGCTGGAACGAAAGGAATGTGTATTAGCCGTCAAAAGCAGTGGCCTCAAGCAGAAATTATTTATTTATTGATCGAATTGCTCCATTAATGCTTGTCCGAATTTAGTGCGGTTTGTACTTGTTTATAACGCATTTGTTGAATGATCCTGGATCTTGCAAGCGCTGAATGTTAGGTGAATTGAAGGGCCGTTCCGACGCGAGCGTATAGAAAAAGAATGCTGTACGTCGTGTCACGGAGGTCCGGAAAGATATCTGCAATGACGTTACTACATCTTTAGTGAGAATTTAACTCAAACAGATCACTCGTATGATATCATCGAAATACTGCGTTTCCAGAGATTCCTCTTTCATGTCTCGTCATCAGTACAGTCTATTCGTAAAGGGGCGACTCCCCTGCGATTTCGATCAGAACTTTCGGCGGAGGACTGTGGTCTGGTTGGATCAAAGTTCGCCAGGTCCGCCGGCTAGGAATGAACTAAACGCTGCAAAGACTCATAGGAGTAAGAAAAGATAACCCGAGTGAGTTTGCTGACGTCTGCATATGTTGTAACGCAAGTGCTAAGTGCATACGCGTTCAGCAGACGACAACGCGGACGAAGTATGAGCAGCAGCAGACGACACGACACAAGCCGATTTTGTCGTCTGCTCCCCCCCTGTTCGCGTCGTCCTTGGGTCCGCATGTGAAGCCCTTCATCACAGCCGACACAACGGAACGCGGGCGTCCTGGGATGCTCTAGCAGTGCGCCGCTAATCCCTGACCTTGCAACGCTGGCGGCATTGCAACAGTAGCGATAGTTTTGCCTTGATTTCCGCGCCGGCTCAAGGTCACAGTCGCGTTATCCGGCACCGTCTGCAGTGTTGGTGGGCTGGACCGACGACCGGAAGCTCAGCAGTCGTATCACATGTGGACCTCGATGCAGTTCCGTCGGTTATTATTATTATTATTTGTAAAACGGGAGCAGCCATGGGCTTAACAGGCACTGAAAAGGAAAGGGCGATGCCGGCAAGAATGCTGTCATAAAAAGAGGCACGGCGTTATCAAGTCACGGCTTCAAGCAAGCGTCGAGAATTCTTTTACGCTTTTTAGAACCCTGGCCACAGAAAAAAAAAAATAAAAAAAAAAAAAGAGGAAGTAGAAATCGTGCTTCTAGTGGGCATGCATGGACGGTGTCGGCTGGACTGGAGTGTTCGAAGATCGCTGCCGTACGCCATGCATGACTTTTATCTGGAGACCAACGGTTGGGCATCGGGAGGCGTTAGTAAATGGCTGCTACACACCGTTGCTAGCAAGAATGTATAGAGGCGGTGTGCCTGGAGGCATACACGGTAAAATTACTCTTGAAAATGATTTGATTTACATTACCAGTTATTTTCTAAATTTCGCGCGAAAGTAATTAAACTAATTATCAATCACTGTCCCCGAAAATTAATGATATTGCATTCCAGTTACGTCTGAATAGTAATACAATTTATCTTAAATTATTTTATGTTTTCACTCGTATAGAAACAAAGTAATGAGAGTAAAAGGAGCCACAATATCTTCCGTCGACGATACACACAGTCTTTCGACTTCCCACCAAATTCCGTCGCTGACAGCCATTTCCTCTCTCTCTCTCTTTTGCGCGCCACCAGAAAGATAAAACAACGGCAAAAAAAAAAAAAAAAAACATCTAGAACGGAAGCGTGGTCGAACTATCGTTAATCCCATTGCGCATAAGACACTTCCATTGCGCCCGGACTCTGGATCTGTCTCCGCATTCTGAAGTCGCTCAGGCAGGTTATTTATTGGCTTCTGGGTGGCCATTAATCGACACCGGCATCTTCAGCACGGTAATATTCACTCCATGGGCATTAATTAACGTCTAGTTACATTGTATGATTAGGAGATACTTGTTTTGTTTTGTGTGCTTAACTGCATTTATTATTCATTATTGTATATTTTTGATAACGCCCCTCTATAATGTCTCTGGCCCTGAGGGTAAATAAATTAATAAATTTCTGCGTGTGCGCCCTCCTTCCTCTCCTCTTCCCTCGCACTGTGGCAACAAATGTGATCAGGCATCACTCTGCCCTTAGCTGACGAAACATTATCAAATTACTATACCAGGAAAGTAATTCATTGTACTACAAATTACAAGAAGGAAGTAATTAAATTGCAGTCATTACATCAGTGTAATTCAATTGCTGCCACGTCTGCCTGTAGGCGCGGCCGAGTCTTCTGTGGCTGAGGGAACTCGTGAAATGCATGCGTCCCGTTGCTTACTTTGCGCCCAACGCTCATAAGGAACAAGCGCGCCCTGTTATAACAATTTATTTCTCAAAAGCGCCGTGTGAGAAGTCATCGGTCTGTTCGCAGATAACCGAGGGTTGTAGGCTTAAACTGTTTGTATTTCGTTTACTGCGCATGCTTGAAATTGAAATCGTGCGCCGTTTCCAGAGTGAAGAGTACTACGCAACGTTCGCAAGGATTTTGATACTTTGATATAGACCAACAACGCAACGGGAACACCGGAGGAGACGACGACACGACGAGCGCTGACTTTCAACCTGTAATGGGCCATACATTGATAGCAACAACAATAAGTGACATAATAAGTGACCGCTCTCACTGAGCGTCCGTTGGAAAACAGTGATTGCCATTTTTGTTTTTGTAACGAAAAAAGTTAAGGAATTAATTGCGCAAATGAGGCTGCCTTTCCCACCCTTTCTCAGATAGCTAACCATTATCCGACCCTGGATTCGCCTCGAAAAGGAAAAGAGCGGGTTTTGCTGATTGACTCAATGTATCGCCGTACTCTCTATGTATTAACGTTTATTAACGCGAAAGCGTTACTTCGCTATGCTCACAGATTTCTGTCCGCAGACCGCGTCCGCAAAATCGTGTCCGCAGCAGTTGCGAGTGGTGTCCGAAATAATAATTAGGCCAATAAGGTAATTAATTAGATACAAAACATGAAAAATCGTGTCCGCAGCAGTTGCGAGTGGTGTCCGAAATAATAATTAGGCCAATAAGGTAATTAATTAGATACAAAACATGAAAAATCGTGTCCGCAGCAGTTGTAATTGAAAAGTCGTAGAGGTTAATGAGTGGTGTCAATCGATAGAGGGGGACGTAATGTGTACGAAAAAATAATTAGGCCAATAAGTTAATTAGGTAATTCAGTTCAGTTCAGTCGTTCAGTCGTGTCTGGCTCTTCGTGACTCTATGGACCATGTCACGCCACGCTTTCCGGTCTCTCACTATCTTCCTAACATCACATAACTTCATCTGCAGTGCCTCGAGGATGCCATCTAACCATCGCGTTCGCTGCCTACCCCTTCTCCGGCGACCCTCAACCTTTCCCAACATCAAATCTTTCTCCAGCGACTCCTCTCTTTTCATCAGATGACCAAAGTAGCTGAGCTTTAACTTTAGAATTTGACCCTCCAATGAGCAGTCAGGGTTTATGGTCGACAATATCGACTGATTTTATCTTCTGGCAGTCCAAGGAACTCTCAAGAGTCTTCGCCAGCACCACAATTCAAACGCGTCAATTCTTCGGCGGTCAGCCATTTTCACAGTCCATGGCCTTGTCGTGGCGGAGGGGCTTGCGAAACTCGATGAAGTCGTGAGCTCTGCTGTGTAGGGCCACCCAAGATAGACAGGTCACGGCAGAGAGTTCTGACAAAATGTGATTCACTGGAGTAGGTAATGGCAACCCACTCCAGTATTTCCTGCCAAGAAAACCGTATGGCCAGTCACAATTAGGTAATTAATTAGAGGCAATTAATCAGTAAAGGCGAAAATGGTCACATTATTGTGAACCCTTTACCTTTAGGTTTAGCGTCGCTATTAATGGAAACAACCAAACAACCGGTATATATGAGTCCCTTGGTAACTTATATGACCTATACCGACCTTTGACGTCATCAGAGCCCCACGTTCGGCCGTTGAAACAGAAGACGGCACAGCAGGAGAGAAGAAATTCAATTATAGATTATTCAGTGGTCGCAGCGAAATACGCGCCGTAATCTATGTAATCCAATGTCTTACAGTAATCGGCGACCCGAAGAACTGTTCCGCGATACCCAAAGACCGCGTTTCAATGGGCGATTTGGATTCAGACCCTGTACTTTAAATGACCGCGTCGGATGTCTTTCTCCTAGGCGGATTCGAAGAGCTGCTCCGGATACCCGATTGGAACACGCCGTCGCACACTTTTACCAAGAAAACATGCGATCGAGGATGAGAAAACTGTCTTTGGTCATTCTTTGCTCCCGGTTTTCAGTGAACGTATACGGTGTTAGAGGCGTCGTTTTCTCATCCTCCCGTGGAGTGCACCGTGTGTACTGTGTGACCTTGCCAAGCTGCAGACCGGCTGTGAAAAAACGGCTGCGGTGAGTCATGCGCAGGATGCTGCAGAGCGGGAAACCTGCCAGCACATGGGGTCGTCTGCGGCCTGCGCTGTCAGGGACTTCAAGATTTTATTTATTATTTTTTGTCACTGCGATTCCGCGTGCTCTCCATCTCTCTCTCACTTGACACGGAAACGAAGAAAAAAAAAAAAAAGGCCGCAGAAAATGTTCTTTAACAGTGGTTATTCTCCTGCATGCTGAGAACGCGCGGGCATATTTAGTACGTAGCTGCCTTTTAAAAGCGATGCGCCACATCTGCAACGTCTGCAATCCTTGAGGGTGTTGAAATATTGCAGTTGGATATTAGACAGAATTCCGCTACTTGAAAGATTTTGTGCGTAATAGCCACCTTGTTGGGACTTGTACAGCAAAAGGGCGCTGTGAGCCGCGCTTCTTGAGTAGTAAATTGATCAGCCTAATCTTTCCTCTCCAGACTCCAGAAATGTTCTTTTTTTTTGCGCGCTATGGGGCGATTTGTAATTTAGATACGTACTTAACATTATTGCGTGCGCGCGCGCGCGCGCGAAAGCGTTGCTGTTACGGAAGGCATACATGTCAGCACTGCAGTAGACCGCCTAAAAGTTCACGGAAAGCTCTCCGACCGTAATTTCAGCTTCTTTCTTTGAAAAATGAACTCAGTGCGGTTTGTCTCTTTTTCAAGGAAAGCAGATGGCAGCGCAGTCTGCACTATATAGTATCAATTGAACACGGCGCACTTTTACCAAGAAAACATGCACTCGACAATGAGAAAGCGGTCCTTGGTCATTATTTTCTCTTTTTTCAGTGAACGCATACGGCTTTAGAGTTGGCGCATATACATATATATATCGAGGAAAGAAGCCAACAGTCGGCAAGGCCAAGGAAAATATTGGCGATTGTACTTTGTCTTTTTTTAAATTTTACTTCGGTAATCACATAAATTAGTAACGTAATCTGTTTAGGGGAAAGATTAATAAACACAAAGTAGAAGGAAAAACAACATGCCGATGGGGGGGAACCGAACCCACGACCTCCGAATATCGCGTCCGGTGCTCTTCCAACTGAGCTACATCGGCCGCTGTCCCCCCTGCTACTTTCTTGGGTATTTATGTTGTCTGTATACGAACCTTGAGAGTGTTCACCAGCGCCACCCTCAGCCATAGCAACGGACGTGGGACGTCCTTTTGTTACCGCCAGCGTCACGTAGAACGTGATCAAGAGCGAGGGCGAAAGCTGTGCTAGAACCCTCTTACGCTACCTATGGCTTCAAGACTTCATATATATAAACTAAACCACGAGGCCTAGCGGCTGCTTTCAACCGCTGTCGCTAACGAAGACAACCAAGTAACATACTGTGTCTGAGTGAGCCGTCTTGTTTTCACCGTACCTTGCCATCCAGCCTCGATATATCTGTTTCAAACTCGTGCAAGCTGGCCATGAGGAAGAGCATATCAAGGGTCGAGAGAAGGCTGCTCTCTCCCTTCCTATTCGCTGTCTCGAAGCTTCAAGTTCGTACTTGACAGGCAGAGTTCTTTAGGAAGAGAGGTCTCGGAGCTTTTGCACGGTTGTCACAATCCGCAGGTCCTGGAGAAGGAACTCATTCGTCGATAATCTCGCGTCCGGCAGTCAAAGGAGGCGCCGAGGTCGCTGTTCTTTTTTTTTTCCCTTACAGGCGACACGACTCGTGCAAAGAAGGGCAACTCTGTAGACGGCTCCCCGTCTTCCTTAAACATTCAGGCGCACAAAGGTGGCAGGATGATAAGTCGAGTATAGGTATGCTATGTATAGTACGTCGGGGTGATGGCGCACACACACCACGATGGTGGCATCGGTATGGGCAGTTGCTGCGGCTGACACGATGAGGGTAGGAGGGGGACACGGAGGGAGAGACGCGCACGTGACAGTGACGTAAAAAGAGAAAGAAACGGATTCTCTCGGTGTTGCGCATCGGACAGCAGCAGCATCAACTAAGGCGGCCGTCACCGTTCTGTCGGTGGCGCTGCATGCGCCAGCCTTCCTTCGCGTCGCGAACACGCGTGTATGTCGAGCAGGCCAAATCGTGCATGCACTGCCGCACGCGTGCGTGCTGCTCGCGTTTATTTATTAATTTTCAACGTTTTTTTTTTTTTTATGGTTCGAGTCCGTGAGGCGGCAGTTCGTGACGAGAAGGGGGGCGAGGTTGAGAAGGGGAGGAGGGGTGGGGATGCTGCAGCGCCTACCGCCGACCGTCTTTCCTTTGGTTGTCGTGCATGTGGTGTGTGTGTGTGTGTGTGTGTGTGTGTGTGTGTGTGTGTGTGTGTGTGTGTGTGTGTGTGTGTGTGTGTGTGTGTGGAGGAGGGGGGGGGGGGCTTTGAAAGGGGATTACAAGGAGGCTTGTTACGCACCGAGAAAAGGGGGTTGAGGCGTTACTTTCGGCAACAACTGGGCCACAGCTCCCCTTTGAAAAAAAAAAAAAAAAAAAATATCCCGCCGTTGGATCGCACGACATTGCTTCTGTGATGGGGGCGGTCGATGTTGTGTACATCCAGGTCGTGTGTGTGACGTTCCTCCTACGCACGAGTCTGGTTGCCGCTGCATGGTGCAGTGGTGATGGCGTTAACAAGTGGAAAGGCTGACATCGGGAGCGACCACTTTTCGCAAGGGAGTGGATTTTATCGAGAATGTTTTGTGGGCGTTTTTGTTTTTTTCGGGAAGAGCAAAACTGTTGAAAAAAAAAAAAGGAAGCAAGCGCTCTGGCTTCCTCAGGTTGCCTAATAGGGAATGCGATAAGGTTTGAGCTCTCAGCTGCATTTGCTTTTTTTTTTTTTTTGTTTGCACCACTTTCATCGCAGCATTCGCGCACCCGAGGCAGTAGCCAAAGCAACATACGCAATAAGTCGAGCAAAATGACTGAGTCATACGTTCCGCCTTACTTCGGACATTTCCCGCCGTAACGTCTTCACTGAACAATTTTCCTCCCGGGACAGCAACTTCACCCCTATGTACAGTCGTGAGCAAAAGTGGTATACAACACTCAGCCGGTGGCGGAGGTCGCGAAAACTGCATGCTAACTTCATCTAGCAACAGCTATCTGTGATCGGAACAATAGTGGCACTGCCCCATTTTATCCACATGCATTCACTGTCGTTGTCTCTTGCGCTGTCGCTAGGCGGCATTTTTAAGCAGTTTTCCCGAGCTCTGTCACTGGCTGAGTGTTGTATACCACTTTTGCTCACGACTGTACATGTTGTTGGTTGGCTTGCTTGGTTTGTGGGGTCTAACGTCCCAAAGCGACTTAGGCTATGAGAGACGCCGTAGTGGAGGCCTCCGGAAATTTCGACCACCTGGGGTTCTTTAATGTACATGTTGTGTAGAGGTGTTACTGTAATCTTTCGTCACGGCACATTGTGCCAAGGTTTGTCGATGGGCATTGGGCAGTGACGTCCGCTCTTGCATGGTAATAGCGTAATGTGCGGGCATACCACGCCTCAGTGGTGTCTCGTTATACATATTTCCCATCTACGTCTCGCCATGTATAGCTCATCAGATCTCGCGAGAAGCAGCGTGTGTTCCCGAGACGTCGGGGAGAGGGGTATTGGCGGAAGGGAGGAGCAGATGCAGCAGCAGCAGGTGCGACCGCCTTTCGCGAACGCGCTCCGTACTATATATATATACTGTTGAGACTGTACTCGCAAGAACGCGCGCTCTGGCAGTGTGTTAACCAGGCGGCACAGACGTGCAAGTGCGTCGCAGTGACAGCACATATATACTGAGAAGTGCATTCGCACGCAACCTGCAGCCGCGGCGATGATTTATCCGGGAGGATGCCTTTGCTGCTAAACGGGGGACAGCGCAGGCAGCTGGCGCGGCGCAGATCCCATTCTGTGGCCGTCCTGTAGGGGCTTTCCCACTTCGCCGCGTGGTAATGGAGGCATTGTCTGTCACTGTCCACTCCGCTATAGCCATTCAGAGCAGTGGACGAAGCCAAACGCTGCGTGCTAAACAAGGCTCGTTCCGGTTTCAACACGTGTTAGGTTAAACAGCTTCTTTTGAAGCTCACAATTTTGCTGACCAACCAGAGCGCCTGTTCTTGCTTTGTGTAGATTTGTACTGCTTACTTATTGCTTTTTGTAGTGTTAATTTGCGTTCTTTTCGTAACCTTTGTTTGAAAGCGTGACGATGCTTGAATTTTCTTCGTATTGCCCATCTCGCTGGGGCCAGAACAATGGCCTGCTGTACGTATAAATAATAAAACGGGCACCGGGGAGAAATTCGAGTTGGTCATGCATGGGTCCATACATTTCCCGGCTTTGTAATGATGAAGACGCTGTTTTCAAGGAAAACGAAAGTTTCGCCATCGCCGGCTGACTTCGAGAGTAAATTAATTGCAGCTTGCTGACTCAGTTTTCCTTCAGGCTACATAGGCGGCACTGCCATTCATTGTAGGCGTCCGAAGTTTAAATGAAATGGCGGGGAAAATTCAAACCTAATTTCCGAAGCAATAACTGTGTCTTCCTCGCCATGGAGAAATGTCAACTTATCCTCTAGGAGTCGTATGGAATCGAATTTTACCAAAAAGCACAGGTAGGATGTAGTTCAGCTTCCGGCCGCATAATGTCGCCTTTTCATAAATAAATAAATAAATAAATAAATAAATAAATAAATAAATAAATAAATAAATAAATAAATAAATAAATAAATAAATAAATAAATAAATAAATAAATAAATAAATAAATAAATAAATAAATAAATAAATAAATAAATAAATAAATAAATAAATAAATAAATAAATAAATAAATAAATAAATAAATAAATAAATAAATAAATAAATAAATAAATAAATAAATAAATAAATAAATAAATAAATAAATAAATAAATAAATAAATAAATAAATAAATAAATAAATAAATAAATAAATAAATAAATAAATAAATAAATAAATAAATAAATAAATAAATAAATAAATAAATAAATAAATAAATAAATAAATAAACTGGTCAGAAGACGAAGGACAGAAGAGACGCATGCAATGGCATGATTGCATCAGCACACCTTCTATATCTTTAATGCAAGAGGAATTAAACTTCTTTTTATCTTCAGAACTTTTTCTGTTTTTTCTTTTCTTTTTTTTTTGTGTGAGTGGTTGAGCTGCGCACACACTGTTACCTTTCCTGCCACTGGGAGACAGTCTCTTTTCAAAAAATAACAGTTGTTAGTCCAGTCGATGTGTGTGCTTCACCTCTTCTCTGTCCTCCGTCTTTTGACTGGTTTATTTTTTGACGAACATGTGCCAACTGACCCAGATTTGAACTCTGCTGTAGTTTCACCCCGTTCTTACGCGACAACAAAAAGCTTCACCTCCAACCGACTTATTTATACTCTTTTGCGGAGGAACCTTGCGCAGTGGTCATAGGTGTGTCCGGACCTTCCCGGCGGGCTACATAACCCAAAACACCGAGCAAAAGGTCTTGGACGCGTGCGCATCTTCACTGGTGGCCCACTTCCGTGAGCAGCACAGTGCTCTGGTTACGTTCAAGCTCCCTCCTTTCCCCCCGTCTTTTATTTTTTCTTTTTTTTTTTTCACACCCCCGTAAGAGGTTGGGATGTGAAAGCAGGGGAGGCGAGGCTCAGTGAAGCGCACTCCGGCGATTGTCACGTGCACTCCCTGGGGGGTCGCCCCGCATTGTTGTTGTTGCTGGCACGCCGACAACCAGAGCGAGCGAAGAATGCTTCTTTCTCCCATCCGAGCTAGAAGGGTGTTAAGCGAGCGAGGTTATGCCCGTGCTGCCAGCAGCCTTAATTGGCCGGCGCCCACTTCGCGCTTTTCAGACACTTCCCACGGACGGTTTACAACAACGGGGTCGACGCGTTGGAGGGTTTAACAGCAAAAAAAGCACCTTTACGGCACGCTGGGCGCGAAAATTCTTTCTGCACCCCCGTTGTTAGATGCGGCCGTTATTTCTCTTGCAAAACAGTTAGAGAGACGCAACCGGCCGTCGGATGTTCGGGGATTTCGGACCGCTATTGAAGAAGCGGCTTAAGTTGCATAGCGCGCGTTACTTCGTTTCAGTCGGATGCTGACGATAAGTTTTGAACTCACAGTACGGAAAACGCAGCGAGCTATAAGCGATGGTTGTAACGTTGCGACACACGAATATTGCAGAGGGAGCCAGAGAGCAAACGGGAGTTAATGACACTATAGTCGAGACGGAGAAGAAGAAATAGGCATGTGCAGGTCTCATGAAACGTAATGCGAGGGCACGAACTGGATTCCAAGTGTTGCAGGTGTCGGCACATAGCCAAGTCAGTTGGGCGGAGGACATTAGAAAGTTTGAGAAGGTATAGGGCGGCCGTTCCTGGGGCAGGACTGGAGAAATATAGATATTAGAAGTAGAGATGGAGCCGTCGGTTCTCTAGTGGGCATGATTAATCATGATGGTGATGATGACGATCACTAACCGGTCTGCTACCATGCCTGCAGCAGAACGCATGTCTCGGGAGGCAAGCAGAGACTGCCCAGCAAACAAAAAAAAAAAAAAAAAAAAGGAAGATAAAAAGTTTGTCGCGGCTCGCTCGCAAACACGAGTGAAAGTGCACGCTGTCCACGCGATGAAGTTTTTGATTTGCTGCCATAGTCGTGAACAATGCACTGGCTTACGCCACGGGAAAGAAGTGCCTTAACCACTGTTGTCCCATTGCAGCAGCTTTCATATATACCGACCCTGTCAGCGTTGTGGGCGCGCGGCGTGCACTGCAGCCCAGCGCGCAATCTCACTCGTCGCGAATTCCTCCAAGGTCTCGTCCTCCAGTGCGGTGACTGCATTGCGCGCCTCTCGCTTGCCAAGAGAGCTTGCGGGGAGGAGAGGGTAATTTAAATAATTGGCCCCGCCGACGGAAGCCCAGACTCCGAGAGCTCTTATCTCACCCGCCCGGCTGTATACAGCGCGAATGCAAATGAACCACCGCCACCTGAGTGAGAACATCGTGCGGGGGAGACCCGCGTGTTTGTTCCATTATGCACCCCGCGTGTCTAGGCCGTCGCTGGTTTGATCGTGTTCATTTTTCTCCCGGGGCGAAAATCCCCGCTGCGGGTTGCATTGGCGCTCATTACACGTGGTCTTCCCAGTCAGCCATTGTCTTTATAGCTTGCTTTCCCCGTTCTTATTTTTTATTATTTTTTTTTCCACCGTTGCTAGCAGTCCGTGACGGCGTCGCAAGTTTTCCGTGTTAGGGACGCGGTGTGGTTGTGTCCGTTTGATTGCTCCTCGTCAGCGTCCGTGCTTGTGTAGTGTACTGGTTCAGGGCTAAGGCTTTGTTTTTAAGCTCCTCTTTTCCAAGAGTCGAGAGAAGGCTGCAGAGCGGTTAGTGACTAATTAACGTCTCTATGGAGGTTTGCCACAGACAATCGCCCTTCACACTGGGGACATTATTCGTCCTTGCAGGCAGTGCATATTTTCGGTCTCTATTAGCTGGTTTTCCCTTGGCAAGCTCCTCCCTTTCTCCCTGTTTACTCCAGGCCTCAAGGCTGAGAACACGTGCTCGTTAGCAGAGAGCGGAGGTCTCTCAGCCACTCCGAATGGCTTAAGAAATTGTGGAGATTGTCCTGGACGCCCTCTGACAGGCGCGACGGTAAACAAGGTTCTTTCATTTTTTTTTTTTAATTTTTGGGGACATCTTTCCAATGCACTTTGCAAATAAGCTATGCAGCTATGCAGCTATGCAGCTATGCAGCTATGGTGACTCAAAAAAAAAAAAAATTGCGGTGCATTAAACCGTTGTGCCCATTCGACAGCCCTCTCCGCCTTGAAGTCGACATGCGACTTTTCCACTAAGAATGTCAGAGTGTTGTCTGGGAACGAGGGTTTTAAATTGAAAAAGAAGCGTTCGCGTAGGAGCTGACTTGATTGATTGATACTTTATTAACTTAATTATGGTGGTTATGTGTAATCGGTTAGGAGTGTTAGTGAGGGAGCAACAGTTTGCAACCCCTTTGTCCAGGGGTCCATTGGCCGCAGCTGGCTCTGGCTCGCTTCACCGGCATGTTGTTGTTGTTGTGGCTGTAGGAAGAAGGAAAAGAAAATCCACGGGCCTGCTACTGGCTCTGTAGATGAGCCGCTTCCGCTGCCTGCCTGATTGATTTATAGGACGGGAAAGGCGCGGTAACTGTCTCACTTGTTTTCTGTGGACACCTCAACCGCACCGTAAGGGAAGGGAGGAAGGTGGGAGTGAAAGTGGGAAGAGAGAAAGAGGAGCCGTAGTGGAGGGCTACGGAGTAATTTCGACCACCTGGGGATCTTTAACGTGCGCTGACATCGCACAGCACACGGACGCCTCTTCGTTTCGCCTCCATGGAAACGCAGCCGCCGAGGTCGGGTTCGAACCCGGGTACTCCGGCACAGTAGTCGGGCGTCTTACCACTGCACCACCCTGCGGGGCACGCCTCCGCTGCCGCGTGCGGACAGAAGAGAAAATAGAGAAGAAAGGCAACAACAGCCGTCGTCCACCACCAAGGGTGGCGGGTGCAATGACGGCCTACAACAGAAAGAAATTGGTGGCTGACTAGCCCCCGCCGCAAGCGGCGTTGACCTACCGTCCCAGTTCCGTAGGGCCAGGAACTGCCACCCTTCACCACCCGAGTGTTTCGGTGGTGTGCGTCCGAGTCGGCTAGAAGGTCCTCCCGCTGCTCATGACTGGGGCTGCCTATTTTAGGCATTGTGGGGCTATTATGCCTGCATCCTCATGTTGTGTGGTATAATCAGGGGTGGAAGAGTTACTCCGTTTGCTCAATTCTTCTCCATCCTGCTTTTCCATGCTTCATCCTGCTCCAAACCACAACATTGCTTCAAACTGCTGCCTCAATGTTTTTACTGTCAAATTAGGCAGAACGTGATTTTTCTGCACAACCACCCATTGCTTACAGAAATTGCGACCTGATGCATTTTAATTGACTGTAAGAAATGCGACAGGGCGATAGTATGCATTACACACGTACACGAGGGGTCGTCATACTTGAAACTCTGGTAACACAGTGGGACTGCTGCATGACAATGATAAAATTTTCGTAAACATGAAGATTCGAGAGCATAATAAATGTTCACTTGCAGGTTAATTATAAACAAGCCACAAACTATTGTTAGGGAATTTATTGCAAAACATGCTCTACGAACATGCATAGTAGATTCGCTCAGCCTTTTCAGTCGCCGGTAATGAGATCGAGAATCAGGAACAGCGAGCAAAGGAGGCCCCACAAACTAGCACGAGTCATTAGGAACTTGCCTAGCTACAAAGAACTTCACGAGTTTTTCTAATCGTTTTGCTGTAACGAGTCGAACTGGCATTCGACGATATCGGGGACAGCAATTGCAGCACGACTAGTATGATCGTTAAACGATATATAGTTTTTAAACATTTGCAGCATATATGTTTAATTTGTTTTCGGGCTTGGGTAGGATTGGGAAGAGTTGCTTTTCTGTACCTTCTTATTGTGCTAGGAAGTCCGTTTTGTTGCACTCGATATTCATGTGCTCTGCACCCATGGTCACACTATCGCGTGAACCCTGCCGGCGTCGAAGTTCCGCGATCGGTTCAAAAAATCGAACTCGAGTACCGCGAAAGAGAGAGAGAGAGAGAGAGAGAGAGAGAGAGAGAGAGAGAGAGAGAGAGAGAGAGAGAGAGAGAAACGGTTTGTTTTAAACGGTCGCTCGAAGTCGCTTTGCTGCTGTTGGAGGATCCTAGCTACTGCACGAAACCTCGCTGAAATGGAAAAACCGCAAGGTGGTATACAGAGCAGTCTCGCTTTCAACGACGAGATAGGCGCCGGGCACTGAACAAGCCACCTGTGCTCATGGTTCTCCTTCCTTGCCTGTACCTTCCGCTCATTAGTTCATAAAAACCCCGTCGCTTCTTCCTGTCGCATCGCGCCAATCCTTTATACCGCTTTACCTATATACTCAGTGCTCCGCAGCTCCCGCGATCATCGTTTCGAAAACGGAACTATACAAACCCTGAGTAAACGCGGTTTCATTTGTACTCTCGACTGAGGACTGCATCGTGTGCGAGTCCCTTCCGGCAACAACGCATACGCAACGTTTATTGCCAGTTTGAAGCGCCGATGTTCCACGTGGATGGAGATTAAGGTGCCACTCCGCTGGATGAGTATACACAGAAGCTTTCCTGTGAGCCGACTGGCCATCATCTTTCTCTACGAAGTCCCACGAGAGAATAGGAGGTCCGTAACCGTGTAATCGCGATGCGCCACGGTCCGAGCAGGTCTTACCTTCATCCGTCATCATCAACGTTCACGCGTCCAATCTCCGCCGGCTGCAGCTACGCGTTGAGTTGACTTTCAGATGTTCCTTCTGACCGTGGTGCCGGCGTGCATTCGGTGGTGTACTTCATTACCCGTCAGTGTAGTCGGAATGCGGAGGCCGGTGTAATCGAACTTGGCGACCTCGCTGTCGGCTCAAGAATGCCCAGCTGCACAACGGTGTGTCGCGAGAGAGAATGCACGCGCCGCGGAAGTATAGAGAGAGAGGGAGAGAGGCCGCGGAGAATTAAATTGCCTCGCTTCTTGTCATTAAGTTTGCTTGGACGCAAGCGCATACAAGGGTTCTCAGTCGGATGCGTTCGAGTGGCTTCTCGTTGAGCCCATTCGCTCGAACTGCAGTCCTTGACCCGTTCGGTGACCCCTTGTTCGGACGGCTCGGAACGGGAGAGCGAGGGCCGCCAGGCAAAGCGCTTGGTCGGAATGTCGGAATCAGTCGTGGGCGCTGGAATTGACAGGCGTTTACGTCAACTGCTGGGAGGGTCCATACTGCAGCGCTGTTTCATGTCTGTGAGTGCGTGGACATGTTTTCTTGAAAATAATAACAGAAGAAAGTAAAAAAGGTTTTTGCTAGCCCTGGTATCTGCTCTCGCTAGCCAGGGAAGAACCTGAACTGGGGCGGCGGAAATAAAGGGGCAGCGAGGGAACAGGTAGGGGGAAAAAGAAAAGGATGGAGGGATAAGGGGAAATGACGATGTAAAGGTATGCACAAATGAAAACGAAAAAAAAAAAAAATATATATCCACGAGTCCAGCGCCCTCCCGGGGTTGTATGCTCAGTGCGGGCGATCACAGTCGGTTGTAGGCGAGAGGCTGTTGGTGTTTGAGTAGTGCGTGGCTGTTTTGTTGAAAGTAAGAACAAAACGAAGTAAAAACATTTTTGTGATTTTTGTGTAGGGGCCTGTGTGTGGCGCTCTCGGGCACCTGTTTCAATATCTTGAACTGTTTCGAGCATTCAGGAAGCTTTTGATGAGAGCGCTGTATCACGGGCAGCCTGTCGTTTGCACTTTCGGACTGCCCGCGGTTCCTGGACAGCCAAATGTCTTCCGCAGCTGTGCCGATACATAGCATTCTTGGATTGAACTGCAGAGCTCATTTGAGCGGTGGTAGGCGGGCCGGAACTGGGCGATTAATTCATTGATGTTATCCCAGCGCCCTGGTAGTGTTACAGTTGAACAGTGCTTATCCGACGGATCTCTGATTACGCTTTGTAGTCTAATGTGCACAGCAGTACATCAATTGCAGAGTGCTTCGTCAGGTGCATACTCTGTCATCGCGTGGCCCCGCCGGAGTGGCGCAGTGGTTACAGCACTCGACTACTGCTCCCAAGGACGCGGGATCGAATCCCGGCCTCGGCTGCCGCTTTTCGATGGAGGCGAAAATCAAGGCGCTCGTGTGCTGTGCGATGTCAGTGCACGTTAAAGAAGACCAGGTGGTCGAAATTTCCGGAGTCCTCCACTATGGCGTCTCTCATAGCCTGAGTTGATTTGGGACGTTAAACCCCACAAACCAACCAGACCAACCAACTCTGTCATCGCTAAACTCTCGTACTGTGTCACTCTGCCTCCCTTGCAAAACTTCCTTTAGACAATCCATGAGCAGCCTGTACACATATGCCTGTATAGGCGGTGTGTTGCATATGCATATCTGTCTATCGAACATTTTTCGGGGACTAGTGAAACAAGTTCTTTCCGGATGTGCATAGACATTTTGATCCGCTGCCCAATCCCAGCCGCATGCGGAGTGTTCCGGCATGTATACCGCAACTCTGCTTCTGGATGATGCCAATGCATCTTCCTGCAAGGCTGTGCATGGAACAACAACGGACTGATCGAAAGTCAGCACGGAAAGTAGAGCCCGCTGCTGCGTTTTGTACTCAAAGGCGGAGTGGGGCGGGAGGCTGGTTTATTATTCTTTTTTTTTTCTTCTTCTATGCAAGAGAATCAAGGGCACCTGGGTAGTGCGAAAACCCGTCGGAAATAAACGTCGCTGCTGCGAAGAGGTGGTTCTGCCGTGTAAGTGTAAAACACTCTCGCCTGGCATTTTTGAATTCTCTGCGGTTCTTTAACCGCGACCAGTCCCGCTGCTGTAGTTTCGCTGCACGTGGTACCGGAATGCGGTAACTTCTTCCCAAGAAACTCCGCCTGCATCGGCGCCCGGTAGGTATCGGGGGTGCGCGGTTGTTTCGACGCGCCCCGTGCCCAGACATACCTCGCCCGCGTGCGCCCGTGGAGAAGTAGCACCATCTACCGCGGCGGAGCAACGGCCGGGCGGCTTGCCTAGAAACCTTGCGCCCAACTTGGCAAAAGCTTACAGACACAAAAAAACAAGAAAACCACGTTTTCTTCTCATATCTGCGACTGCGGAGGTCGCGTTCCCCCCGTCGTTTTCCTGCAGGCATGTAAGGCAGGCATACTTTGCCGAACCCGCCCTCGTGTAAAGCAGCGAAAGTCACCGGGAGAGAAGGTGGAGGGAGGGTAAAACATGCGGCTCGTCTGGTGCGTTCCACTGGGCCGATACGCGTGCATGGGAAAAGTGGCCGCGCACCAGTTGTGCGAGCGAAGGGGGGTTGTTTTCGGCCGGGGAAGCCTACCGCCGAAACGTGAAAACGCCATGGGAGATGCGGGGTGCACATCCTTTCGCTGGGTATAGTGGTGCGCCGCAGGCAAAGGCGGCGACACCGATTTCGTTGAGCGGGCAGTGGCCGGCAGGGCACGCTTCCTTCCCCCGTCTGCCTGCCGGTGCGCATCGCCCCGTCGCTTGTTGCAGACCCCGCTGCGATCGGTGGAGCATTTAGAAAAAAAGAAAAAGAAGGAGAGAGAAATGTGTTTGCGAGAGACCACGGCTGCGCGTCGGCACTGCACGGCAGCCGAGAAGACGTTTCTGTTTCGGCGCGCTGAACCTGTCCCAGTAGTCATTGCGTCGATACTGTTCTCTTTTTGTTTAACCTCTTGTTCTAGGCCTTTCCTCTCCCACCTCTGCGCGCCTTTTTTTTTTTTTTTTTTTTTTTTTGCTGTGCATTTGGCAGTTTTTTTTTTGTATTTGTTTCTGTTGTTCGCGTTACCAGTGCCCTTTTGTGCCTTTTAAGGCATTGCAATATAAAATAAACTTTTCAGTGGCCAAAATATTGGTGTGATGAAGCTAGCATTACTTATGACACTGACGGAACATATTGAGATCAATATATGTCGCTTTCCCCGCTTTTCGAGGATCTGTTCACAACTGGATGACCGCAGTGGGAGGCTTCGGTGAGTGTCGCAACCTTGTATGCTTCGTGTAGATATCGCAAGTCCCAGTGAGGGTCCCAACGGGACGTCTGCATTGGCCGTAATAAGCCTCGATGCGTGGCTGTTGAAGGACAAAGAAAAAAAAAAATGGAGGAGACAGTCGTCGTGTTCAGGCAGATTCCGTCCATTTCAGGCTTCATAATGCCCCGCATCAGACTCCCATATGTCACGTGCCGCTCGAGGCAGTGTACTATGCCGGCGAATTTCAGAATCTCGAATGCTGCCATCACCATTGTGAGCCACTGCAGCAGAAAGGCCTAACCCTCGTCTCTTTGAGTTACCCTTGGGACACAGGGCACAGAGAACAAGTTAAGTTGATGTGCTGTCGGTTCTTTGTCGCTTCCTAATGAAGCGAGACTTCTTTTTCAGAAAGTCAAGTTTAGTGCCGCGATATTTTAACGCGATACATATAGAATCCTAATCAAGAGGGGGGGGGGGGGGGGGGGCTATATATACTAGCTATAGCGGACCCGAATAGAAGCCAGGTTTTATGCGGACAGGCTTGTGGGGTGCGCAAACACAACCGCGAAAGGATGATTCAAAACTCGACGTAAGAGTATTGCAACGCGTAATGTATAATTAGAGGCCCTTGTAAATTTCTTGGTGAACCAATTGCTACTGTGGCGTAAACGGTTCCCTCTCTCTCTCTCACGGTAGGCTGGCGATGAGCGTCCATAGGTTCCACTAGCAAAATTAAATGGAGTTATCAGATGCCCTTTTCAAGACAGCGCAGAATATTGTCTTGGTGGACGGAAGCCGCGCGCAAAACAGACCAGACAGGTTCGTAATCTCATGTGCGCACCTTAATCAGTGCTGCTTGCGTCTGCATCTCCGCACTGCCCTGAATTGGCTGGTTGGGTATACCAGTGTGAGACCGCCCCGCCGGGGTGGTGCAGTGGTAAGACGCCCGACTAATGTGCCGGAGTACCCGGGTTCGAACCCGACCTCGGCGGCTGCATTTCGATGGAGGCGAAACGGAGTGGCGTCCGTGTGCTGTGCGATGTCAGTGCACGTTAAAGAACCCCAGGTGGTCGAAATTACTCCGTAGCCCTCCACTACGGCGTCTCTCATAGCCTTAGTCGCTTTGGGACGTTAAACCCCACAAAACCAACCAAACCAAACCAGTGTGAGACCATGCACGGATTCAGTTTCTCCACGAGCGGGCGTTCCGTTTTTGCCCTCGTGCGCTTACACCCGTACCACTTTGCAGGGGACGCTTTTTGTGGCCGGTTTTTACTGCTTCAGTTTGACCCCCGAGGTGACGCAAGGTGCGCCGTTGTGTCCGACGCGGCTCGGAAATTCAGGTCGAGCGGGTCAAGCTCTGGGCTGCTCTGCCCAGCAGCAGTATAGTTGCGTGGCGCTTATTCAAGCGTGCAGGGCACGTATATAGCATGTGAGCTGCGGATTCGGAGAGCAGGCCTCCGGGGGAATGACGTCACCTCGGTTTAACTGCTGTCTAACCCGTATGGAGGCCGATGGGGGCGGGCTATGTTGAGAACCGGTGCAAAACAGCGCCTTTGTATGCGTTCATCTATGCCAGAATCCGTGGTCATTGTACAAAATAGGCTTATTATCGAGCTAAAGAGTTCAGTTGTGCGCTAAGTGATAGGTATGTTGATTTGGTTCTCCACGCCTTTACTGAAAAGAGCACGCATTCTGACAACGCGCCATTACCAGGCACTGTCATAAAGCGTGCTCTTTTCCGTACAGGCACGGCCTGGTCTCGACGAAAACGCAGTGTAGTATCATGAACTGTGCGGGGAAAAAGACAAGTTATATTGCTACGGACGAGGGAGACGAAGAGGCGGGTATAGTGGCGTAACCATGAGCGCTGGCGTTAGACTGGCTCTCATTATTAAAGATCATGTGATCGCCATTAGTCTGTTCTTTCTTCGCTGCCTTGCCGCCCCGTAACAATATATATAAAACAAATTATGTTCACCACCGCCAGATGTCGCTGCATCTGGCACTACGCAGTTTTAACCGCCCTGTTGTTTTGGAGATTTAGTACCGCCAGTCTTTTCCTAATTCTTATCAGCTTTGTGAAACATTTGATTGATTTATAGGAAGGGAAAGGCGCGGTAACTGTCTCAATTGTTTTCTGTGGACACCTCAACCGCGCCGTAAGGGAAGGGAGGAAGGTGGGAGTGAAAGTGGAAGAGAGAAAGAGGGGCCGTAGTGGAGGCCTTTGGAGTAATTTCGACCATCTGGGGATCTTTAACGTGTGCTGACATTGCACAGCACACGGACGCCTCTTCGTGTGCTGTGCGATGTCAGCGCACGTGAAACATGCTGGAAACTTGAGGGACACAGAGAGAGAGAGAGAGAGAGAGAGAGAGAGAGAGAGAGAGAACGAAAGCTTATCCTGCGAGATAATTAACTGTGCAACTTCTGTCGTCCCCACCAAATCTTGGCTAAGTGACGTTTCCAGGGTCTCAACAGTAATACTACTTATCGCTCATTTCTGCGCACCGCCGCGGTGGTGCAGTGGTTAAGGTGCCCGACTACTTGTGCCGGAATATCCGGGTTCGATGCAGACTTCCGGCAGCCGCGTTTCGAAGGGGGCGAAACGAAGGATCTTCGTGTGCTGTAGGATGTCACTGCACGTTATAAAGACCCCTATGTGGTCGAAATTACTTGGTAGCTTTACTCTACGGCACCTCTATCTCTCTTTTCACTTTTACTCCCACATTCCTCCCTTTCATTACAACGCGGTGCAGGTGTCCAGAGAACAAGTGTGACACATACTGCGTCCTTCCTTTCCTGTAAACCAAATTATTATTAAATTATTTCTGTTGTGAAAAGGAGCCCTGTGAACAACAGGGCAGCGCGTTTTAGGCATTCTAGAACACTGCAAAACTAACAGTTAAACTCCCCCGTGCTTTACCCAGAGCTAGCTTTAAACGCACCTCTGCGACGATTGCCGTCCTGAACACACGAGTTACAATGTCTGCGCTTTGTTTCGCGGTGCACAAGCTGACGCGCGAACACACTCCGCGCTGAAAAGGGCCGGCCGCACGGAGAAACTGTTTCCTTTTCCAGTCTTGTGGGCTCACCTCTAAGCCTTGTTTCTTCGATGTGTATATATAGAATTATCTCTGTGAACACCGATTGTATGATGCCACACTGATTCTAAGGTGCGAACATTGTTCTTTCCCAGTGGCGTTCACACGGGGAGGGGGGTGGGGCACTACAAAGGCAGCGGACGTTTTTCTTGGGCGGTTATATGCCTTCGGCCGTATACTTCGCTATTTTCGGTTCTCGCGCCCGTGTTCCCAATTGTTATCTATACGGCGTTCAGGCGCAATATATATATCTGGCGCAGTTCACAAATGCATAAACGGGGGGTTTGTCTCCACGGCCCTCCAAGTCCAAATGCAGAACATAGACGACGCGCCCTGTAGTGGCCATTCCCAGGGGTCAGTGCGCCGTGGAGGTCCAGAGAAGAGTTCGCCATATACACTCGATGGCTTTCTCAGCGGCTCAACGGCATTCGGGCGGCGAACGCCGCGTCGCGTTGTTGTTTCCCGTTTAGGCGCCCCGGGCAATCATAGTCATTTGTCGCGCAGACCCCGTCCGCGTCTCACTGCGCCCGTGTGAGCTCGCCCAGATAGAGAGACGCGGCTGTCATCTTCATCGCCTTCAGTAGGGCGTATTGTTTTCTTTTCCTCCGCTCTTGACCGCCTTCTTCGCTCTCCCAGAGGGTTTCAAGAGTGTGGCGGACAAGTGTGCTTTGTGCGGCGTGCCGTAGTAGTCTCTAAAGTGCACCCGCGCGTCGTCATCTCGGCCATTGCCTCCGCGTAACCGCGCTGAACAATGGGTGGCCGCTGATTGCGCGCCCGATTAGGACTCTCTCTCTTCTGCCCTCCTACCTTGTTCTTTTTCTCTGTCGTCGTCGCGTATACTCACCTGAGGTTCGCCTCTTCTCTTTTTCATATAGTGGGTCCGCTCATTGTCTGTGCGTTGCACCCTTTGTGGGGACCCCGTACATCGTCGCCTGATGAGAGGCCTGTATAACGGGATCCTTTCCTCCTCCCCCACCCCGCTCTGTCTTCGTCTCCTTCATCCTTTGGTGCCGAGGTTATCGGGGTCGTTGTTTTCTTGTTGTGGGCGGTTCTTTTCAACTTGTCTTCTGTTCTTCCTTTTCCGGCCTGTCCCCGGCCGACCGCGTGCGCTGCCCACGTTTGTTTCTTGCTCTTTTTGCGGACCTTGGTTTTTTCGCCCTCACCTGGTTCGCCTTGATTTGCCCTCTATTTTCTATTTTTCGGTGAGCCGCGTCTATGCGTATACGTGACTGCGCGTGGGAGACGCGCTTCGTGTCTTTGTTGTCTGGTCTCGCCCTACGGGCTGTTTTAATGTTTCAAGAGCTTCTGCGCTTCACGCCGGCCGTTTGTTTGCAGTCGTAGCCGGTGTCTAGGTGCGCGTCACTCGTGGGATAGGATGGGTGCTGCCGTCGCTAATAGTATGCGCTAATTTAGGCCTTAACGAGCGGAGCCGAGCGCGAGCAGCGGAATGGGGTCGAGTGTCGCGGGCGCGTTTGAATGCGCGCGACACGGGAGAAGTGCGGCGTCATATCTGCTTCCTTCATTATATACTCACGGTTGATCTGGGAGCGAACAAAAATGGAGGTTAGCGACGTGACAGTGTGCATAAAGCCAAGTGCCAGCAGTCCCAGCCTGTATTAGAGATAACGGTGTCACGTTCTTTATACGTTAGTGAAATGCGGGTGTTTCGTGGCGGGCAGCTGAAGTCAGTGAATGTACAGTCTTCTTCTGCGTCTGCTTCTGAGCCGCTTCCTGTGGCTTATAATGCATGCCTAGTGTTCCGAAGTTCTTGATGGTAAGAAAATTTTTTGTCCTACCCTCTCCAATGGGAAGGACCTCCACTAACACTAAATCAGCGCCGCTACACGGCTAAAAAGCAGACCCCCCGGGGTCTACACTACATTACACGGGCGACGAATATATAGAAACACTGTGTGCATTTTGACGCATCGTGTGCGAGGTGGCAATAGCCGGCCATTATTAATCCTTCCGTTTTCCTATTCCACTGCGGCCCCGAGCCATTCATTCAATAATAGCTTTGGGTTGAATAATAATAGGTTCACAGGAAAGGAAATGTGCTGTATCTGTCACACTTGTTTCTGTGGACGCCTCAACCGCTCCGTAAGGGAAGGGAGGAGGTGGGAGATGAAGTGGAAAGAGAGAAAAAGGTGCCGTGGGTAGCTGAAGGCTACGTAATAATTTCGACCACCTGGGGATCTTTAACTTGCACTGACATCGCACGGCACACGGACGTGTTTCCCTTTCGCCTCCATCAAAACGCAGCCGCCGGCGGTCTGGTTCGAACCCAGTTACTCCGGCACGCACCACCGCGGCGGGGCATCTTTGTTTTCAATATAATTGAATTGCGATTCTGTTCAGGTGTCAAATGCCCGTTCCGATTTAGCTTGTGTGATGAAATGCGTTGCTACTTGCAGGGAAGTTAGCGCACGCACGCCCGATTTTTTTTTTTTTTTTTTTTTTTCACGGAGCTGCTCGTTCCGCCATCATTGTTCTAACACCTTACGGGACCGTTCGCGCAGTGCCAAAGAAAACTTCCATGATGACATACACCCCGCGCTGTCCGCCCAGTAGCCGCACACAGCCGGCACATAAAAAAGCACGTGAGCTCAGAACAGCATTCTTGCATGGCGTTGGGCACCTTTTGCACGCGTCGTTCACTCGTGCATACGTGATGTGGCAGCGAGCCGAGCGAGCTCAGGCGTGCATGATTTAACGCTTCCGAGGAAGCCTCCTCGATCCTGCCAAGGAGCCCCCGCGCAGGGCTCCGAGATCGTAAATACAGGCGCCCAGACGACGTCTCTTGGCGCGGACCCGGCTGCATCGGGAGGCATATATACCGCATGTAGGAGTCTTTGACGGGCGAATGCTTCATTGAAGGCGCCGACGCGATGCGCGTTCCTTTCTTAAATTTCACTCGACAAGCCCTTGAGAAAAAGGTGCTGCTACTATTGAAAGGAGCTCAACGCGAACTGTAACCGGAGCACACGCATGAAGAATAATAGGGGTCGCTGCACAGTGTGAGCGGAGGCTTGCGCCCATGGCCGCGGAAAAGCTGAACACGACGACTCGGAGGCGGTGTGCCGCGTTTTCAACGTTTGCGGTTATAGGCCTAAAAGCAGCTCTACGAAGGCAGCTTTTGGTGGGCGAATATTTGGTCACCGCTGGGTATACAATACACATGATTACTTTGCGGTTTTGCTCATTCCGTAGTACCACGGCCGCGATGGAATCTCATCATGAGTGTGGTTAGGGAGGATTTTAGACTGATGCGTGAATCAAATTTATTGCTCATATCGCGGCACATTCACTCGGATCCTTTGTGACACCCGTCGATCGCTCAAGCAACAGGTTTTTTTCGCGATTACCTTATTGTAATGAGTAAACTTTTCATCGTGACGCGATTTATTCCACAGCGAATCGAGTTTAAGCTCGAAACAGCGCTGGGACAGGACAGAAAAGAAGAAAAGCAACACCTGGAGTTGACTATAGCAAACGTTCCTCGTCCTGTCTGTTTCCAACGTGATCGTGGACCAACTAGCCCAAATCACCACACTTCGAGCTCCTGGTTCGCGGTTTTGCGTGCCTTCAGCTCTATCATTCTCGGCGACAACACGGACCGAGCTTCGGTTTGCCGTTTTTGGCCAGCTGGTTCCCCTCGGTATCGAAACGACAGTCTGGTTCGAAAAAAAAAAAAAAAAAAAAAGAAAACAGTGTTCCCGCACTGTATATTGTATGGTACTGCGGTGTCTCGCAAGCTGTGTGCGTGTGCACTGTGCTGTGAGAGCATTCCCCAGATCTGGCTCTCCGGCGTGCCTCTTATACTTACGCACATGTATACTCCGCATACGAAGAATTCATTACGAATGCATACAAACTGGCCAGTTTTACGGAGCCTGGCTATGGCTACCTTTCGCGAGTAATTCCCGGCCAACCCATTTAGCTGTATACAAATCACTATATACGACCTCTTGCGGAAGGAAACGCTGCGCTTCTGTGAGTTTTCTCTGCTCATCGGAATGAGTGCATGGAGAACAAAAGCAGGGTGAGGAGAAAGGGCACTGCAGTGTTAACGAGAGTAATTCGGCTCGTCTGCATATGGTCGCTGGCGCGTGCGCGCAGTTATTAGGAGCAGCGCTTCGTTGTGGGCGAAGGGGTGGACACAGTGGGCCCGCCGCTCCCGTTGTCAATTGTGGCGTGACCGCTCTCTGCGGGTGCACCGTCGCGCATGCAGCATCGGCGGTATGTGTGCAAGCGCCGCTACCCGCGCTTTTTTGCGCGCGTATTAACGGAGAGAAAGCATGCTGTGCATGGTACAGCGGTTGTGGTATGCTACCTTCCACTTAACCCCCCTCCCTCCTGCAGTGTTGGCGGCTAGCAGTGTGCACTGCGCGCTCGCCGTAGCGTGCGGTGGCGTGCGTTGCAGTGAAAGCCCGTCTCGTTTCGCTTTCTGCGCCGCCCTTTGCCCATGCATGCGTGGCTAAGCCGATGCGCGCTGCGCGCCTGGAATTTCGGCCGCTCGTTGTAAGCTATATGTGGGTGATCACGGTTGGTGTCGTGTGCCGTATTCTCCTACTCTGCGGGGATCCGAGGTGCCTCGGGTGTGGACGGACGCGCACGCTGCTGCTGTTCAATTCGGAGGTCATTGCCCTCTTACGTTTCGCAGATATCGGAGAGGGTCCTGCGTCGCAGTCGTTAGTCCTTTCGTTTCACGCTGATTCTGAACTTCGCAACGTTTACCTGCAAGGCAGAGGATGTTGTAGTGTGTATATGCATATATGCGTATATTCAGTGTATTCTAAGCATTATTATCGATATATGTTAGCGCTGCGGTTTCATCGTTCCCGGGTTGGCCGCTATAGAGGGTGGGTCTCACGCGCAGTGGCAGAAGCGGAGACCAGGTGGGTTCACTGCAGCTGGCGTCTCGGCTATATACGCTAAATGTCTCTATTGTGTGCGCGTGGTCAGTGTATTGTATACTTCGCATTTCTTAGCGGGGAAAGGACGCTCATTCTGTGAAAGTGGGGCGATCTGTTGGTGATCCGCTACCCTGCTCGCGGTCTCCCTTTTGTTCTCAGACTAGCTGCTTGTTTCCCCGCTCACGCCTTTCCCGTGGTCCGTCGGATTGGTTACTTGAAGGGGAAAATAAGTGTACGTGCTTCGGCAATAGCCGCGTGTTTCGTCCACTGCTTGTATCCTCGAGAAGTTGTCTTCTCTTCGCTGGGAAGGACACGAACGAAGAAAAAGGAAACGCGGACACGACCGGCCACCTCGACCTCTTGGCGGACATAAAGTCGCTTAGTAGAACTTCGTGTTTGACTAGTTGGTGCATGGCTTTGTACTTCGCGCTCGGTTTTTCTCTCTCTTTACCGGGAACGCCGTCATCCCCGAAGACCTCTGTACGAGTCTGTCTTCCGCGCACTCTCAGCCACCCGTCACCCGCGAAAGGGGCACCCGGGGTCAGACCGCCGCGACCGTGGGAACGTGTCATTGCGCTCACGACGACGCACTGGGCTGGGATCAGGCTGTGGGTATGAAGCTCTTTTTCCTGCAGCCGCTGAGGGCGCTAAGAATAAACCCCGGAAAGAACTTTCGCGGAATTTCTAGTAATCGACCGATAAAAGATGCCGCGGTCTGTATTTCGACAATGCAGCCAGCGCTGCGGTGTTTGGGTCAGAGAGAGAGAGAGGGGGGAAGGGATGCGCATCCCGGTGTATAATATAAGTGGCCGTTCTCTCTATCCCCCTCCGTATTCGACGAGACGGCGTCTCTGGCGTTTATACCCTTCAAATAAACCCCGGCGAAAAGGAGTCTTTCTGTCGCTTTCACTTTCCTGCGAAGCCGCGCACGGCAAAGGAAAAACAAAAAAAAGAAAACAGCGGCTCCATCAATCACGCTCTTCTTTTCCCAATACGGGCAACGAGGCAGTTCTCTTCTCTTTCCTGGCTCCGAGTGTGTACGGGTTGGGCGGGTAGAACTGCGTCTTCCCCTAATATCTCTCGGCCTGCGAGCGATCGAGAGTCCCTACTGCCGCTTTTCGCTGCGCACAACCAAAACGCACTGACCTAGAGCCACGCTTCTCAGCTGGCCGACCATTATGTGCTTGTGGATGGAGGCTTGGGCGTCAATGGCGATCAGATGTTTTTGTTGTTGTTGGTTTTTTTTTTTTTTTTTTTTTTTTGTTTCTATACGTTTGGGTCGCCAAGCACTCTCAAGTGGAGGGGGAGGAAGATAAACATTCGCCTGTTTTGAGATTCAACTCCTGATCCGTGGCTCTAAGTAGCCGCTCGGGGACTTTATCTGAGGTTTGAGACTAGTTCCAAGCTGAGACTGCGTCGGTACTCCGGCTTTGGCCGGTTTCATGGGTCAGTCTCCTGTATTGAGCTATATTCTAGGCACTATGAGCCAGGAGAGAGACGGTGGGTGCTCGCCGAGGGGGCGATGCCGTAGAGTGCGTTTAAAGGGTATTTTCAAGCAAGTAACTTCTTTTTATTTTTATTTTTTTATTATTATTATTATTATTATTATTATTATTATTATTATTATTATTATTATTATTATTATTATTATTATTATTATTATTTATTTTTTTATATTTCTGCGGCGTTTATGTGTACTTGCGGCATAACTGGCGGCGTGCTATTGCTTACTAGGACTCGGGCAGCCGCGCGTCCGGAGCCAAGAGGTGGATACGTTTGAAGTCAGGGATCCTGTTTTTCCAGTTTCGAGGTGTACATTTCTTTGTTCTTTTTTTTTTTGCTCTCTTTCTGAGCCGAGAGAACGTCGCGCGATGTTTTATATACACTTTACACACACACACACACACACACACACACACACACACACACACACACACACACACACACACACACACACACACACACACACACACACACACACACACACACACACACACACACACACACACACACACACACACACACACACACACACACACACACACATAGTTGGGTTGGTTTGTGAGGTTTAACGTCCCAAAGCGGCTCAGGCTATGAGAGACTCCGTATAGTGGAGGACTGCGGAAATTTTCGGTCACCTGGGGTTCTTTAACGTGCACTGACATCGCACAGCACACATAGTGATCGCGCGAAAGTGCAGCCTTTGAAGCAGTGTTCGCGTGATTTTGTGGCAGTGCAGGTTTCATCTATTTTGTATTGCTTCGTTCATATTTTATGGCGCCACGATGCTTCCCGCTATGATTTCCCCCCCCCCCCCCCCCCCCCCCTGATTTCCTGCTTTATGCAACCAACTTTACTTGCGTGCCTTCGCACGCCTCGTCCCCGTTTTCTTCTTCCTCATCACTGTCCTTGCCTTTCTTGCAGAATATATTAAGCTAAGACGAGGTAAAAGGGCAGAAACAAAGACACGGAGATTCGAGGCAGAAAATCCAGGTAGAATTGCATATGCAGACGCTGCATACGGCGGCGCAGGAAAAATGAATGCAGCCGTAGTCAATGACAAGCGAGAAATGGTTACAAAACCTCCATGAAAGCAACATCGATACAGAAAGCGGAAGAGGCTGCAATAGCACTGGCTCTTGCTCATGCCGAGCCAATATACACAGTCAGTGACAGCAAAAGCGCAATCAGGAGCTACACCGCAGGAGTCATAGTGACGACCGCGGGTAGAATCCTCGATCAAAAGCCAGCAGAAAGATACGGCACGCTTGTTTGGACGCCAGCCCACGCAGGCGTGCCCGGAAACGAGGCGGCACACAAACTAGCCCGAGATCTCACACACCGGGCTGGAACAGTGCCATCGGAGCGAGGCAAACAATAGGACCTGACTAACTATAGCGAAATAACAACGCAATATAGACTAAGCAGGAGGGTCCTACCACTACCAGACCCCACGTTAAGCAAAGAAGCAGTAGCACCGAGAAAAAAATGCGCATACCCAATCCCAGTTCTAGTCAACCATATATGGCCAGAAATACGATCAGACCAATGTTCATTATGTGAGTGAAGGGGATCACTAGATCACGTTATATGGGAATGTGCGAAGTCAGTAGGCAGGGCTAAAATTTTAACAAAATACACCTGGGAGACCCTTCTGCGATGCTATAGGACCAAGAGCCCAAAGGGTAATTGTTCGACTATAGCCGAAGATGCCGCGGAGGTTCAAGAATTGCCGGCTTGCAACTAAGGCGACTGTCCTACCTTCCAGGTCTAACCCCTAAGCGCGCGGCCGCTTTTCGATGGAGGCGATTTTATTAGTCCAACAGAGTTACCGTCCCGCGCTTCGGGGGTTAGGTTTGGTTTGTGGGGTCTAACGTCCCAAAGAGACTCGGGCTATGAGAGACGCCGTAGTGGAGGGCTCCGGAGTAATGTCGGCCACCTAAGGTTCTTTAACGTGCACTGACATCGCTCAGCACACGGCTACCGCTCCGTTTAGTCCCCATTGAAACGTAGCCGGCGGTCGGGTTCGAACCAGGGTGTTTGTTGCAATGGTCAGGCATCGTAACCACTGCGCCACCTCGGCGGGACGAACTGTGATGTATGAAATAGGCTCTCGTCACTTGTTGCCAGTCGGAACGTAACGTGCGATGACTTCGCCTCGAAAACGATTCGTGTTTCCAGGTGGTCGAAATTACCCCGTAGCCCTCCACTACGGCTCCCCTTTCTCTCTTTCCACTTTCACTCCCACCTTCATCCGTTCCCTTACGGCGTGGTTCAGGTGTCCACAATGGAGGCGAAACGAAGAGGCGTCTGTGTGCTGTGAGATGTCAGAAACGAAGAGGCGTCTGTGTGCTGTGAGATGTCAGCGCACATTAAAGATCCCCAGGCGGTCGAAATTACTCCGTAGCCCTCCACTATGGATCCTCCTTCTCTCTTTCCACTTTCACTCCCGCCTTCATCCGTTCCCTTACGGCGCAGTTGAGGTGTCCACAGAAAACAAGTGAGACAGTTGCCGCGCCTTTTCCTTCCTATAAATCAATCAATAATCTCTCTCTCTCTTTCTCTCTAAGGTGTCCACAGAGCAAGTGTGACAGATACTGCGCCTTTCCCTTCCTGTGAACCAATTATTATTATTCCGTGTATGAATCTTCGCGTTCTCTTTTCGTTAATTCTCCCGGATAGGGCAATCTTCTGGATGTATGAAGCACGCTCTGTTCGTGCAGTTCTTTTGTTTTTCTTTCTTTTTTTTATAGCACCTTGTCGTGACGCTGGGGCTATGGCGACCCGGCCTTCACTTGGTAGCGTGCAGAGACTCCGGGTTGAAGAAGGACTGAATCTTCGAAGTTGGTAAAATATGTACAAGCAGGTTTACTGGCACTTTGAGAGAACGTATTTACAAGAATATTTACATGAAGAAGAAGGGTACTTCAGCAAAATGACAAGCGTTAAGAGTTCATAGCGAGAAGCGACTGGATGAGCCGTTTACCCAGGGCCCAGAGCGACATTTCGTGCTCTGCAGCGTCCTTAAAACCCCCTATGTCCAGCCCCTCTCTGAAGATGCTGACCAACCAAATCCAGGGCACGCCCCTCAGGTATCGGCATCCAATCGAACACATCACTGCACTGATGGTCTGAAGCACTGACTGGTCCGGCATTCATTCGTTGGGCGTGATCACTTGTTGGCGGGAAAAGCTTGGGAACGGCGAGGAGAGGAGGTACATTTCTATTCTTCAGCAAAGAAACCACAGGCTGGTTCTGACAAGTGGTTTTACTTCTCAGAAACCCGAGTGCACGTGGCGCCGCATCCGCTCCCAGCATTGTCCGTTTTCGACAATTGCAAATCTTTCCTGCATTCCTGGGAAATCACTTAATGGCTGTATGCGTCATGCTCCTTTCTTGTCCTGCACGTCAGCGGACATGTCACTCTGTCGTCTCCTTTGAAAAGTAGACATTCCTCACTGGACGATAGCCCTTCTCGACTGGAAGGGTGAACAAAAGAAAGCACTTCCTGCTATTTCCCGCAGGGGGACGTTTCTTTGTGTTTTTCCAGTCGTTCTCTTGACAGGGTCAATTTGGCATTTGCAGGTTGTCCACAAAGCAAAACAGGCTTACAAAACAGGATTCCTGGAAACAGGCTCACTTAGAGCCATTGGACCATCACCACATATTCACAATACTTTTCCATGCCCACAGGCGAACAATAGAGCGCGCAAATGCGGATGCTTGGTCGTAACAGCCTCCTCCCCCGCCAGAAGAGTCTCGGAGGGCAGCAGTCCCAGCTGCTGCATGAAGAGACGACTTAATGGCCTGCACGTGAACGCTTGAAGCTCGCTGTTGCTTGTCGCGTTGTCTCGATTGTTGTAGGCCAAATTGCTCGAGCTGTCTGAAACTCAACCACATGTCGAAGCAAGCACTCGGCTCCCGTCTGAAGAGACCAGGTTAAAAGAAAACTGCCATTGTTGTTCGAGAAAAGCCCACTCTCAAGACGTTCGGGACCCACGTATTCCTAGAAAACCAAACGTGCTGCTTTACATAGCCACACATATATAAGCGCACAAAAAAAAAAAAAAAAAACCTGATTATCAATTTGGATACATGGTGAGGAACATCTCGGACCGCTTAGAAAGAGCGGCTAAGCGCGTCCGCATTCCCATTTAACTTCCCCTTTTTGTATCTTATTTCAAAATTGTACTGCTGTAAAATCAAGCTCCACCTAAGAAGGCGACTGTTCTTCGATGTCGCAGTTTGCAGCCAAGCCAGGGGACAATGGTCCGTCTCTACGGTGAATTTGGCCCCTCCAAGATAGCACTGCAATTTTTGAATGGCCCATACAATGCAAGCGCACTCTTTCTCTGACGCGCAATAAGCCCTCTCTCTAGAACTCAGTTTTCTGCTCAGGTAGAGCACGGGGTGCTCATTACCGTCGTCATCTCTCTGGCAGAGAACAGCACCTAACCCTCGATCACTGGCATCACACTGGACCGTGAATTCTCGGTCATAGTCTGGAGCTCGCAATACCGGACGGCTAATCAGCACAGCCTTCAGGTTTACGAAGGAGGCTTCCTTTTGTTCGTCCCAGACTACATTTGTCGGTTCTGTCTTGCGGAGAGCGTCGGTCAGAGGGCTAGCCAAAGCTGAATAGTTAGGGATGTAGTGATTGTAGTACCCAGTCAGACCCAGGAATGCTCGAATTTCCGTCTTCGTGCTCGGCCGCGGGTAGTCTGCTACCGCAGAAATCTTAATCTCGCTGGGTTTCCTGAAACCTTGACCTACATTGTGACCCAAGTAGTCCACGGTCGCCCTTGCCAGGGAACATTTCTCGGCCTTTACGGTTAGTCCAGCTTGACGCAAAAGGCTCAGTACAGCTCTTAGATGTACCATATGGTCCGCCCATGAGTCGGAAAAAACCGCAATGTCGTCTAAATAAGGCACCGCGAATGTTTCACACCCCTTTAAAACCCTATCCATGAGTCGGGAAAAACAAAATGGAGCATTTTTGAGCCCGAAACTCATCATTGTTGGCTGGTAGCTGCCCGTCGGAGTGACGAAAGCCGCGTATCTGCTGGCGCGTTCAGTGAGCGGTACTTGCCAGTATCCTCGAGTAAGGTCCAGCGTAGTCACATATGCCGCTCTACTGACCTGTTCTACTCTCTCCTCAATATTCGGAATAGGATACACTTGATCCCTGGTGAGAGAATTTAGCTTTCGGTAGTCTACCACAGGCCTAGGGTCTTTACCTGGAGCTTCTACTAAGATCATAGGCGAAGCATAATCGCTTTCCGAGGGTTTTATTACTCCCAATTCCAGCATGCGAGTTACTTCCCTATCCAGAATTTCTCTTTGCCTTGGAGAGAATCGGTAGCACCTTGATCGCACTGGCACGTCTGAAGTCAGCTCAATATCGTGCTCAGTCAAATCAGTCCTGCCTGGCCTGTCCACGAAGCAGGCCTCAAACTCTGTTATTAGCTCGCCCAGATCGGACAGCTGGGATTTCTTTAGTTCTCCTCTCTGCTCCGTCTTTTTGTGAAGCTCCTGAGCGTTGCTTCCTTTTCCGCTGAGGCAAATCAAGTTATCCCCCATCTCCTCGGGAAGGTTTAACGTTAGATTTACCACGGCTTCCTTCTGCACATAAGGCTTCATAAGATTGCAATGATAAATGCGCACTGCTTTACGCCTATCGGGGATTTTCACTGCGTAGTTAGTGTCAGAAAGCTTTGCAACGACTTCATCAGGTCCTTCCCACTGTACTTCGAGCTTATTCCTGAGATCATTGGCTTGCTCCATAGCTAAGTCCTCTCGGGTTCCACTTAAAAGTCTTGTGAGATTACTAGACACTGGCGGCAAGATGTTACTCTCAAGAACGTCCTCATTCCGCGTCTCATCAAGCTCACTTTCAAGTTGACTTATCTGAGATGCCTCGCTCTCAAACTTTTCTGACCCGCTATTTTCCGCATTTACCACTGTTTTAACTGCCGTTTCCTCCGCTGTTGATTTTTCTGAAATGAGCAGTGTAGCTAGTTCTCGCGCCTTTGAACGTGTTAAGGCCTGCACATCTCTGTCTCCGAAAATCAGAAGGCAAGCTTTGACCTTCTCGTAGTTGTCCGCGTCCTCCTTGTTTAGCCGCGCGACAACCTCCGCTGCCTCGCAGGGCAGAACCGTCAATAATCTCTGAGACCACGTGTCTCGCTGGAAGGACAGTTCTTCGCAAGTTCGCTCAAAGTTACCCAGATACAGACCGATATCCCCTGATATCACATATGGCTGCATGTACTTTGACATCTTGAAATCTGCCTCCTTGTTGAGAAGAGGTACCGCTAGCTGGGGACAATTGCCCGACCTCTTGCTCAACTCTACTTCTAATTTCCGGAGCTCAATTTCTAGCTCCCGCTTTTTTGCTTCTCTCTCAAGCTTCTCACGTTCGTGCTCCCTTTCCTCTTTTTCCCTCTCAAGTTCACGCTCCCTTTCCTCTTCCTGCTGTCTGAGCTGTTCCTTTTTTTGCCCGATGAGGTTCCATGCTTCACTGAGCTCCTCATCATCGGTTCCCAGATCAGTGATTGCCTTTATAATCAAGGGTTTTCGTGCCAAACCACTTGTATTAATTCCCAATTCCTCACACAATAGCAACAGTTCCGGTTTCTGCAGCTTTTGTAGGTCCATGATCGCTCCGAGTGTCGGCTACTTCCAAAACAACAGTGCAAACTACCAAACCTAAAGGCGTTTCAACACTTTTTACCAGTTCTAAAATCTAACCCTGTTCTAGAACCTGGTCCACATCAGAAGAAAAGCCAAGCACTCACCCACACATGCGATCGATGTTCCGAGCTGCTCTCTTGTTGGCCGATTGTTGCGCCTGCTTGTTACTTGAGATGCCACCTCCGATCACCAGATGTTGTGGCTTGTAGATTCTGATCCACCTCGAATCACCAGATGTTGTAGCTTGTAGATCCAGATCCCACCTCCAGTCATCAGATGTTGTGGCTTGTAGATTCAGATCCCACCGCTGGTCACCAGTTGTCGTGACGCTGGGGCTATGGCGACCCGGCCTTCACTTGGTAGCGTGCAGAGACTCCGGGTTGAAGAAGGACTGAATCTTCGAAGTTGGTAAAATATGTACAAGCAGGTTTACTGGCACTTTGAGAGAACGTATTTACAAGAATATTTACATGAAGAAGAAGGGTACTTCAGCAAAATGACAAGCGTTAAGAGTTCATAGCGAGAAGCGACTGGATGAGCCGTTTACCCAGGGCCCAGAGCGACATTTCGTGCTCTGCAGCGTCCTTAAAACCCCCTATGTCCAGCCCCTCTCTGAAGATGCTGACCAACCAAATCCAGGGCACGCCCCTCAGGTATCGGCATCCAATCGAACACATCACTGCACTGATGGTCTGAAGCACTGACTGGTCCGGCATTCATTCGTTGGGCGTGATCACTTGTTGGCGGGAAAAGCTTGGGAACGGCGAGGAGAGGAGGTACATTTCTATTCTTCAGCAAAGAAACCACAGGCTGGTTCTGACAAGTGGTTTTACTTCTCAGAAACCCGAGTGCACGTGGCGCCGCATCCGCTCCCAGCATTGTCCGTTTTCGACAATTGCAAATCTTTCCTGCATTCCTGGGAAATCACTTAATGGCTGTATGCGTCATGCTCCTTTCTTGTCCTGCACGTCAGCGGACATGTCACTCTGTCGTCTCCTTTGAAAAGTAGACATTCCTCACTGGACGATAGCCCTTCTCGACTGGAAGGGTGAACAAAAGAAAGCACTTCCTGCTATTTCCCGCAGGGGGACGTTTCTTTGTGTTTTTCCAGTCGTTCTCTTGACAGGGTCAATTTGGCATTTGCAGGTTGTCCACAAAGCAAAACAGGCTTACAAAACAGGATTCCTGGAAACAGGCTCACTTAGAGCCATTGGACCATCACCACATATTCACAATACTTTTCCATGCCCACAGGCGAACAATAGAGCGCGCAAATGCGGATGCTTGGTCGTAACACACCTTGACTGCAGGCGAGAGTAGGAAGGATGTATGGAATATATCGTTGTGTGAAACACCCTTTTGAAGGCAGTTGCCGCCCCGCTCGGCTTTTTTTAATCGAAAGCTCGACTGCTCCGCGTATCATTCAAGGTCGACCTGGAAGGCCGCTTCACCTTCATCGAGGCAGAGGTCGCAGTGTGGCTCCACCTGTGGTGTACCACCACTTGACTTTTGACGACGAAGACATTATCACGTGTTTCCTCTTGTGGTTTACGGCATCCTCGACTCACAGTCTTGGCCATTTCATCGCTGGATACGCCATGTCTGCCCATATCTAAACCTAAGCCTAACCTAAGCAAAACCACTCTTTCGCTTCGCCTAACTATTTTTAACAGCTGCTTAAACCTCCATTTTTTCCCCATTGCATTTCTTTATTGTTGTTATAAGCCGCTAAATATATTCGTAATTGTAAACTAGTTATTGTAAACTGGTAGTTCTTGCATACTAGTATAACGCCCTCTTCCTGTCTGACGTCGTCGCCTGTGTGTGTGGCAGTGAGAGCGTATGTGCACGTTTCCCGCCAGCGCGCTGCCCTATTACCTTGCAACTGGGTTAGCCGTCCCTTGTAAAGCGAAATTGAGGCACAACAGAAATCCCGTCCTGCGCTGTCACACAAGCAGTCAGCGAGCAGGTCGCACGCAAAGAGCTTCCGGTTCTGCGTGTTCGCTGCGGCAAAGCTCAGATGGGGCCCCCCGAAGCCGCGGCGGCGACTTCTCCAGCCAGCCAGGTAGACACGGAAAGGACTCGGGCGAGTCCCGCCTTTTCTTTCTTTCTTCTCGGTCTTCTTTTGTTCGCCTTCGTTCTTTCCTTTGTCGGGGCGTTTTTCTCTCACGGTGCCCAAAACACACACACGAACACCTGGCGGATTTCAGGAGAGCAGCTGGAAGAAGGTCCCACCCCGGATGCTGCATGCATCGTAAGACGAAGTGGGGGGGGGGGGGGGGGATGAAGGTGTGTCGGAGCACGAACAGAAAAGGATTGCCTCTCTCTGCGTCTCCAGTACTCCCTCCTAACGTGTGAGCGCGCGCTTTCGCCATTCTTTTCGACTTCGCCGCGTAGTACGTCCACCTCGGCGGCGAAGAATGGCGCCAACTGGGGTGAGCGGCGTTGCCCCGCTCTTCTTGACGGTCGTTTCCGCCCCGAAAGTGGAGAAAGTCGAGCCGGCGACAGCGTAGCGCCGCGCGGGACCGACCGCCGCTTGATGAAGAAATGGCCCAGAGACGGCCTGACAAGCTCGCGGAAAGAAAGGAGGGCGTTCGGTTCTTGGCGCTCGCTGGGTGGCGTGCGTTCTCAAAAAACTGCGAAGCGTTGCAGATGCCGTGGGTTCTAGGGGAGAATCGGAACCCGTGTCTTTTGTTGCGAATGCGAAGCTCTCGCAAGCGGACCCGAGGTTTACCGTAATTTGGCGAAGGTGGCATGACTCTCACTGGTGGTCAGTGCAGTGGATCGTGGCGAGGGTGGTCATTTGTTTGATATGAGCGCCTTTTAAAAAGCTTGTGTCGGACGGCTGCTAGCAGGGAGTTTAATAACCTGTCCAGGGAGTGTTGGTTTAATCCAGTCCCGTTTGTAAGCAGTAGTTATAGTTTTATGTCTATCGTGTCTTGCCCGTGGTAGCTCGGTTGAACCGTGCTGCTTCGAGGGAGGGAGGCACGCTTTAGATAGCAACAACGCCGCATTTATCGGGTTGCTGTCAAGAATCGGCTTCGTAGGTATACAGCAATACGTACAGTCGTGAGCAAAAGTGGAGACACCACGCTAACTGCTACGATTGCTTTTTTGATGTATAAAAAAATGTGCCAGAGAAATTGCTTGGGCAAGGAGGCAAGTATATTATCCATGGTACCTAATGTACTTCTCAGGAATAACTGTTTCACTCTCAGAAAAAGCTGGCGGGTAGTTTTCTCAAAGCGCATGGTCTCTTCACTTTTGCTCACGACTGTGCCTCCATAGACACCGAGACACATGCACATTTTGTAGAGGTTTCAGAGAAGAGTGACATGTGCCACCTACTAGGCATGGGCCTGCTCTGCGTTACACTGCCTCTGTCGTAGGTTGACGTTCACGCGAGCACGCTGAGGTCGTGTGGTGTGCGCTCTCTCTCGGCTGCTTCGCGCGAGACTTTTCCGCGCGGTGAAAGTTCCGGGTGGTTGAACGGCACTCGCGCGCGCGTGCGTAGTGTGAGCGTTCTTCGCTTTCTCCCGCTTGCCTTGCCCTACGCCGAGGCTCCATTACGGTGCGGCTAACGCGAACCGATTGCCTCGCTCGTCGGGCCTAATGGAATGGCCGAGAGAGCGAGAGTTGTAGGCGAGGTAGGCGTTGTCGTGACCTCGGCTGTCTCTCCGTGCATATTGCAGTGCCCGCCACCACGGAGGGATACGGACAGAGAGTAGAGGTCGGAGGAGGTGGGCGCGCAGGGCGGATCTCTTCCACGATGGGGTCATCGTCGGCGGGTAAGATGATTGGGACGTGCGCGGAAGTGAGGAAACGCCGCTCTCTCCAGACTTATCGTTCCCTGTTTTCTTTGCTTTATTTGCTTTCTTAGCGGTCGCGTGCCGGCTTGCGGTCGGGTCGGGGCGCGCGGCGGCAAATTTTCTTGTCTCAGCCTAATCGTACTTATTGCCGTTGCGCCGCTCGCATTTCGTGGCAGCCGCGTTAGTTCTTTTTCTTTTTTTGCGGGTATATGTTACATATTCTGTGAGCATATGCTGCTCATATCAAATGTAAACAGGGTCATGAACCGTTCTTAGCAGAAGGGTCTACCACTCGTCAGTGGACTGTAGTGGCTGTAGTAAGGAAATATCATATATATATATATATATATATATATATATATATATATATATATATATATATATATATATATATATATATATATATATATATATATATATATATATATATATATATATATATATATATATATCACGGGGCTATGTAACCCACCGTACGAGGTGTTCTGGTTCCGTAAGGATAGAAGAATGTGGCCTTTGGACATCAGGTTAAACAGAACGGCTATCCCGAAGCAGAAATTGATAAAAGTATAGGGTAGTTGACTTTATGATGTGGCCAAGCCAGTCTCTTAAAACTATTCGAATTAGGTATACTTGCATACGTTTTTTTTCGTCGTCTGAGGGACAAGAAAAAAAAATTACCGACGATTACGTTACTTCCTAATGCGAAATTTGAGCGCAGCAAATAAGCTGTTTCACCTTTTCGATAGATTGAGGCAAAGAAATCGAGCAACACATGTATGCGCTATCACAGAATTTTTTCGTCTCGCTCATGGCTCAGAAAGAACTGGCAGATAATTTCGCAGTGGCGAACGGCAGCGGCAATTTCGGCTCGGGCGGTGCACATATACAGATCCGCCGCCACCGATCAGGCTCTCTGATTGCCACCGCACAGGGGTTGCATTGGAGGAGGAGCGAAGAAAGGAATTAAGTTCAAGCTGGCGCTTTGACAACCGGAGACTCGCAGGAAGAGGGGGGAGGGGGGCGGCGTGTGCACCCAGCGGCAAACGATGGGGGCAGAAGCGCGCGCAGCAAGCGGGCAACGCGATAAAGGGAGGAGGCAAGAGATAGCAGCGACTGACTGATGCTGACGCCGATAGTGAGTCAACCCCAGCTGCGGAGTTTGTTTCAGGGACAACGCCGCCGATGCCGACGCGAACAATATGATACCCTCGCTTCCGCAGCGCCAAGAACCAGGTCTAGCCGTGGGAAGGTGGTCACGTATTCGTCGACGTGCCGGGGCCTACGTGAAATAACCGGCGCGTCGGCAACTGAAGAGCACCCTATCCGCCACACAGGAACAGGGGGGGGGGGACCCTCTCATCCTCTTTCTGCATGGCGGCGACGGTGTTCTATGCAGTCCACGTTATCTTGACTCTCTAGCGGCGTCAGCGGCATCCAGCGGTATCAGTCGGTCGCTGCTAGCGCTGGGGGGATGAAAGTGGGGAGGCGCTGGTTACGAGGCCGACGCCGACGCGAAACCCAGGAACGGACGCCAAAGAGCTGCGCTCTAAAACGAGAAGACCCTAGGGGAATTTTTCGAATCGCAGAAGGCTGCGGAACGTTTTTCGGGGTTCAATTGCTTGTGTTATACAAGAATATTCTTTTTGCACCTTGACGGTTTTCATGACCCCCGCCGCGGTGGTGCAGTGGTTAAGATGCCCCACTGCTGTTGCGGAGTACCCGGGTTCGATCATGACCGCCGGTGGCTTCGTTTCGATGGAGGGGAAAGGAAAGGTGTCCGTGTGCTGTGCGATTGTCAGTGGACGCTAAAGAAGCAAAGGTGGTCGAAATTACTTCGGAGCCCTCCACTACGGCTCCTCTATCTCTCTTTTCACTTTCACTCCCACCTTCCTCCCTTGCCTTACGGCGCGATTGAGGTGTCCATGGAACAAGTGTGACAGATACTGCGCCTCTTTCATTGAACCAATCATTATTTTATTATTTTCATGAGTTGGGTTCTCGAGATATACTTGCGGCCGTCGCCTTCGTCCGTGTAGGGCCTTCTCCTTGAGGAACGCTCGCCGGCTATTGAAGTCTCCGAGGGGGGTTGACAAACGCTCTTGTCACCGGTGGGAGATTTGAGATGCCATATATTGGTTCGCTCTTCCGCGGCACACTTTTGGCACAGTGGTGCAAGGTATGCTTGCGAGGTCAGCATCTGAGCGCATAGTTGCTAAATTTAGTAACAACGGCCAAGACGTCGTGGACCGCGAGACCCTGCAGTGCGAGACGCTTTGACCGGCTCACGGGTGTGACGTTTGCACGTGATTTGGTGCCCAGCCGGGGTGGTGCAGTGGTAAGACGCCCGACTACTGTGCCGTAGCACCCGGGTTCGAACCCGACCTCGGCGGCTGCGTTTCGATGGAGGCTAAACGAAGGGGCGTCTGTGTGCTGTGCGATGTCAGCGCACGTTAAAGATCCCCAGGTGGTCGAAATTACTCCGTAGCCCTCCACTACGGCTTCTCTTTCTCTCTTTCTACTTTCACTCCCACCTTCCTCCCCTCCCTTACGGCGCGGTTCAGGTGTCCACAGAAACAAGTGTGACAGATACTGCGCCTTTCCCTTCCTTTGAACCAACTATGTGAACCAACGTGATTTGGTGTGACCTGTTCTGGACGACTGGGCTGTCTGAACATCGTAACTTTTCTTTTTTTTTCTACTGCGGACAGTCTGTTGTCTCTCGCCTGGACGCCCGGCGGTGGAGGGCAGTACTATGAGCCATTCCTTGATTCGTGCCCGCAGTTTGAGGAAAGCAAGGGTGACGGTAGACGAAAGCCCAAGTCGGGTACCTATAGTTTCTGCATTGCGCGCGGTTTCTTGGTTAAGTAATTCGGACGAGGGGGATAAGGGTTCCTGTGTAGTGTTCGACGATAATCGATGGTGATATGTTGATTGTACATTGTACGCGCACCGTTACGCCCGCATGCACACTTACTAAATGGTGTGGCGTGTCATGCAAGCTTTAACGCCTCAAAGCGGCACACGACTATACGAGGGACGACGTAGCGATAAGGATCCGTTCTCCGGGAGATCCGGCACATGAGTTGCGAGCGAATAATCGCGCTGGAATATGCCTCATCTTGCAGGTGGTTGGTGGCACGTGACATATTCCTGGGCACTGTTTGGGTGGCGGGATACGGGGCGTCACGAGACCACGTGGCGTATAGGCGAGTTGGCAGGCGCTGCCGACTCGTGCTTGTGGTTTGAGTTGGGAGGCTGACGTGGGAATCGAATGTATACCGGGGGCCTTGGATCCCGAGTCAAACCAAGCAGGCATGCTTTGGCTGAAGCGTCGCTTAATAGAGAGATTTAGCATACCGTGATCCGCCACCGTGACCCTTACCGCTCGTGGGCGGGGCGCACAAGCTGATTGGTTCCGATGTGACTAGTCTATGTGCCGACATCTACCGAAATCCAGTATGTGGCGCCATCTATCGGCATCAAAGTGATCTGGGCATGCGCAGTGGAAGGCGCGATGGCGGATCACGGTAGCGGATCGCGGTGTGCTAAATCTCTCTAATAATTATATCTTTCGCGTAATGGTGTAGCTTACGAGTCTATAATGATAGATGTACAAATTAAGCGATTAGTGATCAAGTGAGTAACAGATTGAAGTGGATGTAAAAATTAACGCTGCCTTGTCATACACTTTTATTTATTTAGTTATATACCCTAAAGGCCCTTTCAGGCATTACATAGGGGGGGGGGGGGGTGTCACGTGAACAAAATTGGTTGTAACAGGCACATAAGTAACAATCGCTTTTCAGGAACAAAGAGGGGAAAAAAGAAACAAAAAAGGCTTTCAGGTCGCTATACTTTTGTGCAGTAATGTGACCTTAAGCAATGTTACACACTTTTAAGAAACGAGGTAAGGGGTAGCTTAGTGCCCCTTGATATTTAACTACGGTGCTTACACTTGGTCCACTCATCCTGCTTCAGCGGACCAAGTCCGCGACCATAGTGCCAGAAGCCCCGAGTAAGCGGTCAGTATACGTGTCGCCAAGATGCAGGCGTAAGCGTATATATCTCCGCTAATGACCGCCGGTTGGAAAGCCAACCTAACGCAAGCGCTGCCGTTATGGTGCGTCGTCGCGGCGTCTCATTGCGTTGTTTCTGTGGCGCAACCGCTGTCCGGCGCGGCGCGTAACGACCGCTTAGCGCGCGCGGAGCACTGCCGACGCGTCCGGCGCAACGCTTTCTCCCTCACGTCTCGGTCGCCGCCCATTGTCTTCCAGGCACTGTCCGTGCACCCATGGCGGACGCTCCTTTTGCGTCATCGTCTCGGCGGCGCGCCCAGATAGCGGGGCAAAACAAAAGGGGAGTAAGTCCGGAAAACATGCGGCTGCTGGACGGGCCGAGCGGGATCTTGTTCTTGTGCGGAGAGCACCGTTCGACTGCAAGACCCGAGACGCTAGATGGTGCGTTTGGTAGTTTGACGCACTCTGTAGCCGTTGCCAGGGTCCTCTGAATCTCCAACGTGACAAATAGCCGGAGCAAGTTGCGGTTGAGAATCATTTGCTTTGACCATTCTGCCTGGCGCGCCAGCGTGCCATTCGTTTCGTCACGGGCTGTACATATGTGCACGTTAGGCGATATATCATACAATGCCGATTGACAGGGCGTTGTGGAACGTTGCACATGGTGCACGTGGTGCACTCGGCGTCGTGAAATTGCAAAGGTTGCATATACTCTACAGTCACCGTATACTAATGCTCTTTTGTGTATTCCCCTGATGGAGCTGGGACAGGTAGGTCACCGCCGCTTGCGACGGTGGCTAGCCTGCCACCGAATTTTTATCTGTTGTAGGCCGTCATTGCACCCGCCACCGCTTCGGTGGTGGACGACGGCTGTTGTTGCGGCACGCGCGCGTTTCTCTCCCTCTTCCTCTTCTTCCATATTTTCTCTTCTGTCTGCACGAGGCAGCGGAGGTGGCTCAGGTACAGAGCCAGTAGCAGGTCCGTGCATTTTCTTTTCCTTCTACAACAACCTTCCAGCACGTTATGGAAGGAAGGGAACATTCTCGCACACGCAGAAACGCCATCGTTGTAAGTCGGACCGTGTTAAAATGCTCAAGCGCTTGCAGTTACGTTTACCCGTCGCGCTGTCCTGTAACCTGGCAGTCATTGCTTGAAAAGGCGCACTTAAACGCTTTGAAATAACGTCTGACATTACGCATTGGCTTCTTGACTATTCGTGCGCCTCCGAATGACCCCCTTCTAACGGAAAAAGCTCCCGTTGTGTTCCTCTGAACGCTGCGTGCTTCGAACATGCGTGTATTGACGCGTACGCCCTCAGGCTTGCTTAAACGCCGACTCTTTCCCACAGGCCTGTGTTCGATGTGTGATTCAGCTGTCGTGAGGGGAGCGGCAGGCTCTTTTGTCCTTACCCAGCCGTTCATTGATAATGCTTTATGACGTGTGTGTACGGGGCTGACCTCTAAGGGCGTACGAGCCGAATTATAAAGCACGTAATTCAAGATAACCCCATCAGAGCAGCGTTGCTCCAAATGTGTTACTCCATATATATGGGTCGCACGCATGGCCGTAAGTGCACGCGCGCCGTGGACGTCCTCGAGGGGCTCCGTTGGCCCGAGGGCGTCATCTTCCCATACCGCGGGATGACTCGCGGATGAGCTCAGTGCAACTCTCCGACGGGGCACGCGAGCAGAGCCCCGCCGCGGTTTTACATCCGCGAGTGAACGTGCCCGGGCCTCGTTCGGGAGACACGCGTGCCTCCCGCCCAGATCCTGCTCCTCTGTGCGCGGTGCGGTGTGTGCACGGGCCGCCATGCAACACAGCTCTGTATACCGGTCTGCCACCCCTTCGTGACGGGCTTTGGGATGCGGTCAGCTGGTTGAGCGCGTAAAAAATTCCAAACATGCGCGGTTCTTGGACGGCATACGGTTTTCACGACTCGCGAGTCGTTTACTCATTCGAGGTATACCGGAGGTATTTTCCGTTTTCACGTTTCGCCCCCCGCATATGAATTGTTCGAGCGGCTGACCGAACTATATAGTGCAAGAATAAGTGTGCCGTGTAAACAGTGACAATGACAAGGGAAAAAAAAAAAAAAAACGTCCCAGTGCCACCAGTCTAGTGCCCACCTGAGTTGAGTTGAGTTGTAGTATGCTACAGGGGGGATTAGCCTTGCTTATTCTTCCGGCAATTGCTCCACCGTAGCGTCACTTATGTGTTAAAAAAAATGCTAATATCTGTGAAATCTGCCCCACTATGCGCACAGTCACTTATAACAGTACACATTCTACTCCAGCAGTCGCCATCTATGCAAATATTCACTCACAGTATACATAGTCCACTCCAGTAGTCATCATCTATAAACACATTCACTCATACTAGAACATAGTTTATTCCAGCTGTCACCATCTAGAGTCTAGTTTCCATTCGGGTAGATAGTCCTGAAGTGCACCATGAAAGGCTCCTGTCTTCTCGAAGGAAGCGAGCATCACACACCTTTCCGCGCTGTGCTCTGGACAGCACATAATATAATGTTCTATATCCCCGCAAGCACCGTATATAGAACGTAGCGGAGACGATGTCATGCCCGTCTTATGCATCCAGGCAGAAGTACGAGCAGAGCCCGTGCGAATTCGACGTAGTAGAGTTGCCTGATGTCTTCTCAGTCCCTTGGTCACACATGACTCTTTTTCCGACGGTATAAAAGTTTTCCTCAGGCTTGGCGGCCGTCTTTCATGGGGTGAAATGCTTGGAAATATATCAAGAGTGTTCGACCTCCGTCTTGTTGGCACATGCGGCCCGTGACGTTCTTTAAAGGGCAACTCCGGGGGTTTTTTGACATTCGAATATTGTAGCGAAACTTTTACCACAGGTTCTTCTCTCCGTCCTGACGCATTCTACAAAATTTGGGTGCCGTACGATAATCCGTTCACGCGCAATATGGCTTTAAAATATGCCGTTTTCATGGCTTAAGTTGAGAGTATTTCTGCGGGCAACACTGAGTTTCTGACGTCACAAACAGTATACAGGCGTTAATGTCTACTTCTCGCGTGATTATGAAATTGTGAGGTTTATATTGAACTACCTCAGACATTTTATGCAGTGCGGCATAATTTCCATACTTTATTTTCACCATCCAACGCACGTACGAGTGTTTTTCTAATACTGAGTGTGACGTCACCATTTCGTCAAATGTGACGTCGTTTCTGGCCGTGAAACCAGTTTCGGTTTCGATTTGCTGTTTTTCTTTTTTAAAAGTACTTCGAATTGGAATTTTGGAAAACGGTTTTTTGTGTTGGAGTCAGGACGTGCCGAGGAATGTAATTCAATTAAAAACACAAAATGATGAAAAAACCACCGGAGTTGCCCTTTAAGGAGTGAGTGAATAAACTTTATTCAATTAAGACAAAAATGGTGTCGTCCTTATCTTCATCACCAAGGACACCGGTGAGCAACACCGTGCGGTTATATAACCGCATCTGCTCTAGTCTCTGGGATGACGTACACGTCGCGGTGTGCGTGTTCCTCCTTTCGAAAGCTCTAAGTCTGCCCTTCCAAAACGGCACAGGTTAGCCTCCGCACTACTAATACGTGTATGTACTGGTAAATAAATGCAGAGAGAGAGAGAGAGAGAGAGAGATCTGAGGACGTCGTTGCCCTCGCTCTTGGATTCAGGATTTTCTTTTTTATTGCGAAAGCAATACTACGCCAGGTCTAACCGCTCGTCGCGTGGTCCGTGGACCCCCTGCTCCTCGAGGACGAGAAGACAACCAAGAAGAAAACGAAAAAGATGACGACGAAGACGAAGAAGACGACGACGACAACGACGACGAATAAGAAGACGATGGCGAAGATGACGACGAAGAAGAAAAAGAACGCTCGGTCACCCGCATCTAATGCTTTCGCTTCATATTCGGTTCAGCAGCGTTTAACCGTACTCATTCTTTTTTTTTTTTTTTTTTTTTTTTTCACCCACGTAAAACGTTTTCACGGGAAGCTCAGGTAAGAGGCAGGGTAAGCAGATTCGCAGAGCCCATGCAGCCCCAAAAGCCGAAAACGGGTCACAGCTGCTCGCGGGTGGAGGCTGCCAACGAATGGAACGAAAGCGCGTACGCTCCTTGTGGACCTTGACCTGTCGCTCTCGCGGTGTGGTTTGTTCCTCATTGATGCGCAAGGCGAGATCTCTTCCGCCTGAGCGAACAGAGTCTTCCTGCCTGCGACGACGCCTCGGGGCGAGCCAGTCGTGGAGGCCATCTCTGCATGCGACGGCGCGCCCTTCTTCCTGTTCCTGTGGGGGAAGGGGGCGTCTTCATTCCTTGACATGCAAGTGGGGGGTGGGGGGAGTCAGGTGAAAACAGATGGCGCCCGCTACAGGGCCCCGCAGGTGAAACGTTGTTGCATTGCGAGCGCGTTTTCATTCACTGCATTGCGCGGGAGTGGGGTCCAGAAGGGGTCAGGGAGTGAAAACATCGATGAAGGGCCCTGAATGCTCTTGAGTGAGTTGGTTTCGTCACGATGTGCTTGAATTAGTTCAGTTCAGTCGTTCAGTCGTGTCCGACTCTTCGCGACCCTATGGACCATATCACGCCACGCTTTCCGGTCTCTCACTATCTTCCTAACATCACATACCTTCATCTGCAGTGCCTCGAGGATGCCATCTAACCATCGCGTTCGCTGCCTACCCCTTCTCCGGCGACCCTCAACCTTTCCCAACATCATCAAATCTTTCTCCAGCGACTCCTCTCTTCTCATCAGATGACCAAAATAGCTGAGCTTTAACTTTAGAATTTGACCCTCCAATGAGCAGTCAGTGTTTATGGTCGACAATTAAGCACGGAGCAAATTCCAGATAGCCACACTCGCCTTTGATGGGCGTGGATATGCGACATGAGAACGGGAGGTAGTCGATATAAATAGCCTTTGGATGTTATCTTGTTCCCCGTGTCGTTTTTCGCACTGGGCGTACTCATTATATATGGCGACGCCTAAGGATTAGAGGAGCTGTGCAGCAGTCGTCGGCCTCTGTGTCCCGACCTTATGGGCCCTTCTCAAAACTGGCATAGCCCACGCCAGTGCCGTTTTACGTATGAAAGAAATGAAGGTTATACTGATTAGGCGCTCCTCGTCCGCTGCGATAAATTTTAGAAAAAAGAAAAAAAAAGTACCATTGCAATAAGAGTTAATCTAAATAAGCAACCCGCTGGGGTGGCTCAGTGGTTGCGCTCGGCTGCTGAATAAAAGGACGCAGGGTCTAATCCTGGGCGCGGCGGCCGCTTTGCGATGGAGGCGAAAAGCGAGGCGCCCGTGTGCTGTGCGATGTCAGTGCACGTTAAAGAACTCCATAGGCGGTCGAAATTCCCGGAGCGTATACCAACCACTATGGCGTCTTTTGGACGTTAAAACCTCGTAAAGTAACCAAGCATCTAACTGAAATAAGTAACGCGTTGGTTTGGAGGTTACTACTTTCTTATGGTTATCACTTCTACAAAACAAGTGCACCGGTTACAGCTCGGGCAAAAGTTTTTAGGCTTCTAAATTTTGTTCCCACCGCAGGAGCACACCTGAGCTTAAGATTAAAAGTTGGCTTCGGAAAGAATCTCCCGCTTTGCTGGAGCGAAGGCCGAGGCATGTTGTATTCATGAAGAGCAGCGATGCGTTTTGGATAAATGTTACTTAGAAAAAAAAAAAAATTGCTACAAAATGTTTGCCTCATTTCAACTCATTACGTTACTAAATTGCTAGGCAAGAAAAGCACCTCACTACAGTTAGGGAAGGCAGAGAAAGGAATTTTGAGTTTCATTGTCCATATATTAACGCTGCTTTTTTTTTTTTTTTAGTTTCTTTTTTCCTATTCACTTTGCCTTCGTACTACGCTTCTCTGTCGCTTTGCAAAATTCGTAACCATCTTGATGTTTTTCACAGGAGTCTGTAAGGCGTTGGTATAAATGAGCTTGTGAAAGAATAAATAACTAAAATAACGATTGAATAATAGATTTACTACTAGTGAGAACTAACGAGGCACGATGAGCTCCGTCGCAAGCGGTGTGTGAACGAGCAGTTCATTTAATCGCAGGCGGAAGATGGAGCGTTGCTATTACTGTGTCCGGGTTTTGTCCATGCATCGAGTTAATTAAGTGTTTAACTTGATTGATTATGCAATCAGAATAGTCAAATCGAATGACGACGAAACGCAGAACTGAGCATCGCGCGCTGTTTCTTCATCCATAATGTAGGTGCCTTTCTGTTGGTTGCTCTCATTGCGTCATCGTTTCTCGTTGCTGCTGGAAAAAAAACATTAAAACCTTCGAGGGTTCCGGCCTGCACTCTTAGTCTGCATGGTTCCGCATACGCGTTAAAACAAACAAACAAACAAACAAACAAACAAACAAACAAACAAACAAACAAACAAACAAACAAACAAACAAACAAACAAACAAACAAACAAACAAACAAGCAAACAAACAAACAAACAAAAGCTTTCAGTTATAAGTGGAACTTCCGCTTATATAAGTGCAAGTTCCATTTATAACTGGAACTTTTTTTGCACGTATGCGGAACCATGCAGATTAAGAGTGTATTGGGGGCTTAGATGCATAAAGCAGGGAAAGGCAAAGAGGAAAGGGCGGCTGACTACGGGTGACAGGGTAGGTATGCTGGTGGGAGGAGGGAGGACAGCGGAGAAGGCCGCCTCCTTCCCAAGATAAGTCTCGCATAGTGAGGCGTGCACTGACCCCCACCTTGGCGGGCAGAGGTGACAGCGTGGCGGCGGCATGTTCGCTCTAACCACAGGATGAATGGTTGGCGGAGGAATGTGCTCGGAGTATGCGGGTCCCTCCCGCCGGTTCGTCTTCCACCGTGTCGTGCAAACGCTTTCCCTTCGCGACTCGTGTTTGCGGCCCGGTTTTGTATCCGGTGTTGAACCCATATTTTTCTGGCCTGGCTACCTGGCTGCTGCACTCTCTATTTTTTTCGGTTAATCTTCGTAACCAAATAGGAGAGCGTGAGAAAGTGTCCAGCGTGAGGTGTCAACTGGGCCAGCGCTTTCCTTCCTTTTACACCTGCCGCAGTGGCTCAGGGGTTAGGCCGCTCGACTCCCGAAGTCAAGGACGCGGGATATCAGTCTCGGCCGCGTATTTGGATTTGCTCGGTACGGTGTCTCCGCAAGGGACAAAACGACAGAAGAGACGAAGAAAGCGGGCTGTTCCGACTAGCATCTACCGCCCCCAGGAGCCGAGCAGCCTAGCGATTAGCGGCGCATGCTTTTTCAATGGGCGTCGTGTTAGACGCGGCACTAGCTTGAGAGAGCCTATACTACTACTACTACTACTACTACTACTACTACTACTACTACTACTACTACTACTACTACTACTACTACTACTACTACTACTACTAAATAATAATGATAATAATAATAATAATACACAAATTAATATTTCTCTGCTAATGATTATTATTAATATTATTATTATTATTATTATTATTATTATTATTATTATTATTATTATTATTATTATTATTATTATTATTAGTAGTAGTAGTAGTAGTAGTAGCGTAGAGGAAGACTCGTTTCACGAAGTTGGCACTGAATTGTCTGTAGGTAACGGCCGAATTAACTGGCTAAATATTATCTTCACAGTTTTAATTAATAGTAATAATAATAATTGGCTCACAGGAAGGGAAAGGCGCAGTATCTGTCACACTTGTGTCTGTGGACACCTGAACTACTCCGTAGCCCTCCACTACAGCTCCTCTTTCTCTCTTTCCACGTTAACTCCCACCTTCATCCCTTCCTTTACGGCGCGGTTCAGGTGTCCACAAACACAAGTGTGACAGATACTGCGCCTTTCCATTCCTGTGAATCATTATTATTATTAATAATTAAAACTGTGAAGATAATATTTAGCCAGTTAATTCGCCCGTTACATACAGACAATTCAGTGCCAACTTCGTGAAACGAGTCTTTCTCTATACTACTACTACTACTACTACTACTACTACTACTATTACTACTACTACTACTACTACTAATAATAATAATAATAATAGTAGTAGTAGTAGTATTATAGGCTTTCTCAAGCTAGTGCCGCGTCCAACATGAAGCCCATTGAAAAAGCATTCGCCACTAATCGCTAGGCTGCTCGGCTCCTGGGGGCGGTAGATGCTAGTCGGAACAGCCCGTTTTCTTCGTCTCTTCTGTCGTTTTGTCCCTTGCGGAGCCACCGTACCGAGCAAACCCAAATACGCGTCTCGGCCACGCCGGTCGCGTTTTGATGGAGGCTAAACGCAAGACGCCCTTGGGCTGTGCGATGTCGACGGAAGCTAAACAGTCGCAGGTGGTCGAAATTTTCTAGAGTTCTCCACTACGCCATCCATTGTATGTGAGTTCCTTCTGGGTGGAAACCCGGTAAACCAACCATCAACCAACCCCGTTGCATTTACGTCACCGGACGTGCGTCCCACGTAAGACACTCCGAGGGTGGTATTATATATTTTATTTTGTTTTTACTCCGGGCAATTTACTTCTCATGAGCGTAAAATTTCCAGCTGTTAGTGTCTGCGAGAGAGCGTTTAGCTGTTAAAAGACCCAACTGTCGCGAGCGTGCTGGGTGTGAACTATCCTGGCTAAAACTGCATCGTCCCGCTCTTGAAACGGACTGAACAAGGGGCGAATGCTGGGATTGCTCTGTAGAGGACTGAGTCCTGAAATTTTGCTGGCTTGAATAATGTTTATGTCATGATCTCATCCTGAACCTTTCTTGATGCACATCCGTTCGTTTATTGACTATAACAGTCGGTTGCTGAGACGAAGGTCACGGATTCCGGCCACATTCCGATCGGAGTGAAATGGGAGAGGGACCGTGTGCTGTGTCCGAAGTCGCTGCATGTTTTTCTGGCTCTTTCTCCTTTCACCTCCGCCTTTATTTACCCCATTCGGGAGGGCGTGGCTCTAATGGCCACAGTGAGACACTTGCATGTATTTCACCCAACGTAACCTCGAAACCAACTCATTACATACCGCCACCTACTCCGTCGGGGTGGCGCAGTGCTTACGGCGCTCGACTACTGTGCTCAAGGACGCGGGATCGAATCCCGGCCTCGGCGGCCGCTTTTCGACGGAGGCGAAAAGCAAGGCGCCCGTGTGCTGTGCGATGTCAGTGCACGTTAAAGAACCCCAGGTGGTCGAAATTTCCGTACTCCTCCACTACGGCGTCTCTCATAGCCTGAGTTGCTTCGGGACGTTAAACCCAACAAACCAAACAAACCAAACCATTACACAACACCAGCGGCACGGGTACACATGGTGGGAACCAGTCTCCAGCACCGTAAAATGGCCGATGCATGGCCTCGGTAATTTGCGTACAGCCTGTGTGGTCTTTCATTGAGAACGTATAAGACGATAGACAGCTCGTCTCTTGGAAGCCGATTGAAGAATTATTACAGTGCTGGCTGGTAAGAGGGAACCGATCGAGCGAGCCAAAAAAAGCAAACAATGAAACCCCGCTGCAATATGCAAACAGTGCTGGAATGTATCCAACTCTCCCTACAGGTTGGACGATTTCGTGCCGTCCTTCAAGAAGGTTTACTACGGTTCCCATTGAGATGCGCACAGGGACGTCACCCACAGTGAAAACATATCCGCTTGTTCGTGCCGTAGTCCAGGTGCTGCAATTTATCTCACCTTGGTACGAGGTGTATAGGTAATGTGGGTCATGGTGCGGTATGTGAATGGGTCACATTAGGAAGACTGAGAAGATGGCCGCACATCGCACGGGACAGAATCATTTGTAGGCGCATGGGGCAGGTCCTTGTTTTGTAGCATATTGATAATTGCGCTGTTGTTGTGGTATACGCTTCGCGGTGACGACGTGCAGCAGCAACGTAGCGGAACGTTTTATTGGGGCCTGAATCTTCTTTTTAATGAGCGAAAATCTGCGTGCGTGATCTGTGCGTTGCATCTGTGCGTTGATGTCATCATCAGCATGCCTGACTATACCCACTGCAGGGCGAAGGCATCTCCCATATCTCTCCGATTTACGCGGTTCTGTGCTAGCTGCATCCACTTGAGTCTTGACCCCTGCGAACTCCTTAACCTCATTCGCGCACCTAACTTCCCTGCTACGCTTTCCTTCCCTTGGAATCCAGTTTGTTACCCTAAGCGACCATCGGTTATCCTCTCTTCGCACTACATGTCCTGCCCATGCCCATTTCTTCTTCTTACTTTCCACTAGAACGTCGGTAACGAGTTATTTCTCTGACCCACTCTGCACGCTTCCTATCTCTTAATGTTACCCCTACCATTTTTTGTTCCATAGCCCTCTGGGTTGTCCTCAACTTACGTAACCGCCCCGCCGAGGTGGCGCAGTGGTTACGGCGCTCGACTACTGTTCCCAAGGATGCGGGATCGAATCCCGGCCTCGGCGGCCGCTTTTTCCTTGGAGGCGAAAAGCAAGGCGGCCCTGTGCTGTGCGATGTCAGTGCACGTTAAAGAACCCCAAGGTGGTCGAAATTTCCGGAGTCCTCCACTACGGCGTCTCTCATAGCCTGAGTCGCTTTGGGACTAAACACCACACAGCTTAAGTAGAACCCTCTTCGTTAGCTTGATATGTGCGCTGATGTGCAACTCGCAAAATAGCGGACGTGTGAGGAGGGATATTCAGAATGAAAACGACTGATGGTGATAGGCGATGAATAAAGTTGACATTGATAGATTTAATTACTAATGCTAATGACTAATAATGATGGTTAATACTGGCTAAAATGACTTGTAATGCCAAAAATTTATTGGAACTGAGTTACAACACTTAGCGATGTGTAATAATCACTGCAATGACTAGGCATGACTCATCGCTACTACGAAACTAGGCTTTCGATGACTAGGTTTTCGCCGTTCTCCTCTTAAGACACATCTAAAAGGCCCTCTAAAATTTTCCCATTGTTGCGGTGCTCTCGGAAGGAGCAACCGCGTAACATCGCAACCTACCATTTTACTCTCCTAATAAGGGCGTTCCATCAGCGGTTTAACCGCAATTGCACTCCAAGGAGTTATTATGCACGTTGCATTGCGCTCTGTCTCAGCACGCGAGTGGTATTTCGTGTCGCAAGGTGCCCTGCGATTTGGCAGCCATTGTGCTGGCTGCTGTTATAATGTTCGTCACGGTTCCGTCGGCGCCTCATGCACAGATGTTGTGCACGAGGAGGCTATCTGCACGTGCACAGCTCTGACTCTTGAATCTTGAAGGACGCACCAATTGCGAGCACATAATGGCAACAATAAAGCCGCTTTCGCAAGTGCTTATTAACGCCACTTGGCGGTATACGAAAAAACGGTCTGGGTCAACAATGTCGCTTAGCTTTCTCCCGTCCCCGCTTTGTGAATGCTCTCGGCTTAGTCATTAGCGTGGGTAAGTGCATATCGCATAATTGAGAGCAAACAAATTTTATGAAATCATCTTCTTTCGAAGGAAAGCAAAAGCTTGAAGGCTCGTGCACGTAATCACTGGTGAAATTGGTACGAGAGTCGCATTCGCCAAGTGCGACTTAGCGAAGCAAATGAACTGCAATTTCCAGTGTACAGTCCGAACCAGTCGACAGAGCTCACATATTATTTTTATATTTTTTGTTTCGCTAGAATTTGCCCGCTCTAATATTCGGCCGATACGAAGGATAAATAGGTGGGTTGCAGAAACCTAGAAGTCAGCTTCCGTGCAGAGCAAAAACCCTTCACCATAGCAGCCAAACCTGTTTTGTGTGCAGAAGTTGGGTGCACCGCAGAATACTTCCATGTCCATCCTGATGTCATGCACAAACCTGTTGAGCAGAATTCCTTCACTATTGAGAGCTTGGAGGAGGTAGGGGCGGGGGAGACGTTATGAATGGCACTCACAAACGGAGGGGTTCTTAATCCCATAATTGAGACAACAAGAAGGGGGGTGCAGGAAATGGACGTTACCATTATTGCCACAATAGACGTCTCCTGCACTGCACCTAATTTCTGCCTCCAAAACAGGTTTGGCCGCCATGGTGAAGGGGTTTTTGCTCTGCAGAGAAGCTGACTTCTAGCCAGCTTCGGCGACAACACCTGGAAGCGCCTGAATCATTCTGCGATGTGGCGGCGAGGGTGGTTATGGGCGTCTCTTCTAAAACCTTTGACGGCTTGACTTCAACTGTGCAAGTGGTGTCCGCTACCGGCAAAGGTAGAAGCAGGAATGCGGAGCAAACTTTTTGGCACACTTCGCGAATTGAACTTTCCCGGCACTCCGATATTTGTCGTATTTATTTAAAGAAAAAAAGTAAAGGCTGCAGATATTGGTGTTGATATTAGAGAGATTTAGCTTACCGTGATCCGCGATCCGCTACCGTAACTCTCTACCGCGCTTGGGCGGGGCGCTGAAGCTGATTGGTCCCGACGCGGCAGGTCTGTGTGCCGACATCCAGTATGTGGCGCCATCTATCGGCGTCAAGGGGGGTCTGGGCATGCGCAGTGGAACGCGCGGTGGCGGATCACGGTAGCGGATCGCGGATCATGGTAAGCTAAAACTCTCTATTGAGTCCATGTCTGCGGCGGAGCACTGTGCTTTACCGAAACACCGTCAAACTTTCAAGCCTATATATAGTAACTCTGCTCTTTAGTCTATTTGTCTTTGCGCCACTAAACTTCAGCCATCAAAACTCACCATCGGCCTTAATCGAACGTCTCTCGCTTGACGGAAGAAAACGAAGAAAGGCGAAAACGCCCGGACGGAAGTGAACTGGAGGTGTGCTCTTTCCGCTAAGGACAGTGTGTCACCAACTGCGAGGTGGAAAGGCGGTGATGGCGAGCGTTGGCCACTTACGCCTTTTCGCGGGCCGCGCGATTGATCTGGCGCCGCCGCTGGGCGAATTCTCAGTCCATTTCCTTTGTTTCAGAGCGACAAAGTTTCTAAGCGGGCGAGCCCGTGCGTCCTTCGTTGACCCGCGGTACAGTTGAAGGGGCTGGCTGACGCGGGAGTGGAACGGGAGGCCTCCGCCTCTTCCGGCCTCCCTCCACCGTGGGCGGCATGGCCGGTTGTTGTGGAGAGGTGCGGCCTTGTGGGGGTTGTCCCGCTGGACACGGTTTCCACACACGTCGGCGCACCGTGGATCGAGAACCATAGAGAAGTGCGACCGAGTTGGTCGCGGTTCGCATATGTGCAGTGGTGCGACAGATCAGTACCATAGCCATTGGAAAAAGAAAGGGGGGGGGGGGGGGGGAGCAAAATAAAAAGAGCAAAGAAGCAAAAAAAGATCCGCAGGGCAGCGCTGGCTGGGTACTGAAGCTTGCCAAAGGAACGCTGGTTACGAAATTTCAATCGATGCCTCTGTGGATTTTGCTGATGGAAACAACGTAAGTAATTGCGCTTCTAAAATTTAAGCAATGCGATCAGTAAGTATATAGTATGCATGTGGTTGGCTTTCCATCGCAACGGCGCCAGCTTGCACGAAAAAAAAAAGAAAGAAAAACAGCAGCGCACAAACGTCTTCTAGGAGAAATATATAGCGATCCAAACGGGCCATTTTCTTGTCAATCCATTGGCTTGATCTGAAACGTGTCATCTTGTTCGACTCTGGTATTACTACTCAGCGCGCCCAAAGGAAACAAGGCTGTTCAGACAGGTCGTACGCTGGCACTGAAGGCAGTGCTTTCTTCCTCCCTGGTCGACTGTGCGCTGCATAAAATGCAAAAAAGGATTTCCGCCGACGCTCTCTCGGTACAGCATGCATATACGCTCTTTTAATCTGTCGGTTTGTCGGCCTGCGGAAGTTGGGCGTATAAGGGGACTTGATTCTCAGTGCGGCGCCTCTAGGTCAGTGGTTATCAACAATACAGTACTGGCAATATTAGTAGAGCGAGGACGCTAAGAAAGTGGGTGTGTACGTTTATGGCAGTTTTTCATGTGTTGTTTAATTCCACAGTCGGCTAAGAAGTGTTTACGGGAAAAGGGTCGTCGTGAGCGGCTGGTTCATAAAGAGCCAGGGGTGCTATATATCGTCGCAGCAGCGTTAGAGCCGCTAAATGCTCCAATTAAGATAGTTTTCGTTATTGTGGCACTTAAACGCTCCAATACAGTGTCAACTGTCCACCTTTCCACCCGGTGTTGACATCTGTCCGCCCGCGAACGTACAAAATTGCCCTTCGCTTCCAGGGAACGGTGGTTAGTCATAGCCCGATATTGCGCTTACCAGTGTGCTGTTTTCTCATTCGACCATGCTCATTTGTCCATGACGCGTTCCCTTGTCTCTGTCCTGCCTGGAGGCCGGCTGACGCGCGCGCTTCTCCTATCCGGTCATTGTTCGGCGTGTCAAGGCGGCGTCATCTTGACTCGCGAGGACGGTCATCGTGTGACGACAATTTATGCATCTCGCCTGACAGGAACGTCGAGTGAATGACTTGTCTTCTTCGAAGACAACCTTCTTGGGAACGTGCATCTCACGTCAGCCTTGGAGACGTGATGCGAACAGATCCGAGGCGGTGTTCTGGCGTCTTGTGCCGTGCCTGACTACGGCGGCGACCGCTCTGTTTGTCAGGAATTAGGTTAAACCGTACACGACGGAGGCTGCGTTGAAGTCGGACGTCATTCGCTGTTCTAATTATGATGGTTCACAGCGGTACGCGTGCGCTCGCGTGAATACGGTGATTCAGCGCCTTTTATTTCTTGCTGTCTTACAAGCATTGTTTCACCGCCTCGCGATTATCTCCACACGGAGTTATATATTATTTAGATCATCATCATCATCATCATCATCATCATCATCATCATCATCATCATCATCATCATCATCATCATCATCACCAGCTTGACTATACCCACTGCAGGGCGAAGGCCTCTCCCATATTTCTCCACTTAACCCGGTTCTGTGCGTGCTAGCTGCATCCACTTGACCCCCGCGAACCTCTTAACCTCATCCGCCCACCTAACTTTCTGCCGCCCCCTGCTACGCTTTCCTTAATTCCCTTGGAATCCAGTTAGTTGTGAGTGCTCTAATAAGCTCATTCGTTTGCCATTACATCATGACGATGAAGCGGGGATTACGTGAACGCATATATTCGGTATATCCGTTTGATGTTGAACTGAATGCGGGGTTTCAAGTAAACGTCACATGTGTTCGCTAAAAAGTTGCTGGAAGAGGTTGACGTAGACACTAAATAGTTACACCCGTAGGTATAATCATAGCCTCCTTTATATGGTATAACGCGTCGAGGTTTGACTGTATACCTACAGGCTTCCTACAGGGGCTGGTGACCTAGAACATGGCACAGGTATTTCGGCGTGTCGCATGTTTGCGTTGTCTGGGAAATGCCATGGTGTTTCCTAGACAGCGCTTGTCTGCAGCCTGCAGGAAGTATGTTTGTGAAAACATTCATTGTGCCATGTACGAAGTTTACGACGGCGGCGGGTTGACTTTCGTTGTACCATAGAAAGTATAAAGGAGGCTATGGTTGTACACGCCTCACGTATATACCTCGGTGTCGACTTGGACGCGAACAAAAGCCTGCTTGTGGAGGCAGTAAACGTTCTTCATTGGGCCACTGGCTCAACTTCCGGACATCCTTCTCCTCTCGACGACGCTGAGTGCGGATGTTTGCATAGCGCGCCGACGGGCGCCTTTCTTGGCTGAGCAGCGTGAGCGAGAGACAAAGGAGAGAGAGAAGGTGTCTGTTCTCGACACGTCGTGTCAGCGGCTTGGACTGCGCGGCAATAACCCTCTCCGGATGTGCGAGTCCGCAGGCGCCTTTCTCTGCTCCGGGAACACGCGTTCTTTGGCGCAAAACGGGACCTCGCCCGAACATTAGTTCGGAATGCGAGCGTGAATGTTTGTGTATTTTTTCGAGCCTGGTTGCTACCATGGGCGCTGACGAGCGGTTTTGTTGCACTGAAGTGCGCTCTGGGAGAGACTTATTTCGATCGTGCTGTGCGATGTCAGTGCGCGTTAAGGAACCAACCCCAGGTGGTTGAAATTTCAGGAGTCCTCCACTACGGCGTCTCTCATAACTTGAGTCGCTGTGGGATGTTAAACCCCATAAACCAAAGCAAATTATCTTTTGACACATGTTTCTTTGGTTCAACCTGAGGATAGAGCGTGTGTTTAAAATAAAGTCATTAATAGCCTCGTCGCGACATGTGATAATTTGGAAAATCTGAAGGTGACTAGGAAAGATCACGGCGGGCGTTTTCTCAGTTTTCGTGTTAAAAAAAAAAAAAAAAAATGTCAGGGCGACACTTAAGCTTCGCCTTTAAAGGTATGACACGATAACGTAAGTTATCAGCCCCCATATAAAGCCCCGCTTTATAACTAAGTGGTATGAACGTAGCTACGTGGCCTATCGGGCTAACGTGAATAGAAATGTCCTGGCAGACTGGTTCTGATATCACCCTCTCTTGTGGAAGGAGCGCCCCGAGTTGGGAGCTCCTGCCAAACGTAATGCCAGACAACGCTACGACCATCCAGGGCGCTCCGCGCGGCTATGTGCACCTGTCATCTACAGCAAAAGTTTTGTCCTCCTCCCAACGCCATGCTTTGTGACTTTTCGCTCAACGGTAAAGCTGAAGCCAGATTTTCCGGTGAACGGGACCTCTGACGCTATCGCGTTAGTGATTTGAGGCAGATAGGCCTTGTTGATTGCGAGTGAATTGAATTTCTTCGGCCTCGGTGGCCGCTTTTCGATGGAGGTGAAAAGCAAGGTGCCCGTGTGCTGTGCGATGTCAGTGCACGTTAAAGAACCCCAGGTGGTCGAAATTTCCGGAGTCTTCCACTACGGCGTCTCTCATAGCCTGAGTCGCTTTGGGACGTTAAACCCCGCAAACCAATGAATTTCTTCGATGGAGTAACATTCCGAAGACTTTCGCCGGCGTTGCACGCGCTCTTGACTGTCCTGGATGTCAGGCACATTACTATTGGTAAGGATGTCCCCTATGTAGTAAATCTGTAGCCCACCATTCGACACGAAGAGAGTGACATGTATGTGTCGTCCGCTGTCCAACTATACTCAAAACAGCGGCGTGAAAGGCGTCGAAGCGAAGGCCGTCCTGTTACTCTCAGTAAGCATACCTACTACAGTGGTATATTTATGAGGGTCTCTCTTCGCTGTGAGATGTCGGCAACCATTTAGTTCATTGTAACAGGAAATTCCGCTGTCATCTTCCGGCTTCATCTCATCCACATGGATGCCGCAGTGGCGCAGTTGGGAGTGTGAATCTAATTCTCACAAACCTCTTACCATACATATAGAAGCTATAGTGGTCTTGCCGAACTTAATTGGTATCTCTACAGACCATATTTAGTGACCTGCTCTGCCTGTGTCATATCGTGTTTATTACGCAGTACTCTTTACGTATAGTTACGGATTTTTTTTTCTTTTTCGCAGCTACCATTTATTGTAGCGAACTTCGTTATGGAAAGGGGGCGTTTTTCTACGCGAACGTCGCGTTGCCAATCCCTCGAAACAACGTGGCCATAGCCGTGGCCTTGCATTGCGCACGCCGGCCAACTTCTGCCGGTTTCACAATCAATATTTCCGCCGTATGCTTTCACACTATCCACTTCTTCCCTCCACCACAGCCCGTATAGTGCGAACGGCGGCGCCCCAGCGCGCAGCGTTGGATCTCTACTCCGTGCACGCCTCCCCATTCTTTTTGTCTCCCTGAGTGCACGCCTGGCGTCGTCATTTGGCCGAACGGAAAAAAGTTCCCTGGCGTGCGTGTTTCCGAGGCGGTGTTCGCTCGCGCGTCGATTTGTAATCGATAGCCCCGATAGCTTTCTTCGAAATCACGCGCACCTCGCGTTCGACTCTCTTCGCTCGTTTCCTCCCCGTGACGTCCTCAATCGATGGTGGAAACGCTTTGCAGTCGCGTTCTGCGCGTGTTTTCTTCGACTCCGTCTATTGTGGTAACATGTAGAGAGTGCTGTTCACTCACACTCCGGGGCTGTTTTTGAGAGCTTGTAGAACCATTACGCCCTGGAACATGGTGAGATAGACGAGGAGGAAGTTCACATGACCGCCTTGGGAAGAATGCGTACACTGTCCATTTCGAACGCATCGCATGACTCAAGTCAGCGGTTGCCTCACGCGGTGGTCCGTGGCGGGAACGGGAGCGGTGAAGTCGCGTGTACCGTGAGTGCTTCTTGAACGCGTTTGGGCGCACATAAGTGTGTGTCGTGGGCAAATGACGTTGTTTTACGTATCGTGTTTGTGGATTTTGAGGCCACGAGGAAAGAGACCGCGGAACCTTCCCACAATGCGCAGCGCACACACGCCTCAACCAACACACTCGGGCGGGGATGGGCATATGTGTTGTGTGGGAGGCGACGCGGAGCTCACAGTCCTGGCCTCGAAATCCACAAAGACGAGATAAAAAAACAACAACAACAACAAAAAAAAAAAAAAAAAAAAAAAGAGACAGACTGGGCGCTTACGTGCAAATAGGACTTTCAGTGACATCTGGGCTGCTGCGAAATGATGTCATTCTTACGTAACCCCAGCGAGAAATGTTGATGTGTATTGCGTTTGGGCGGCTATACCCTCGCATACTGGCCCAATCGTAAGCTCCAGATTATTTCAATTGTTTTTTTGTAGCAAGAGCTACATTGGCCACAGTCTCGCCATTTCGCCGTGCCTGTCCGAAGATCACGTGCATCTCCAAAGAAGAAGAAGAAGAAGAAGAAGAAGAAGAAGAAGAAGAAGAAGGAGGAGGAGGAGGAGGAAGGGGAAGAAGGAGGAGGAGGAGGAAAAAGGAGGAAGAAGTGGAGGAAGAAGAAGGAGGCAGAAGGAAAAGAAGAAGAAAAGGAAGAAGGAGGAGGCAGATAACTCGGTATTTAGAGGCGAACGACATCACAGCCTAATCAGAATGGTCAACGAAGGGATTCTCATACGCGAAGTGATTCCCCTGAGGCATAAATAAAGCTGAAATCACTGAGTAAATTACTATGCGCAAAAGCAACGTGTTTACATTGAAGCCGAATCTAAGCGTATCCATGCAGATTGCTTTCGCGTAAATGCTCGTTAACCACAAGCTAAACCGCAGATACTTTTTTTAGAGACGGTGCGTGGACTGACATGTATACCGACGTCGACAGCACCCTGATTAAACTGAATGTCATATTCATATATTCCTGTAGCTTTTAATTGAGGCACATGGCTTAACATCACGTAGTAGTAGCCGCCGTAATGGTAGTAGTAGTAGAAGTATATAGTAGTAGTAGTGGTAGTAGTAGTAGTAGTAGTAGCAGCAGTAGTGGTAGTAGTAGTAGTAGTAGTAGTAGTAGTAGTAGTAGTAGTAATAGCAGCAGTAGTGGTGGTAGTAGTAGTAGTAGTAGTAGTAGTAGTAGTAGTAGTAGTAGTAGTAGTAGTAGTAGTAGTAGTAGTAGTAGTAGTAGTAGTAAGAGTTTTTATTCGGCAGCTAACCTTTAGACGTTGCCTTGCATTCCTCAACCGCGCGAACAGTGGAATGCGTTGAGCTTTATGCTGATAAAGAACAAAGGACGGAAACATCGGGCTATAGCTCCTCAGTGCATCGAAAGTATCGAGGCACCTCCTCCCCGTCTCACGGCCATCGTTGTAACTCGTCATTGGTATGCGCACGGAGGGCGAAATTGGGGGTCACGCGTCTCCGACAGAACGGCGCGGCGTTTACGAACAAACTGTCGGGTCGCGATGCGTTCCGAGCAGTCGGCGGCATTGTTTCGTTCTCGTAAGGTCAAGTATAGAGCCATCATCGCCTTGGGTGTATGCGCTATACAAGGATGATTGGGGCCAAGGGCTGTCTAGAGGTGTATGTAGCGGGCGAATCACTCGAATCGGGCCGCCGCGCGTTACACGACTCTTATTCGCGATGAAACAAAAGGAGACAAAAGCGTCGTTGTTCTTTGCGGTTGTGGGCTATATCGTTAAACGAGCGGCAGTCTTCTGGATAGCGTGCAGCCTGTATAGAGTCCCAGAGGGCGGTGCTCAAGACCGGTGGCTGCGCGGCACGATGCGGGAGGGTGCTGGCGAAGTGGTGCGGTTCCGATGACGCAACGGGGAAGACGGGAAGGTGCGAATGGCTTCACGCCGGCGTGTTACTGAGTGTTCCGCACGCACGAAGGGCCGGGGCGATTGGGGACGCCCAGAGATTGTCACGAAGCCATCATGATGGCCCGTGTGTTCTACGTGTCCCGGCGGGAGAAACCATTTGACTCGCTCATGCTTCTCTATGCTGTATACGTGTGGCGTTGATGCCCAGTGTGTCGATACGCACGCGCGCTGTGTTTTTTTGGTGCACGTGGGTCGTTGTTGTAAAGCGATTTCTATTGGATTCTTTTCCGTTTATTCTTCTCATCGCTTTTGGGCTGGCGCACGCAGGGCCACACCCTTCGCGTGGCGCGGATGCAACTTGGGGCGTTACGTACATTATTTGGAACCAGTGACGAGGGGAGCGCGAACAGGACGAAAATTGAATAGAATCCGAAATTAATATACATATGCAGGCCATGGATTCAGGTCATGCGCTTTGACGAGGTTAGCAAAGGTATTTGCTGTCTACCCCTTAACGACCGAAAACAACCTAACCTTTCGACACGCTTTATATAGTGCACAATTGTGTGCAGCAAGCTGTCAGCGAGAGTGTGCTGCATGCACCTGGCAGTAATATCTTTTTTTTTTTTTTTTTTTTAAAGAGAATTTTGCATCCCCCATGCTACAATTTGTATACATAGCGAACGTGGTTAGTAATGTTTTGCGCAGGGGTGAACGGGGTAGCAGGTAGTACGTTCACCTTTTTATAAGGCGCAATGCTTACTTGGCTATGTTTGCGAACTTTCAAAAAGTGGAAGTAAAACATGGAAGCTGAATGTAACGTGTGATATGACATCACATTAGGATGACACTGGTGGTCATAAATGTGTATGTATAACAAGTGGTATATAAATGTCGTGTCATGCCTAGTCATGTCATATAAGTCATAATTTAGTCATGAGTCATAGTGATGTCACGAGTCTGTCAGGTCGGATATCCAGTGTCCATGGGTGACTGACTTATGTAAGTCAATCAACGTCATGACCATGACTATATGGTGCCTAGTCATAACACTCAAAAGTGCTGAGTCGTGACGCTCTATGGGAGCTACTAAAGAGCAGCCAACACATACGCTTTCGCAATTTTCCAATGAAGATCTTTTCAGCGCTCTCAAAGGTTTTGTGCATACATAAGTTTTGCCGTCACTGAACATCATTTAGGCTCTCCCACACTGCGTCCTGTCCCAAACATCGCGTCACAGACCGCGAGAGGAACAGCGATGTAGAGATAAAATTGCATGTTACTGCTATACAGATACGTCTAATGATCCTACGGGAGATATGTGAACATGTTCTGATGCATAAATCACAAGAATTACGGCTATAATATAATCCATCTAAACATTGCTGAGGGGATGCCGACTTAACATGAAATGAAAGTCACAATCCTTGAGAGGTTTTTTCTTGGCATACGCCACGTGCTGCTATCTCCATTAATTGATTGGTCGAAACACGTCTTTTGTTCAAAGCCCTGACTGTGCGCCGAGTTGGTCGGGCGGATGGCTGTGGGAATTTCTGCAAGAGCGCGTTTCAGAATGTCACAATATTCTGGACATTCTCATACGATACGGGTAGTGGTCGCTGGTCTTTGGCAGCGACGGCACACCACTCATCGTGGTCGTTGTTGAACAACTTAGGACAGTTTGTGCGAAATTGTGCGCATCACTGGCAAAATACTATACAATAGTACATTCTTTTCTGAAGGCCTGATTTTATCATTTTAGGCAGAACAACGTTTCTTTTTTTGACGGAGACAAAGAATGACCTCTGAAAGGAGTAAATAGTGATATAGCGTTAGTGTAAAGCTTTGAATTATTGCGCTTGTAGTGCTCTGGGAAGGTAACGCCTTGACACTGTATACATACGCTGTTTCATCGCCTCTGTGTATATACCACGCGCCGCCCGGTCTAAATGAGTGTACAGTCGCGGTGTGCGTTGCAGATATATAATGGACGCGCCTTTTTTTTTTTTTTTTTTTTTTGACGGTAACAAGGAATGACCCCTGAAAGGGGTAAATAGTGAGATATAGCGTTAGTGTAAAGCTTTGCATTATTGCGCTTGTAGTGCTCTGCAAAGGTAACGCCTTGACACTGTATACATACGCCGTTTCATCGCCTCTGTGTATATACGACGTGCCGCCCGGTCTGAATGAGTGTACAGTCGCGGTGTGCGTTGCAGATATATAATGGACACGCATCAACGGCTAGCTTCTGCGAAGCCTTTCCATTAACAGCCCATCAGCGGATGAGCTTCTGTATGTATACGCTCCGCTGTCGTGCGTGTAGCTGTTTTGACACTGTACAGGTCATTGCGCTCACGTCACCAACTGTACACGTACGGTGTATGTATGCATTGGATTGTAACGAAGTCGCCGTCACTGTGGGCGCACAGATGTGCACAGTACGGTCCACTGTTAAAGGGAACATGAAGTCGCGTTGGTGCCGCGCCTTAAAAAACATTCCCAAGAGAGCCAGCGACAAACTATCGATACGAGGAGCATGCGCAGTGAGCACGGCCGACTGCTAATCCCGAACATGCACTTGGTGCCGTCCATTCTTGCCAGAAATACTAGCGAGGCAACGAAGAAATAAATATTTTTCCAAATAATCCGCATCCCGCAAACTTTTGTCCCTGTCTGTACATGTTTCTATTTGTTCCTGTCGCTGCGGCTCACTTGTACGGGTTGTCGAATGCTGATTCCGAATAACGTTGCTTCGATCCAGGCCGCGGCGATTACTTTTCGATGAAGGGCAATATCAAGGCTCCCATGTACTGTGCGGTCGAAATTATCCGGGATGTAGGAGGCGTCGCTCATAGTCCGAGTAGCTTTGGGATGATAAACACGTTGAATCAGACTATGCTACAGTTCTTATACTGACACAGAGGTAGCCTCATGTGTTTTTTTTTATTCAGTTATATATGCGCATATAACAATTACGTGCGGCTTGTAGCGGTTATGCGCAATGGCCGGTGAAGAATCATAATCCTTCCCTGTGATGCGTCAGCAATAAATCGATCGTGGTTAGCGCCAATTGCCTCTCTGGATCTCCTGTGTGCGGTGCCGTGCGGATCTCTCTCTCTGCAGCGGTGTGATGATATACGGAGTGTTTTACATAACTTGAACCAAGGATAACACACACACACACACACACACACACACACACACACACACACACACACACACACACACACACACACACACACACACACACACACACACACACACACACACACACACACACACACCACACACCACACACCACACACCACACACCACACACACACACACACACACACACACACACACACACACACACACACACACACACACACACACACACACACACACACACACACACACACACACACACTAAAAAAACCGGTGCACCAAATCTTGGAGAAATCAACGCAATATCATTTGCCGTCCTGTAGCGCTCCTCAGGGCATTTTTAGATTTTACTCAATTAGTTAATTAACTACGACAAATTTTGCAAAGTCTTTATTATTCACTTTGTGGTTGTGGAGGGGGTTCGGAAGCTACCTATCGAGTTTTTTCTACCAACTTACCTATTACATGGCCGTCTTTTCCGTCATTTGAAGGAAGCCCGCGAAATATATATATATAATCACATGACTGCGCTCTTGCGTTATAATATTGCTGTGCTCCCAACTACGTTTGAACGATAGAAACGCACGCGGTGACCTGCCGCGCTCATTTTACGGGCTGCGCCATGACTCAAATAAAAAAAAAAAAATACCGAGCCTGCCTTTAATTAGGCGACTGTAGCGGTTTTTCTTCCTCTTTTGTTTCGTCTGTGTGACAGATCAATTCTGTCGGTGGCCTATCGGTCGCTTATCGCTGATCGTCGCTCGAGCTTTTCTTGCTGCGGCAGAATGTGCTGACGTAGTTCTGAGGCTGCGCTGATATACTGGCGTCCGTTGGCCGCTCATTTCGAGATGTGGAGCATGCGGGGAAGCGTACTTGGCAGCGCTGCAGTACTGTAGCGTTAGGCCGCAGTCACGTGGATTTTTTCTTTTTAATATTTTGCGGACTTTGCTTAAATGCTAAAAAAAAAAAAATCTCTTGGGAGGTAAGTTAATAGAAAAAAACTATGTCGGTCATATCGTAATGCCCTCTTGATCCTAAAGTGCACTTGGCCCTAAAGTGAATAATAAAGATTTTGCATACTTCATCATAGTTAATTAAGCTAGTTGAGCGGAATATCAAAATTATCTGAGGAGCACTACATGGCGACAAACAATGTATTTTGTCTGAGGCTGCAAGCTTCGCCTTTTTTTTTTTTTTTTTTTTTTTTAAATCCTGGGTATTGTCACGTCAAACACCCTCTAGATGAATATATTTTGTCGCTATGTGCGCAGCACCCAATGTAAGCAAGCCACTTAAACGAGATCGGCGTGCGAGGCGCTTTCTAGAGCTTGAGAGGGCCAGCCGTTATTAGTGTGTACCTTTCTGATGCCTCTGAGCCATTACTGCCCACGACGGTCGAACCATTGGCGACATTGCAATCAGTGAAAGCTCGTCTGGGTGTCCGTCGCTGAGATAAATTATTTGAGATAATGACTTTCGCAAGCAGCCTAGCTCGTCTTTCAGTGAGGACGATATAGCGCGGCGCATTGTGTCCACGTTGGAGCTAGCGACGAACATTGACTGGCGTGACTGTGCACATGTGCAGTCCCGACCGTAATAATGCGGACCACACACCTCGGTGACTAAAAAATAAAAATAAAAAAGAAACTTTTTGTCACGCGCTACCTTATACATACGGTAGCACATGCCGCTGGCGCGCTTAGGTATACGGACCCAGGTAGCCGTCATATCTCCTCCGCGAAATGCGTGATAATATTTAGACGACGGAAGCGGGCTGTGTAATATTTTGGCTGCATGCAGCTACCTACACATATGGCAGACTTGTACACCATACGCCATCAATTTTGGCCATCGGCGTCAATAGCGTACGCCGAGGAGTGTCCACTGAGTGTGTAGAATTCCAGAAAAGGTGATTGCCTGAATGAACGAAAAATTTGTGGAAAAAATAAAAAAACTATTGGCATTCAATTTAAATATGTCAACATCAGTAGTTCTGTACTAAAGGGAACTGTGTGATGTTTATGTGAAAATGATGTGATGAATGTCGAATATGTGGGGCAAACGTCGCGAAGCTGCGCACACGGCGGCCTATAGAAAATGGGGGAGGGGGAGGGGAGGGAGTGATAAACATTTTGTTATAAAAGCTATTCGTCCCCCTACCTGGGAGCAGCTGCTTGCAGCAACTTGCTACGCTCATTTGAACCATCTGTCTTTGTTCGTTGAGGCGTGGAGAGCTCCGGAACAATTTAGACCACCAGCGGTTAAGCACCAGGTGAATTGAAATTATTTGTGCAGTGTGCCGTGAAATATCATTTAAAAACTTACTGTGAAGGTAAGCGAGGAAGATGTCCGCCCTTCAGTGTGCACCAAGGGAACAGTTACAAGATATTTAGTGGGATGTCGCTGCGAACGGTGCAAGCTGGATGTGGGCAGTTTTTTTTCTTTCAACATAATGTTCGCTAGGACGACTTTTGATGAAAACAAAAAACAAAAAGAGGGGAACATTCTTGGCTGAAGTTTTTCTTGTCGCTGTCTGGATCAATGTCGTGAGTTTTCTCCATTGTTCCCCGACAACAAAGATGACCCACGATTGTGTTTTTTTTTTTGTTTTTTTTTTTGTTTTTTTTTTTTCCTTGCCAGGATGGTAGAGGGGGCGCTTCTGCGTCAACATTTCTCCGTTTTACTTGGCGGGGTGTTTTTGTTTTGTGTGTGTGTTATGGGGGCAGCAAGTTCAGCGTTTAATGATATGACGCGAAAGCGTAGGCAACCAGCCCACATATTAACCCGCGCTTTAACCAAGCCGCGCGAATTAACGTGCCTACGTATAGCTCATAGGATTAGCGCGCTTGACTAGGCATCCAGTACCATTAGCAGAAGGTGGAGTCTTATTCGACCTTCCCACATCAAATGAGCAACAGAGCTGGCAGCTACTCCACACTTTCTGGTATACCCCGTGTTCTAGTTAAGTCACACAAACTAAAGCACATACCATCGAAGAATCAGTGGCCACCACGTGCTTGCAGCGCCGTGCGCGCGATTTTTGGCTCATAAGGGAAGGCCAACGCCAGCCCCGCTGGGGTGGTGCAGTGGTAAGATGCCCGATATACTGTGCCGGAGTACCCGGGTTCGAACCCGACCTCGGCGGCTGCGTTTCGATGGAGGCGAAACGAAGAGGCGTTCGTGTGCTGTGCGATGTCAGCGCACGTTAAAGATCCCCAGGTGGTCCAAATTAGTCCGTAGCCCTCCACTACGGCTCCTCTTTCTCTCTTTCCACTTTCATTCCCACCTTCCTCCCTTCCCTTACGGCGCGGTTGCGGTGTCCACAGAGCAAGTGTGACAGTTACTGCGCCTTTCCCTTCCTGTGAACCAACTATTATTAATTATTATTATTATTATTATTATTATTAATATTATTATTATTATTATTATTATTATTATTATTATTATTATTATTATTATTATTATTATTATTATTATTATTATCATCAAGGCCGACGCCAGGTTTTCTGTGTTACGGGACCTTTAATGCTATGGCGTTGATAACTGCCGTTTAAAATAATATCTGAGGAAAATACTTTCCGGCTCTCTCTAATTGCGAATCAATATCTGCTCGTACAACGTGGTTTTGCGGCGCGAAGTGTTGCTAGCAGAAAGAAGCACGAGCCACTATACGCGAACCACTCGTTTCGTATGCCCGAGAGGGAAGCTGCGTGTTATGCGTCCCGTCTCCACGCCTCGGGACGTTACCGCTAAACAAATGAGTAAAAGAGGAAGGCCGAAGGAGTGCTCGATCGTTCTTTACCCCCCTTCGAGATAGAGGTTTTTCGCGGTGAATGCCGCTACGCCCCCTTGTTTGCGCTAGATAGCGGCTCGGCAAGTGTATTACTCGGCTCTCTTCTTTTGTTTCGGATACATGGGGAAAATGGCTCCTGTACTTGATCAGATATATTAAAGGCTTTACCTGTTCCGAGTGCTCACACTACGTTGCCGCTATGCTGTGTGCATATCTCGCGACCGCGGCGAAACTCTGCGTCTTCCTTGCATTGTTTTCTTTATGATAGCATCGAGGCAACGGTCCGGCGAATAAGGACGCGACCAGATGCTTGCTTATACATCTTCTGGTTTAGACCCGCGAAATCCCGCCAGGAGCGCGAAAAAAAAAAGTATGTATAGATATAGGGACGATGGCTTTGTTGTTCTGTACGTATGGTGACGCCGACAGCGCATGTTTGTCGTAGTATTTCTGCTGCTCGGGGGCTATTCGCCACTATGGAAGTTAATGTCGCATACAATTAATAGTAGTATCGCCTGGCCGCTGTTAGGGTCCAGCAGTTAATATACTAACCAGTCAGCCAAGTCTTGAACAAAGGAAATATGCTCGTTCTTGTTGAATAAAATAATGCTTTTGGCATTTTCGCTCGGTCTGAAAACGTATAGAGCATCCCTGAAGGTATGCGTTTTCTTGTGCATGTGTTGTCCCGTATTGGTTAACGCACCAGAAAGGGCATTTACTAAGCCATATTTCCGCCTTTTTCACAAGATGCTGCGCCCTCTGGGGAGGTTCAAAATTTGTCTGCTACTAATTGAAAGCTTCCTGTGGGAGAAGCAGCCGCCTGCGAAGTGACGATGCGTTTACTTTACAGCTACCGCCACCTGTCGGAAACGCCTGTAGCCAATATGAACTACCATTTCAGGCCCATTCCTCGCTGGAGGTTCGTTTTCAACCAGGAAAGGGACGCGCGTGCGCATAACGTCCTTGTGAAAAAGGCGGAATCATCATTCCAAATAGCACCGCGGGGAGGAACGGGCCTGAAATTGTATTGAGGCAGAGAGAGGCAGATTCAGCGTTCAAGCTTTAACCCGTAATACGTTGCCTGAATTTCTCCTCCTCTATCGGGCTGTAAACTTTTTCGATTGCTTTTAGATGATGCTTGTTGCTCTAAGAGCTTTAAAACCAATTGTGGGAACAGGTGTCCGACGGGAGCATTAATTGCAAATAATCGGCAATGCAGTCCAGCCCAGGTTGCGTTCGAGTGACGAGAGTGGGAATGATGTGACGACGTCCTTGCAGTGGGCTAGTGCACAGTGTCATTATAGACCGCAACGTTTCCTTACCGTTACTGACGTGAAGCTGCGATGACTATTGTATCCACCAGATTGAGTTGGAGATTTTCCTTTGCGGGTGCCCGCGGAAACAGGGAGGAGGAGCCGTAAGAAATCTTTATTATTATTATTTTTTTTTTTTTTGCGTGTAGCGAGGATGTATGAAAATATTTTGAACAGTACAACATTCAGTGGGTGCATGGTAGTGCGGTTCCGTGGATATATTCGTCAAAGGACGTACAAGGGGAGGAGGCAGCGAATGACAGAATTCGTGCGACCTGACACGATGAGTCATATCCAACCGGTGGAATGCACGACACAATAATGTGACAGGCCTAGCCCAAAGAAAGTAAGCAAATGGCCCAGCGGCCCGCAGGGATAACACGGTTGCATATTTGCGGCTTGGGCAGTGAAGTGACTCCCTTGGCAATCTGTCTGTGTTTGTTGTCCTCGCATGTTTCAACTCGGTGAATTTCATGTGTAACTTTCGCCTTGCGCATGTTGCCGTTTTGAAAAAAGCGCATTCCTGAGACATCGGGCGAGGAAATTGCCCAAATTCCTCTTCTCTGGACTCTCGGAATCCAGTTTTGCTGCAGCTTCCACAGTGCTAGCGCGGAATGCACGTCACAATATGGTAGCGCCCAATTGGAGCCCTTAGTGCAAAGGTCTCACGTGACCTGGCGTCGTCACTGTGACAGTGTTTCTCGCTTTTGTCGTGGAGGGGAACCGCCGCCTTAGTGGGCCGTGAACATGTGGCGTGATTCCAGTGATCACTTCTTCAAATAATGTAATTTCATCGCGGTGTCCGCTCACGTGCAACCAGGGCCTGGTTTTTCCTTCCCGTTGTTCTTGTGTAGGCACAATAGCTCCCTTCCGACGCGTATCCACCGTGAGATAAGAAGCGCGCAGCAGGTAATTCCGCCGCCACCCCCGAATTCGGCGCTACGTCTCGGCACGGCCGCTTCCTGGCATTGTGTTGTATCTCAGCTTTCTGCCCTTATCTTTGTTTTCTGCCACCATCATGCTAGCGCTAGCACACCTTGCGCCGGGCAGCAAAAGAGGCGATATGCGCTCTATCATCCCCGTGCACCTGGAGTTCACGGTTACCCGCGTTATCTGGAGACGAGGTCCGGTGCAGTGAAAACTGATTGAGGAATGGTTAGATTGGCTGTTATGTTTCTGTAGTGGTGGAAAAATCCAAATCGACTTAACTTTTCAAGAGATTATTTTGGCCTAGTTTATATTTTGGACGAACGATTTCAATTGAATTCGACTCAGCTCGAACGCTGTCTCGGGTGATTGGTTGAAAGGCAGGTACTCTCCGCCTGGCGCGTGGCGCCAGCTTAGTTCAGCGACAGTAAATTCAACAGTAATTCAATTAACATATGTCACAATAATGCATGACGCGTTGACTCAGTCTCAGACAGCGCTATGGTCAGCGTTGTTTGCGTACCTTGCGTGAAGCGGTTGCCGTTCAGCGCTACTTGGGGAGTCCTGTTTTGAGTAAGCGTTGTTACTTCGCGCGGTCTGGACGGTACAGTTTAGGGTCACAGGCGTCGGCAGAACAACGTGTGGTGCAGTTGATTACGAGAGCGGGACGCGCGTTTCATTGACTAGCTAGGCTTTGCTATATAGCGCACTTGTTTTAAGACGGAAGCCTTTATTGCCTCATCGTTGTCGTCAGCAAAAGTGTCACGCTTTTGCGGCGGCTCTGATTGGTCGAGACGGGATGACGTCGTGGAGGTCTCGACCAATCACAGAGCACCACCACAGTATACGCGAATGCGTGCCTTCTATGGCCATATGTCAATCAATGATCAAGTACTAATTAATGCAGATGAATGAATTACTACTAAGGGCTAAATAATAATATTTGACAAATAATAAGTACTAATTAGCGACAGTTGTGTAACTAAATAATTACCGCTAATTAATACCACATAGCTATTTACTAATTACTATTTCCTTACTAATTGATTGATTAATAATTCATAAGCAGTGACAGATGCGTAATGAATTACTAAATAATGCCGCGCACCCGGTAAAATCAACCACACATCAGTAAACGTAGAACTGCGAAGATACAAGGAGCTCGCTTTACTCGTAGCAGCATTCATTGCTACATGCGCAACAGTCGCGTAGCAGAATGCACCACTCAGGCTTTCGCCTTTCATCACTTTAGTCGCCGAAGTGTCCTCGAATTTTTATAGCTTTCAGCGAGAGAAGTGGGTTCCCATTGTCGGGCGCTGGCCTGTCCGAACTAACCCGGCAGAAGACACTGGAGTCAACAGCCGCCAGCGTGCGTGGTGACATACATAGCTTGACGCGTTTAATTAGCTTTGTATTATTTGTGGTGAACACTGATAAAATAATACGCGTCAGTTTGGGTTGTCAAATATATTAAGGCGTAAGGAGGCTTACCTGGCTCATGGTGAAAGGGTCGAGTGGGCAAGATGTGTCCGCAAAATGTGTCCGCGGTATATCGGCGGAGTTCTGTCAAACCTTTTAAAAAAAAGGCCATCCTCCACCTGGAATCGAACTTTGCGTGCGGCTGAAATTTCGTGTGCCGCTTGCCAAGGCCTCGAAATGCTTTGCCACCTATTAGCATGATTTGCAAGCCATATTTGTCCGATGAGTAGTTTGCAAATCCTGTATAACGCGACATTTATTGGCATGGACATATCGGCCTAATTTCTGTTTTAATGCCTCGTTGCTAAATGTTTTTAATTAGCCTGTGATGTATACCTGACCTAGTCTGCGCTCGTTTAGACCACGTGCCTATCGAGGCAGACTCAAATGAATCTATCTGATCTAATCTATCTATCTCCTCCGGTCACCATACCAGCGCGTTATTCGACTACGCCACGCCGGGCTTGTTTTTTTTTTTCATTATTATTATTGCATATGGACAAAGGACACAAGACATAAACGTGTCAGTAAAGCTTGCACTGACACAGCATATTAATTTTTTTTTCAACTCTGTGAGCTCATCAGGCACGTGAGACATTTACGTATCTTAGTTCTCCTTGTCTAGCGTTCTTACCATCTCCATGGCAACGTAGGAGCGCTACGACGACGCTATAGGCGCCATAACGATGCCTTCAACCCGGGTTATTACAACGACCGGGTTCCAGGAGGGAGCGTGGCGCACGTGGCGCCATCTGCCACCAGATATGAAGACCAAGCACCGCAATGAGCGCGTGCCATCGCCACCGAGTGGAGCTGCTCACCTCGAATCCGGAACGGAAGAAACCTCTGCCCTTCACGGTGTGATTGGCAAGGTTAATTCTGTCAAAAACTACAGTAGAACAAGCCCTAAAGGCTTTAGCCTAATCGCTGTTAAGTGCCTTAAGGCCTTAAGTTCGTGACCTCCGATGTCGGTTTCGTGGGCATTAGCAATTTCTGTGACGATATATGGCGACGGGAAACGTCCAATGACGTACGGCACGTATATGAAACGCCGCCTTGAGATAACACCGCTATATACAACGCGCCGCCGCTGGGCGCACAATTCACCAAATGCTTGCATGTGAAACCGCCATAATACAGCTGTGCCCATCAGAGCTGGCAGGAAGCGGAGCATTTCGTCCGGGCGGCAAGGAGGGTCGCCTTAAACATGCGCGGCCCGTCCAGGTCGTTGCCCTCCCAATTTGTGGCGGGAAGCGCGACACGATCCGCAGCGCGCGAGCGGCGCGTAAATTAGGTGCATTGACAAATGCGGCTGTCCGCCCCCCTTCCCCTCTCCTCGTGGATGGATGAAGGATCCTCTTCCGCTCACTGGGACGCCCACCGCGAGGAATCGGTTTGCGCCAGCCTGTTGCATCGAGCACTCCGCGGGTAGTGGCGACGACGACTGACGATCGATGCATCGAGGCAGGCACCGGTGGGTTACCTGCCGGCTTGCGTCGCTGGTGGCTGCCCGTTGCCAACTGGAGCGTCCCAGCCCGCAGCGCTCCGTAGTCGCCCATGCGCGTCACTCCCGCCCTCTACGCGTGTCCTGCCAGTCGTGCCCCCTTCCTACTTCCTGCGTGCATGGAGCGTAAGCCCTTTCCTTTTGCCTCACCCTTGTGACGCCAGCTTGCTTTGGGTCCTCAATGCGGTACCTAGGGTGCAACACCAGTATCCCGTGGAATTCTGAAAGGGAATGCGGTAGTGAATCACGGGCGACTTATATGTATAGTACTTCGTTTGCCGCTTCCTGCGTAATGATCAAGCAGGAAAACGCTGCAAGAAATGGCGTGCTGACAGGTATCGTATCATCATTTCAGCTGCTCTTCTTCCGTCGAGCTGTGCGTCAACGAATATCGGCGACACTTTTGCTGCGATTATTTCGAGCATCTGCTGCCCTAACGAGAACAGGGCTCTGCAGACGTGCTTGTTCCCGCGTTTTCCCGCTTCTAGGCCACTGTGCAGTGTGGACAAACGGTTGTTGTTGTTGTTGTGGCTGTAGGAAGAAAGAAAAGAAAATGCACGGGCCTGCTACTGGCTCTGTAGCTGAGCCACCTCCGCTGCCTCGTGCGGACAGAAGAGAAAATAGACAAGAAAGAAAAGGGAGAGGGAGAGAAAGACGCGCACCGCAACAACAGCCGTTGTCCACCACCACCGAAGCGTTGGCGGGTGCAATGACGGCCTACAACAGATAAAAATCAGTGGCTGGCTAGCCCCCGCCGCAAGCGGCGTAGACCTACCGTCCCAGCCCCGTAGGGCCAGGAACTGCCACCCTTCACCACTAGTGGACAAACGGCGATGGCGTCCTCCGGCCGCACGAACAGAGCGCTCAGTCGCGAGTACACTAGCAAGAAGAAATGGAGGGCGTGCCGTTGGTTCATCCGATTCTTTCCTCTTACGTCTGGCCTTGTGCGTAAGTGGCCGTAACACGCGTTTCTTTTAACTATATGTACAGGCGGCTGGAGACGACAGCGGCAGAGAGCTCTGTATAGACGGAGAAAACCCCCACGTGGCATGGCACGGCAGCACGCGTATACACCGCACTCTTGCATTGTCCGCCGAAAACAGGAAACGCTCGGCTAGCCGGTGCCGCCAAGGGCGGCACTATACGGCATCTCCGGGGAATTACAATGCTAGCGAAGAATGGCATATAATAGGAACCACGAGAAAACAAAAGGAAATGCTGTGCATTCAGCAACTAACTCAAGGATGGCAGTCGCAAGTCGCGTGCGGTGGGGCAATGTCGTTTCTTCAATCGAGTATCCGGGATATGACGCATCATCGTTCGTGAGCGTACATGGACGACGGCCTTGTACACAGGTGACGGCAAAAAGCAACGAGGTCGAAACATAGGAAAGTGGATTATTAAGAGTGACCGTTAATATCGTTACTCTGCAGTGTGTTGCCCTGTTGACGTAATAATCAAGGAGGTTATAGAAAACTATATAACTTCCTTGGTGATAATACAGCGGGTGCTTGGTCCACCAGAGTTGCTTGTTCCTCTCCTCTTCTACTGCTGTCGCCCCAATGTAGATGTGTACGGAGCGTGCCGATTGGCTTGTCATCATATATCTGGTGCACAGCGCGATTACGTGTCTTCGGAGAGTTGAAGGTCTTGGTGAGAGGAAGGCGTGTTCTGCAGAGGCGTAGATCACCTCGGGCCCATTTGATGATGACTGGTGGTAGGGCGAATACGCAACTGGTAGAAGGCCGGCTTTGTTAGATATGCCATCCAAACAGCTTACCTTTGCCTATACTTATAAAATACGTTTATAAGCCATGCTGTCGAAAAATGAAATCATACTACCACAATGTCGAATTGTGGTTTGGCTCAGGCAGATCGTTTATTTTCCCAACACGCTTTGCGTCCGCGCCATGTTTCCTCGAACGCTAATATATCATGCAAAGATAAGTTAAAATACGGTCTACGCTTATTGTTCTACAGTTTATTTTTCAACTAATTGTAGGACACAAATGTAGATGAACAAGCATGTATATAATTATTTTCTCTATTTGGTCTCCTCCGTTATCTTGTAACCCCCTTTCGCTGAGCAAATTATAGACCGAAAACATAGGTAACTTTCTTTCTTATCGCGATAAACAGTAGTTAAAGCAGTGTGAAGCGGAAACTAGCATAAACTCAACGCAGAGGTCAAATCATGCCCTTCCAAGCAGTGTCACCGCATTCCTATTCACCCTTTGAGAGACGACTCAGACGAGTCACGCATATGTAATAGCTAAATGGCCGATGTTAACCCCGTTCGCGAGCTTGGGGCATTGATGACTTCGACAGATTGCTGCAGCTTCCAGAAGGTGTATGCTATTTTGGTTAATGTACTAGAACAGGCTAGAGATGAGTCATAATTAGAGAGATTTAGCTTACCGTGATCCGCGATCCGCCACCGTGACTCTCTACCACGCGTGGGCGGAGAGCTCAAGCTGATTGGTCCAGACGCGGCAGGTCTGTGAGCCGACATCCAGTATGTGGCGCCATCTATCGGCGACAAGGGGATCTGGGCATGCGCAGTGGAACGCGCGGTGGCGGATCACGGTAAGCTAAAACTCTCTATTGATGCGCAGGAGTAACGGTGTGTTAACGCAATAACGGATTAGTGATAAAATACACAGTGAATTAGTCAAGTGGCAAAAATGGCCGACCACAGTTAAATCATCGTCGAGCCAGAGACGTCCGATTTCATCTGACCATTTAATTTGGTCATCATCATGCGGCGGTGCGGCGTGCCCCATATAGACATATAAAAGCACCGTTACTTTCGGAGCTTGCGACCTCGACTCGCTGGCCTTCCGAGCCGCTGAAGGCCAAAAGCGCCCGGTTTCTTCACGCTCTCTCGCCACCAGCGAAGACCGGCAGCCGCTCATTGTGTGTTCCGATATAGTACCAACAAAAGGAGTCCTCCTCCTTCGGCGCTGTCTGGCCGGTAAACAACGCGCAGTGCGGCTTACCTCCCCCTCGGGTCGTGTTTCCCCGTGCCTTGTTCGGCCAAGCCGGCCCCAGAAAAGGACCGGCTGTCTCTGGAGGATGACGTCACACTGGGCGCTTACATAAGCGCTTGGCCGAATCTCCCTCCCTCTCTTTAGCGCAGTGTCTGTGTTTACAATAGCCGCGGCGCACAAAGCGCTGCTGACCGTGACCTCCGTGTGCTGCCCGTATACCTACGGCTGAGTACACCCAATGGTGATCGAGACCGAGCTCTGGACAGCACTTGGGCGTGACCACCTTTGAAGCGCTGGAGTGCCAGTGTGGACAAATTTCTCGCTAGGGGCAGTACAAAGCAGTGTAAAATTTTGCAGTTAGCTACCCTCCGCCACGCATGTTTTATGTAATCGCTATTAATAAAATAAACACTTAACGGACCAGCTATAGTCTGATCTGAACTCATAAAATACGCTCGAGCTACTCCGTGCCAATAAACGAATAGGCACAGATTCCGGGCAGGAGGCTTCTGTGAAGTTATTTACTGCATGAAGTTTTCTCGTGTTCCTCACCTCTTTTTTGAGGTACTTTGAATTTATACCCTGATGCTGATCGGGCGAGATCCGCGAAGCATCTCGCAGAGGAGCACCTCACGGGAGGCTGGCGTGTATAGGTGGAGCTTATAAACAACACTAGATCATTTTCTTTTTACTTCGAGCGCGTCGTGTGAGCGCAACACCTGTTCTCGGCATGGCCGGTGTGCTGCTGGTTTTCGTTGCGTTTGCTTCATTCGTGCCTGCGTCTCTTACCGTGTGCTCTGCCTCTGCGTATCGCTTCGTTGCTCGTTTTCGGTGACATTTGCGACAGACGAGCGTTATCGAAAGTCATATCTGTCTGTTTCTGCGATGTGCGTGATGATCGCCACTGCGGCAGATCGGGAGCTCCTTTGCTAGGCGCAAGTGCCGGGCCTTTTTGCGAGGAGGACGTGCAGCGGGCAGGGAGTCGGTCAACCCTGCGGTTTACTCACACATATTTCCGTACAGCATAAGCTCATCATGCACTAAGTGCGGCTAGAAAGCCGACCTTAATCATATTCTATGGGATTGCTCAGAGGACCCGCCTCCCAAGGCTCTCATAGAAGCTCCCTCACTTGAATCCTGGGAGGAAGTGCTGCGTAACGCGAGCCCCCGATATACAATTGTGCGCCGTAAACCGCGCTGATGAAGTCGCCGCAAGCCACCAGCTAAAGGCCACTTGGATCTTCCACTAAGACTACTCCCGAAAATAAAGTTTTTCTCTCTCTCTTCTACGGCGCCTTGACTACATACGCATACCGTGAAAATGACGACACATCTGAAGAAAAGTGCGGCTGTCATGAGCACTGTCAGCGACAAGGGCTCTCGCTCGAAATTATTCCTTAGGCTCTCTCAGTTGCAGACATTCCAACACCATAGTTGCAGATTGAGGCGAAGGAGGAGGTGAGGAGGGGGGGATTGAGGGGGGAGGAGGTCGGAGGTGACGTACTGAAGTTCTGTGCTATCGCAATGTTGACTTTTTTTTTTTAATTTTCTCTGCAAGATTAGTGCCGAACCTTTTCTGCAAGCCCTATACGCGCGCGCTCAGTGTGGTGCTCAGCCTGCAACAAACCACGGCTAACCGCGCAGGGATACTCCTTTTTCGAGAGCAGTTCAGCAGAACCGCGACCTGTGGCAAGCCGTAGACCCGAGTGGAAGCTGCTTGCATACAGAATGCTGTTAATTTTCGTTTTAACCAAGACAATGAACCAATATCCGTGTGCCCACATCCCGTAGATAGGACTGACAGAAAGGATTCTTTTCATTCTATTAATTATTTCACTCTGTGTTATTCTGCCAGCCGTTCGTTTATATGCCGTAGTCGTGACCGGACACCTCGGCGTTCACCTAGCTGCCGCTGCTGCGTATGAGGGCAATGACGCTGACAGCCGATACATGACGTTTCGGCTAGTTATATAGTATATATTCTTTATGTTTTCATCTGACATTCTGATAGTGTTTGATCCAGCTCTGAGCCACGGCCGGGCGCTCCGACTCTGCATGCTGAGAAAATGGCCTCTCCTTCCGCCCGCGTAACCAAGACGCGCGCTCGGGCTGTCGCAGCTCGAAGCAGGCAGCTGACTCTTTGCATATGGGCGCGTCCGGTCTTTCTTTTTACCGTCATTATTGCTGCTGCTCTTCTTTCTCTCTCTCTCTTTTTTTTTTTTTTTTTTTTTTTTTTGCCGTGGAATGAGTAATTGCAGGCTATTCCTGGCGCTAAAGACAGAAAAAGCGAGGTGCTTGACTGTCGGCTGCCGGAGGAGTAACCTTGGGTTTAAAAGGCCCTAAAATTGGCGCTTCCCAGCCGGCGGGCAGGACTAAAGCTGGCACGGTCGCTGCTGCTAGCAACTGCGGTCCCAAGGGCGGTGCCCGTCTGGCCGCCCCGTAAATGACCGGTCGCTTGCCTGTGTTTTAAAGAGGAATTGCGACGACCTCTGAGCGAGGAACGAAATAGACAACGTAAAGCTTCACCACGTGATAGGGAAACCGATGTCTTCACTAATTTGCGAGGTGAAGGAGTTATGACTAGAACAAAGCTGCGGTCATGGAAATGAGGTTTATGTTTCACTTAGCAGCGATCTCTTATTTTCATTTTTTTTAAATCTCATTCTTACGAGGTAGCCTGCATCGGACCATATTGGCGCATTCCCGTCTTCTTGAGAAAGAGAAAGGATTCAGGTGACGCATTCACCCCGATCTGGTCTGATTTTCATATCAGACCTATATTCGAGAGTATTTTGGAGATTCTATCTGCAGATAATTGATGTTTTGAAAACTCAGTCATGTGTACCTCAGTTTGTCAATGTATTGGAAAAAGTGATCAATTCGTGCGTTTTATAATTAGAGATATTTCATGTAAGGCTGACATGTAAATAAGCAACCAGCGTTGTAATCTTTGTGAAATTAAGACAATAAAGAAAAAAAAAAGTGGTGGTGCGCAGTGGTTAGGGCGCTCGACTACTGTGCCCAAGGATGCGGGATTGAATCCTGGGCTCGGCGGCCGCTTTTCGATGGCACTTTTCGATGTTGGAACTCACGTGGACTATTTTTCTGCCAACTGTACAAAAAAAAAAAAAAAGCACGCATAAAACGAATCGATGTCCTAACTCATTTAATCGATATGTGCATCTTGCCTCCGTTTTGTGCTAAGGAGAATGCGGAGAGAAGATGGCAAGAAGAAAGAAGGAAAGGAAAAACGTTCGCTTTTTTAATTGGTCGGTTAACCAAGCATATCACGTCTTTCATTCCATGTCCATCATCTGCAACCCTATATGCTATTTCGGAGTCGTTTCACTCAATGAAAAATTAGGCAGTTCGAGCACAGCGCATCCTCTGCCGTCATCGGCTTGCACAGTGGCAGGCGTATGCGTACGCCCGCATCACCAACTGGTCATTTGCGCATGCGAAAATACACGCATACACGTGCGGATGGCAAATAGCGCTTCGCGAACCCGCGTTATATTCTAATGTTCTTCATTCGCGAGAGGGAAATCACTTGCATAGGGCAGTTTCGGAGCGGTATAGTGTGTTTTGTTGCGCCCGGGCAAGCCGCCCGGAGTTTTCTCATCCAAACGTCAAGCTTCCCCTGCTAACACCCCTGCTCCGTAAGACAGCGGTGTGTTGCAAGGAAGCATCGGCAAGCTTCGTGTTGCAACTTGCAACACGCTCGCCAATTACGCTAGCTAATTTCGTTCACTCAAACCACGGTTGAGAGCAGCACAATCGTGGCGCACGAATGCGTTAGTGACGTAATATATATATATATATATATATATATATATTGTATTTCGATTCTTTTAAAAACGATACGCATTACGATACGCAAAAGGGGACGCGTCGTAATCTCCCCGGCCGTCGCTATGCGACCACAGCTTGTAGTCCCCGGCTCCCGTGCCGATGTTGTGCTATAAACAATTCCCTGTACATAGGATATAAAGACGCCTTTGTTCATCTCATCGAAGCAGACTCGGATTCATCGCTACCGCCAAGGGAGCAGACAGCTCTCGATCACGAAACGGCTGACGTGAGCTACGGGCCACACTCCCACAGCGCAACAGTGTGTATTTTCTTTGCCCTACAGCTGCTTTGCGGGCTGCTTTGCGGCGGCTTCGCATATCTCGGCGCTCCAAACCACTTTCCCTGGAACAGAGCAGCTTTCCGTCCTAACCCATCACGTATCTGGGCGTCCACTTCTTGGCGACCGAGATCGTCCCCTGCGATGTAAGCCGCGCCAATTTAAAAAAGAATTGCGGTCGGCACTGCTGTGCTTGTGCACTGCGGTTCCCACGGTTTCTGTGGCTTAGATCTGCGTCACTTTTGTTGCTGCCATCTCTCTCGCTGGTTGTGTCACCTTCCGGGACGACGTTCGCTTGCGGCGGCATTCTCTTTGCCTCGCTCTATACAGATATCCGCTCTACTTTGCAGAGTTTTATCTCGGCGATGCTCTTATTTCCATCAAAATCCAGGTGCTATTATAGTTTGCGCGTAAAATGCCAGAAGATGGCGGACGCTCTAGACTATCAAACTGTGTCCCACGTGTTCCATATAACTGGAGCCAAATGTTTTAACAGCATTGAGAAGACAACAGTGCTATGATAGTTCAGAGAGCGAATTGGAAAGAGCGTTGTTTTTACAGTATCCTATAGAACAGTGATGGCGTATGATTCAGCGTGCATATACTTTGTTTTGCAGTTACGTTGAAATAAAAGTTATGCCTCCGGAGCGACGCGAAAAGTTTAAATAGGCAACATGGACCCATTTCATAATTGGTTCGGTTGGCTTTTCCACATTGCATACTGCCCTAATCAGAGCGGCATTTACCGACGACCGATGAAACAATGATAAACGCCAGAATTGAACGTCACTTCTTCCTTTGACACCGCCGGGGTGGCGCAGTGGTTACGGCGCTCGACTATTGTTCCCAAGGACGCGGGATAGCATCCCAGCCTCGGCGGCCGCTTTTCGGTGGAGACGAAAGACAAGGCGCCCGTGTGCTGTGCGATGTCAGTGCATGCTAAAGAACCCCAGGTAGTCGAAATTTCCGGAGTCCTCCACTATGGCGTCTCTCATAGCCTGAGTTGCTTTGGGACGTTAAATCCCACAAACCAAACCAAACATGGACACGCAGTGCGGGGAAGGAAACCACGTTAACATATTCTGGGGCATAGAGGCGACGAACTGCGGCTATAGAATGAGGTTTTATAATGTTGCTCTTCCGCCATTCGGACGGCATGTTGCATTGAGGTGAAGCAATCTTACCGTTTGTGAAAGGATTCCAGTTGACTATATTTTTTTTTTTTTTCAATAGGGCCAATCTTTTAGCGCTACCTCGTGCCACTAGGACTATGGGCAGTAACGCTGCTATAAATACATAACAGAGCCTTTAAGAATGTTTATTTTTTGCGGACTGCTGCTGCATACTGCTTTCGCAGTATGCAGCAGCAACAAGTAAACTAAAAAATAAGTATAAAGCGAGCGTGATAAAGCTTGTTGCTCACGTGCTTCTTCCATGCACGTTCCGTCTTCCTAACACCCACTGCTCAGTGTCGTATATCACAAGCAAAGGAAACAATAATAATAATAATAATAATAATAATAATAATAATAATAATAATAATAATAATAATAATAATAATAATAGTTGGTTCACAGGAAAGGAAAGGCGCAGAATCTGCCACACTTGTTCTGTGGACACCTGATCCGCGCCGTAAGGGAAGGAATGAAGGTGGGAATGGAAGTGGAAAGAGAGAAAGGGGAGTCGTAGTGGAGGGCTACGGAGTAATTTCGACCACCTGGGAATCTTTAACGTGCGCTGACATCGCACAGCACACGAACGCCACTTTGTTTCGCCTCCATCGAAATGCAGCCGCCGTGGTCGGGTTCGAACCCGGGAGCTCCGGCACAGTAGTCGGGCGGTTTACCACTGCACAACCCCGGCGGGGCTAATTGGAGGAAGAGCATCGCCGCTTTTATGAAGGAAAAGAAAGAGAACGAGGATGCGAGCCAGAGACAGTTACGAGTCTTTTTCTTTATTTTGTGCCTACACTATATCGTCCGTTGGTTCCGCCGTCCATTTGTGTGCCCTCCCCTATCTTTCGCGATCTTTCTTTTTCCCGCTTTGTTTATGTTTTACGTTTTTTTTCTCTGCCTTACTGCTCGGATGTCTTTTGTCTGCTGTAATGGGCGCGTTTTTTTTTGGAGCTCCTCCCGGAACTGACCAAAACGCGGCTCGTGCCATCCCGCGATGCGCCAGTTCCGTTTTTACACACATTCCGTTCCGTCCCACTTTACGCATATCGCTCTTTCTTTTTTCTTCCCGTGCGCATTTATGCGTATGTTCCCACGATATCGCTGGCAACCCTTGCGAGCGGGGTATATACACGGACGCACGGTTGCACGCTCGTGAGTGCTGCGCGCGATGTTCATTCAGCGGACCGCAACTATAAAAGGAGGCACCCCGCGGCTCCCAGCGCTTTGGGCGCGCTTTTGCCCATCCGCTGCTGCTACTACTACTACTACTGCTGCTGCTGTTGTTGCCGCCCGGTTTTGAGATCGCGGCCACTTCTCCGTAATCGGCACCCCACTCTGCTTCAAGTATGGCGACCCCCCCATTGTCGTTGCTCTCTTCTCTATCCTGCTTCTAGAGAAGAGTGCCTCTTCTTCGAGGCAGATGCACGCGCGATTCTGCTGTTTGCTTCTTACAGCCCTTCAAGCTCATAACGGGAACACCTTGTCTGGGCGGATAAGAAAGAAGAAAACAGATTACGTTAGTCCCGCTGCATGGGAAGCGCGGATGGAACCCGAGATGAGCTGCTCAGATGAACAGCTGCACTCTTCAGCTCCGCTTGCGCACGTGAAGTCTAGTACGGGCTTTCTTTCTTTCTTTCTTTCTTTCTTTCTTTCTTTCTTTCTTTCTTTCTTTCTTTCTTTCTTTCTTTCTTTCTTTCTTTCTTTCTTTCTTTCTTTCTTTCTTTCTTTCTTTCTTTCTTTCTTTCTTTCTTTCTTTTGATTTTGCGCGTCGGGATGCGTTCGCGGTTCCCCTTCGGCACTTGGTTCCACCAGCCGCGTGAGAGAGGCGCTGTTTATCTGTCATTTCCGTCTCTCTTTTTCTTCGGCGCTTTTCGGAAGGAAGTAGAGCGGCGATGTATTAGCGGGGAGGCTATACGGAGGTGCATTTCCCAAGCACGTCTCGGGGTCGGCCTGCAAGCGCGTGCCGGGACTCCTCACGCGCGTACTTCCGGTTTCCCATCGGAAGCGCTTCGGCTGAAAAAAAAAAAAAAAAAAGAAGGAAGAAGAAAATAAGAAAATAAGAGATCAAAGCCAGAGCAAAATGATAAAATTCTAGAGGATGGCTGCGCTAGATTTTGCCGACTTAAGCTGCGTGGAGGCTTAACGTGCGTATACCGCATCCTCGAGGTTGATGCATTGTTCCTCTGTTCCCTAGCTATTTCCGCCGTGTCTTCCCAAGCTCCGCGCAACTCCGTTATAAGCCTGAGCTCCTGTGCAGTTAAGGATTCGATGTTTTATTCACGCGTCCTTCTTTTAGCTGACCGTTTATGCTTATTTCCATTACTTTTATTTTCGTTTCATAATAATATATTCAATCAATCAATCAATCAATCAATCAATCAATCAATCAATCAATCAATCAATCAATCAATCAATCAATCAATCAATCAATCAATCTTTATTTAATGTGCGCAGGAACAGCCATGTGGTCCTTGTGCTGCAGCACAAATTAAAAAAAAAAATGAAAATGCACACACGTTTTACACACACAGATAGAACACAAAATAAAATTACAAATAACACATGCAATGAAACTGAGACGAAAAGTGTCAGGGAAAGAAAGATATCAATCAGTAGCATGTCTTTTATACACAGTCAGAGAATTGTAGAGCACGTCACAAAAAAAAAAATAAATAAAACAGATAGAGAAAAAACAACAAATAACTCACATTGATTATAGTAATAGAAATATACTTAAAATAAATAACCATTCCAGGCGCAACAAGTGCGTGGTACTTAAAGCACAGACTAGAAATACAAGGAACTACAATAAAGAAATGGAATTGAACGCGGGACAGGTTTAAAGTTAAAATATAAATAAGAAACGAATAAAACGCAGTACAAGATACTTTGAACAGCACTGAACAGTCTGACTCCGATGTAAGTCTGTCCACTGCACGTACACGCCAAATAAAAAGAAAAAAAGAAAAGAAAAAGGGCAGCTGAAGGCTGATGATAAATTGTGCCAACTCGTTTTGCGCTATCCATTTCAGTTGACGCCGTAATCGTTGAATGACTGGCTTGAATCTATCAGCGCAAGGGAGAGCGTCACGTGCTTTTGTCAGAAATATGGTGTAGGGCAGCGTTTTACCTATTTACCCTGCCAGTGTCCGCGAGTTGCGTTGCGTATTCCGCCGCCTCTTTAGTTATTGACGTGATCGACCGAGTTCTTAGCTTGTGGTTATGCTTCTGTCTACGTCGTCTTTTCACCATGCTGCGCCTGGCTTCGCAGAGGTTGGGGAGGTGGATGTCCACATCCGCCACGACCTCTCTCTCTCCATCGAATGGAGGCTAGTCAGTAGCTCTTTGGTCCAGGCTAGGTGTCCCTGCTCCTGGATGGAGCTGGCCTTGTATTCCTTTCTTAATCTCGTCCACCACGGCAGATTAGTCTACCCCATCGGTCTTGAATAAAAGTGTTTCGGTGTTCAGGTTTCTCCGCAGCACACTGTGCGGAGTAGGCATACCGAAATCGACGTCATCGGCGAAGGTGATGCATTTCCAAGGCACAAATGATTACGCCGAAGAAAACCAACGCCAATGAAAGTAAAGACCATGTGTTGTTTGGCGGCATCGGGCGACTCACTAAAGGAATTAGGCGACAGCAGCTAAGATCTGAAACGTGACCAGGGATGATGTCATCGTCAAGGTTTTTCCCCATTGCTTCACGGTTGTGAGGAGAAGCCTGAACTTAGTCGCGAGTTTAATGGCTGATAACGGGGCGTGTTTAAACGGTAGCTCGAAACCACTTCGTGATCGCAATCTTCAAGTTCAACATATTCTGATGCGTTCATCTCGTGAAATTCACGAAAAGGTGTTTTAGCTCCGTATATGACGCATCATCGTCAGTGGCTCTTTTCTGCGGCTGTCCTTGCGCTTCCTCATTCGCGTATATACATGTATTTTGCTGCACAATAATCACTAACTCCTTAATTCGTGCCTCAGCTGTCTCACGCATGCATACAATCTTAATAAGTTAAAAGATCACGTGAATGGCAACCAGACATAGCGTGTCTGAATCGGGACTCAAGGTTCCCGGATGATTTCGACTTCTCACACCACCCCATCTCAGAGCAGAGCGCTTTAATATTACCTGTTGCAAAACTTCCCATAAGGCCAATGTGTGTAAAAAAAAAAAAAAAGAGCTGCAGTTCATTGGTCAAAATTAGGGTGATTGCAGATAGTGGCGACATCTATTGGCCATTAAAGAAAACTGCTTCCAAGTTGCAAACTTCTATATTGTTGACAGATGCACGCTTAACCACCTGGCAAATAAAATAGTTGAAGAGATGCAGTGGCAAAAATTACTGAACGTCACAGCCGTAGAGATAATTAAGAGGGCAAAGAAAAATAAAATTTCGACTTCTCAGAAGAAAATGTCGGCAGCAGCAGATAGCCTTTATTAACCTCTTCTAGGTGGCGCCACAATTCATAAGCACCCGAAAAATGCATATAAAGCTAGTCACTTAAAGCCGAGTTTCCTGATTTGTCTGACTAAAAACGCTCACCTCGAAGGGGAAGCCTGAAGTACGGTCCCTGGAATCATATCGAAGTTTCAGCTGCCGCCAACTTCGGCCATGTCACGTGGTCTCGTGACGCCGGCATGCTCTTGACTATTTGCTCATAACTCAGACACAGAATTTTCTTGAGAACATGCGTTTAAATCCAGTCATGCCTCGTTAATACGGACGCCTTAATATGTTCGCGCAGAAAACTCTCCATAAAGCGAGTCGTCCGTAATGACGAATCAGATTTTTTTTTTTCATTCAGAAAAAAAAAAACAAAAAACAAAAAAGAGCTTTAGAGCATAATGGAAGCCAGCGAAGTCGGCATTAGGAGCTACAATCACATTATCACGGTCACCGTTATGCTTAAAATGCGATGTAATTGAAAATAACGTGATGCAGTTGCACATTGGTCTGGATGGTTTTTCACGAATAAATTACTTGACTTGTACAACTTTTAATCTCCCACGAACCCCTGCTACGTACCAGCATTCAGCCGGCTGAAATTTGATGAATAGAGCTTTCTACAGGGCTCAAGCTGTAGGAAGTTTTCTTTGCACGAATGCACGCAATACGAAAAATCATAACGCAGTACAAAATATGAAATCACAAGCGAAAATGCCAATCACTCAGTAATTGGCACTACGTTCGTGTAGTGCTGTACCCGAACTCCAGAAGAGAAAATCTCTTTGAAGCAGTATAACGATTTTGTTTTCATGACTGTCCGTATTAACGCGACAAATATACATGGGCGTTAATGGAATCTGTGCATTTTTTTCTTGTCCACTGTTCGGACCGCAAGTTTCGATAGTAACAAGACGTACATGAAGAAAGTTTGGTCCCCAGAAAAACTGTGCATAATTCGAGTCGTCCATATTAACGGAGGGCGTATTGATGAGGCACGCCTTATAGTGTTATTGTAAAATAGAGCATTTCAATGTCCGGCATGTCATTGATATTTTTGGAAGGTCGGGGGTCTTTCATTCGTGCTTACTGAAAAAAAAATAAAAATAAAATAAAACACGTCCAGCCTTATCAAGAAAAACTAAAGGCTTTTGAATGCGAACCGGATGTTCGCCTGTCGTCTTGCCGACCTGTTCCACGAGATGTTCATCATTAGTTCCACGAGGCGATCACCTGTCCCAGCCAGCAACATTGGAGGTTCCGAATTACGTGCACATACTGTTGCTTCGGTTGATCACGATGATTATTATGTACTGGAAACGTCTGATCGTCATTGCGGATGCTTCTCAAGAGCACGGACATTTTGTTGCGAGTGTTGTTCAGCGCTGTTCTTTACGACTGCTGCTGTTTGCTGTGGCTGACCAGTGAACACTGCATTTCTTTAAGAGCACTTGCTCGTGCGGCTCAGGGCCTGATTACACCATTTCATCCAGAAGGGGGTGCTTTTTTTTTTTATGACGCTATTCTCTAACGAAATGTGCCTTCGCACTCCAAGAAAAAATCAGGAATCCGTTTCACCAGTTATACATCTGGATCTAAAAGTAATCACATTACTAGAGTCTGCGCAGTGAGCGTCGCCGGAGTGGCATTTGTTCCGTCCATACATGGCAAAATTACTTTTGAAAAGGAATTAAATTACATTACTAATTACTTTGCTGAAAATCGCAGAAAAGTAATTAAAATGCATTACTCATTACTGCTCGCCAAAAGTAATGAAATTACATTACAATTACTTCTACTGAGTAATTCAATTACTTTCTAGTTTCCATAAATGCAAAAACTAAGTAAAGCTATTAAACAAAACAACTTGTTCTCCAGAGTATTCTAGTTGACTATAGTTCTGCTCAATTCTGTCACCTTTTGCCAATCTGTTACGCTGTCTTCGGATTGCAGCACGTCGTTCCTGCTTTCGCGCACTCTACTTTGTTGTCTATTGAAGAAGTGATGGCGCACTTTAGTAAAAGTAATTTCGAGAGGAATTAATTACTTTGCTGCGAAATTACTACCCAAAAGTAATTCACTGCATTACTAAATTACCAAGCCAAAAAGTAATTCATTACATTACAAATTACCGAAAAAATTATTTAAGTTACAGTGATTTCATTACTGTAATTCAATTACTGCCATGTCTGGTTCCGTCACATAATTTAGTCTCGCAACTATAGTTCCGCTTTCATTCAGTTCGCTCTTGCGTGGAAGCCATAAGCGTCTCATTTGAAGCTCAAAAATTGACGGTTGGCAAGGGACTGAAACAAGCCACCGAGCGCTCACGGTTGCGTGGAGCTGCATCTTTTTGAGTTACATTCTCCCGTTTGGTTGAAGGGGTCTTTTCACCGAGACGAGGAAACTGCGGCAGCTGCCGGCGCCCCCTAATATTCGGAGGGGTCACGCTGGCATGACTTCCGGCGCATTCAATTACGGTGGGCTCCCCCCATTGTCTCGAGAGGACGCGGAAGCCAGATGGAAAAAGACGCCGCTCTGCTTGCCCCGTGCTACGCGCGTTGAGCAAGTTCCGTGCTTCCCGGGTTGTTCCACGACGCCATATGGGGTAGGCACGTAGTAGTACTCTGTGCTCTCGCCTCCTCGGTCGGAAACGAGGTAAAACGGCGTGTGCACCTTCCAGTGAGTGATCTGTATCGCATCACTGACTGCAGTGGCGACAGCAGTTTCAATTTGGCAAAGGTGGACACCGTGCTCTTAACTCTTTGCATTTTGCAAACAGGGACAGGACACGTCACGTGCACGGCTTGAGTCTGTGTGTATTGTGTACGTTATCACGGTGAACTTTCATATATAGGGCAGCGGTAGGACTGGGTAGCTGCGCACAGGCAGCGTTGGATTTGGGCTCCTGGGTTTGAGAACGCATCTGCGTTATTGTGTTCGCGTGTTGTCACAAATACTGCAGTTTTACCTAATTTGTTGCATACAGTTGGGGTTTAGAAAAGGATCATTTGAAAAAAAAAAAAAAAAAAAAAATCCCCGGAATTTTGGCACCTCTGCTGCACCTGAGGTGAATGTTATTCCATATGACTCCGTATGAATCCATATTGTAGATATGGAAATCCGTATCATCTGAGGTAAACGTTACTCACCTCAGATAATATGAATTTCGTGTGCTCTACAGGCAGTGTCACTCGGCATGTGAGTGAGCAGGGGCTGTCACATAAAGAACAGGAGCGTTGGGGTCTGGCTGTGCGGCATTAGCACCTGGGTGAAGGTACACGCATATACAAGTGCGCTCACACGCACGGCGTGCTCTCTGTAATCGGTGTGACACTCCGGCGCCTGTCACCGACGCTCCCGTGTGCTATAGCTTGACACATGTCGTTTCTGATCCGTTCGCAGAAGGGGGCGTGTGGGACGTCGTTGTGACAGCCGCGCTCGCTTGCGTGCACGGTCGCTTCGGATACTGCAGGTGCGCATCACGCGACTGCAAGGACACATTGCGCCGTCGCTTTCTTCTGACGAACTTTTACGTTGTGTTCTCACCCACTTCTTCGGTATGCGGAGCCTGGCCAGCTGGTTACGTTGAAACGAAGCTGACGCACAGGACTGGGCTAATGGACGAAATTTGGGGGATGTTTTTGTCCGAGAGCCTGCGTATGTACTCACGCTGTTGACGATCATCATGCGGACGTGCCGAATACAGAAGCAGTCAAAATGCACTCGGAATGCACTCTCAAGTCACCAGCTGCAGCTTACCGACATCTTTCTAAAAAACAATAGCAAATCATTACCTGTGATACCTGTCCGGTGATACGGGAGAGGTAGCGAATGAGCCTTAAATTAGATTAAGGACATCGCAGCCAGCTATGAAGGGTATTTAAGATAAGGGACATTAGAAATCCAGTAAAAATAGCGTTGGTTAGAGAACACAAGGTAAGGATGTCATAGATGAAATGAAGATATGCAATAACTATAGTCTACCTCATTTATAACGGAATGTATTTTATGAAAGGTAAACGTATTGCCGTACTGGCCAAGGAATCGGGTCATGGACAAGGTTTGATCTTAGAGTCCTTGGGCATAGTGCGTCGCTGCCGCGTACCGCGCGCCGCATGTAGCCACGTGAACAGAAGCCTTATATGATATGTGGGCAAAGAAGATGCGTTTTGACAACAACAGCAGCAACTGATTGCTCCTGACGTGGAAGGCGCGTGCGCGCTGCTGGCAGCTGCGTGGCTCCATCTGGCGACCCCAAGGCGATCTGCGCTTGCGCAGTCATGACACGCGGTAAGCGGCGCGCAATATGCTAAATGCCTTTTATTGGGCGCTTTTAGTATGTCGCGCTACCTTTGCCGGAGGTTTCTGCTGAATGGAGGTCAGTGAAAAAGAGGATCTTCTTCCCGCCCGAAAAGCAAGGCGCCCGTGTGCTGTGCGATGTGAGTGCACGTTAAAGAACCCGAGGTGGTCGAAATTTCTGGAGCCCTCCACTACGGCGTCTCTCACAGCCTGAGTCGCGTTGGAACATTGAACACCACAAACCAACCAGGATCTTCTTCTCGCAGTTGACTTTGCCTGGCATCTGGTTCTGATGACAGTGCCACACGGCAGTGCATGCCGTTAGCCACACGTACACGTTTAGGTCACGCAGCAACCCGCCTGCTTGGTACTCCTACCTGAGTGATGCGGCCCGATAGTTGTGGCCCATCCGACATTTGCGCTACGCTCGCGAAGTTAACCTCTTACACCCTTTCTTTCACGGATGCGCGAACTGTTTCCTAATTACGGATTTCGAGGCAATTTTTAGGGCATCCTTATACAGGCGGATATATATATCTATAGGTCGATCCCTCTTGATGAAAAAGGGAGAGGGGTGGGGTAGGTGTGCTGCTTGAATTCTTAGCGAAAAAATAAAATAACTAACACTATACATTTGAATATGGCGCTTCAGTATATACATGCAGCAAGGGCTGCTAGAAGTACAGATATGGAATGCTTGCATTCCCTCCTGGCATACAGCAACAACGTTCCCCTTCTTCGGGCCACTGCTTTCTTTCTTTTCTCAATCGGTGCGCGCTGCAGTGGAGGTCGCCTCATTTCTCTCCTCTCCGTTGTCTTACGCATACGTAACGGGCGTCTTCAAGGTCCATTCTTATTCCCTCGCTCGAATTCCCACGGCTGCGCGTTGTGTCCCGACCGGTGCTGTCTCCGCACGCGTGCCTGTTGCGTGAGGCGTTGGCGATCCGCACGGCGACGACAAATGAGCTCGAATTGCGCCCCCCCCCCCCCCCCCCTCCATTCGCTTTCTCTTTGGTAAGCGTGTACTGTATGTACTCACCGTTGTCTTTGCCGCTGTGAGTTCCCACGAAGCCCGCAGGAGGGAGGCGTGTGTTGGCCCACCACAGACTCAGTTTCGGTTTGTTGTTTTCGCTGCTCGAAAATGGTTCCTCTGTGTATTTTTAAAAATGGCTTGTTTTGAAGGACAGAGGAGACCTTGATAAATGCCATTCAACTGTCAGCTCAAAATCTTCGAGAAACCTCCCGAATTGCAATTCAGGGCATATAACTTGTCGTCGGGGTCACCATGCGCTGATGCCATGCCTTGGAAAGAGCCTTGAACACTAATGTGCGTATTTTGGTGACGTGTACAGACTTTGTCAAAAAGTGTAGAGCCCAGGAGGTCTGCTTCCGCGCCGCGTAGTGGCGCTGGTTTAGCATTGGTGGAGGTCCTTCCTATTCGAGATAACACCAAAAATCTTACCGTCAAGAAATTCAGCACACTGGAAATGCATCACAAGCCGCACGAAGTGGCTCAGAAGCAGACCCGTTGGGCTCTGCTTAAAGACTTATAATACAGGCTTATATATTATAAACCTGTACAGACTGTACAGACTGTACCTAATATATGAGGTGTATTAGATATCTAAAACAGATTACATAGTTGTGGAGCCTACACGTTTCGTCAGGCTCCACCACTGTGTCTAATAAACCTCAGTATTTAATAGCACCATGGTTTGTTTCGTGGTGTATGAGGTTTTAATGACCCGGCACGACATACATACATGGCCTGCGAGGGGTCACACAGTGACATGCTGCCGATAATTTTAGACCATCATGGGTTTATTTAACCTGCGCTGGCATCGTACGGCACATGTGCGTTTCTCAATCTGTTGCGTGGAAAAAAACCGCCGCAAAGACAGCTTATTTTTCTTTTTTTTTAATGCAAAAGAGGTCTATTGTCTCTCATATCTGATATAGTCATTTTGCCTTTACGCTTGAGAGATCGTCGGCCCATTTCTGGACGACGCGTTATCGTTAATTCTCGCAAGAAACGACCACGTTCGCTACAGGCATCATTCTAAAAGGAATGCAGGTATATACATACTTATTTGGCGTGCCGCACGTATTGCACCTGTGAATGTTTGGTTTGGTTTGTGGGGTATAACGTCCCAAAGCGACTCGGACTATGAGAGACGCCGTAGTGGAGGACTCCGGAAATTTCGACCACCTGGGGTTCTTTAACGTGCACTGACATCGCACAGCACACGGACGCCTTGCTTTGCGCCTCCATCGAAAAGCGGTCGCCGAGGCCGGGATTCGATCCCCCGTCCTTGGGAGCAGTAGCACCTGTGAAGGGAATTAGTATCTATATAGCCTCAGTTTCTCGAGGGGGTCAGCTTCTATCGTATAACACTGCGGGGTTAATGCTCTCGAACGTTATCAGTTCCATCTGCGTCGGAATGTGGAGGGGTCTCTGTCCCGTACCCACGTTGCTAGCGCATACCCTACGACCACGTACTTGAGTTAGAGCGCGTGACGTAAAGAGGGCAGGGCCCGGCCTAACTCAACCAACTTTAAGTATCCATCCTACATGTGCTTACCTGCCCGTAAACTTAAGAGGTTGAGTTAGCCGACCCGCATTGTATACCCTTGCCTCCAGGCAACCTAGCATGGCGCCAGCATCTGTTGCTGTTTGAGTCCGAAAGTACGCACGTCCAGAAAGATTCACCCGACCGAGCACGGCTGTACGAGGACGCCTTTGTACGCGTGCATACTACGCTGCGTATACGTGTCTCGGCTAATCTTTGGAAACGCGCTATAAAATAGCCCGTCTTCTTGTTCTTCCTCGGCGTCGCTTGGCTGGCGAAATGAGCCCGACTTCTTTTCTCGGAGCGGAGGCCACATCGCTTGGCCTCTTCTTCACCCTTTCCCAATCCTTGGCTAAGGAACGAATTGGCCGGCCGAGATGGTGCATGCATGCCTGCTCTCGGTGGGCAGCGGAGCGCGTGCGCACGGTTCGGGCCGATAAGCTGGAGCAGCGGCTTAGTTTGCCGCGTGACCGCGTTTTTTTCTCTTTTTTTCTCTCTCCTAAGAGTCCTGCAACTTCTCCTTGGGCCTCTAGCTTTCTTGGGGTGCGGATAAGGCGGCTGTGTTCGGCTAATGAAGATGCTATCGTTGGCTTCTCCCATACCCACTTTGAAAACGAGAACTATAACGTCACGTTCCTTCTTGTTCCCAGAGATGATAGGAGGGATGGAAAGGAGGGAGGGTTGCTTCAAGCGGGTGGATGTTTCGTTGTTTTGGAGTTATTAATGTACGTGCAACTGAAGGACTTACTTGGGGCTCTTCGTTACACTTGGAAGCGAATGCATACAATAGGGCGTGCACTCCGTGTGTGTCCGTGGATCGGAAAGAAAAATGGCGTCACGGCTGGCTGCACCAAAGCTTGCTCCTTCGCGCCTCGTGGCGAATTTTCAAATTTTTTCATGTCGTCACGCATTGCTGCGCTCACACAGTGCTCTCCTTCGACGCCTTTGACTCGATCGACGGTGTGTACGCGCCTTATGGCGTCTTTCTTTATTTCGGATAGAGTCCGATAAATTTTGTTTAAAGGAACGCGTGGCACGGAAGATGCGATGCTTTTTTTTTTTTTTTGTATAACAATATGCTGAACTCAGTGTAGTGTGTTTCTTATCCGCCTAATGTTGTAGTTTATGCGGTGTTCTGGTTATAGATAGGCTCCGCGGAGTATATATACGTACAATATTATTTCCTCGAAAGTTGAACAGTGTACCATTTTTGCTAAATATAGATCATTAACCGGAGAGCGCGCCGCCTGTAATGCTTTCTCAAGTGCTGTGTAGTTTCATCCGGGTATATGGGGAGGAGAGGAGGTTGTTTGCGATAGAGAAACAATGCCCTATTCCCCGCTTCATGTATACATTATATACCATCTTTGACTGGCCAGTTCCGAGTACTCCAGACCGGTCTGACTTAGCGTCGAATTTGACTGGTCAAAACCTGGCACCGTGGATCTGTTCCACTGCTTCTTTATAAATAAATAATTGGTTCACAGGAAGGGAAAGGCGCAGTAACTGTCACACTTGCTCTGTGGACACCCGAACCGCGCCGTAGGGGAAGGGAGGAGGGTGGGAATGAAAGTGGAAAGAGAGAAAGAGGAGCCGTAGTGGAGGGCTACGGAGTAATTTCGACCACCTGGGGATCTTTAACGTGCGCTGACGTTAAAGATCCCCAGGTGGTCGAAATTACTCCGTAGCCCTCCACTACAATCGCTCGGATCCGACTCTGAGCGTTTTCAGTCGCTCTGACAGAGCAACTTTCTCTATCCTCCGGGGTTCTCGTCACGCGGCCAACTGCCTGCACGCCGCGCTCGCTGTACGTGCGGGGCCTATATTCGGGTGCGCACTTTTGTAGCTGGAAAGTTATGTCGTTGTGGTGTGCTTTCTTCCTGTGCGTGACGTCATAAATGTTCCGAAAAACCTTGAATAAGCATAATGGAGGGGTCTCCATTCCTGCTCTCTCAGCTTGAAGCCTCCATCAATAGCAGTGAGAGCAGCGACAGCTCCGACGACTGCCTGTGAAACAGAACTTATAGACCGGAAGTTGTTTACAACGTTGCTTTTCCGTTGTGTTTCGCATCTTGCATTTGACTCGTTCACTGCTTTTCCAACTTTTCCAACTTTGCCAATGTTCTTAATTGGGCTAGTTGGTATGCATATTCTGACATGGTGGCTGGCGCACAAGAAAGACGCACACCTTGTATACCTTCCGTGTGCGCGTGTTTCTCCTGCCACTAGCCACCTTGTCAGTATCTCCAACTCTGACTGCGATTAGGAGGAGTGTCGCCTGCTCCGAGAACATTGAGACCACCATTCGAAGATGTATTAGTCGCTAAAAATGAGGACAAGGAGGCTGAAAATGAACGCTAATCACAGGCATGATCCTAGCCAGCTGTGTAGTGGTGTCTAGTAGTGTAGTGTAGCTGTAGTGTAGCTGTAGGGTAGCTGTAGTGTAGCTGTAGTGTAGCTGTAGTGTAGTGTAGTGTAGTGTAGTGTAGTGTAGTGCAGTGTAGTAGGCTGACCCTCAGCGCGTTCATGCACTGAGTTGAATGTATAGATAGGGTCTACGATGCTCATATATAGTACAAAAAGAAAGTGGCTGAGTGATGATTTAGTCGTTGAAAGCTACCGTTTCTCTCTCTCTCTTTTTTTTTTAGTTCATAGAAAGTACGACTGACACACGATGAACTTTGTTGAGCCTTCCATGAAGGCCCCTCTTTTGACAATCGACTGATTATCTCTTTCGTTACGACGTGTTAAATGATAGAAATCTATATTATAACGTGCGCGAGAACGTTTTAATGTTTCTTGCATGTGCCAGCTACTCTTCTAAGGCCTGGCTCTGCAACACGGTAAAAACTCCCATTTCCTACGCCTTTATCAGAGCTTGGCTGAAGTGATAGCGAAATGATCTGCTCGAAGATCGCTCACTGCGATAGCGTATACCCTAGGGGAGAAGTGGGGCATTTTGCTATCGATTAAACACGGTTCGCTCGAGTTTGGATGTGGCATTTACGATTTTATTCTAAAGAAAATGTGATCATTGATTAATATATTTCCAGCAATGGGACGTCTTCACCGCTAAATCTGTCGCGAGGTTTTTAAAATCTCTATGCTCCAATCTCAATGCTCTAGTGACGAAATACTTACCATTCATCATTTTTTCTGCCATCATATTTCACATCATTTCTTCTCATTTTTTCAGTGGTAAGGCATTAGAGGCCCAACCTGGTTAATTAAATGTTATTTGATGAGTCTTAATTAGCTAGGTTATTATAGGAGTTCTCGCAGAATATCACTTCCGCCATCGCTAGAAGTTTGAGTGCAAATTTTCATGGATTTTTCAAAATGTTCGTTCAGACATCCGGTTTGCCAAGTGTTTTATGGAAGCCCGCTGCTAATTTTTAAAAGAAGCTATTTGGTGTAATTTGCCATATAGTAATAACAGTGTTGGCGGACATCATAAAACTATACTAGTTAACTTACTTGTGATCGTTAGTTTTTTAACTATTGCTTATACGCAATTGCAACTCAGAGGTTTGTTGCTGGTCGCTCATAAAATAACCGCACCAGTCTTCAGAATTCCGAAAACGCAGTTACTCGTCGCGCTGTGGCTGGACAAATTTGGGCCATTTCTGGTGCAGGCCGAATATCTTGTTTCGGAAACGAAGTTGTTCCGTAGTGCAGAACTTTTGTGCCACACCTCGGCTGGAGTAACTCTAAGGGTCTTGAAATAACGAGCGCCACGTCACAGGCGAGATATGTGGGAGCGCGCTCCCCAGGCGAGCACTTTTCGAATCGCCCCAGAAAAGGCCCTCATTGGTTGAGGCACAGCGCGAAAGATAATTGCGTTTTCGAAGCTCTGAAAACTGATACGGTTATTGTTAATGATTAGCTGCAAACATTGTAATGGTTAGTTGGCGCGCATCTGGCATAGTAAAAAAGTGATCTATTGGGATTTAGTTATAGATACAGCGCGTTGCACAATTACCGGCGCGCTGTAGAATGCTTCTCCCAGCTACACCGCGGAATCCTCGCAGCACAAATTTCGCACAGAAATGGCATTTTGTCGTTTGTATTTCTTAATATCAAATTTATTTGGGGTGCTTGCCTGACTCGATCAGAAGTCGGATGTTCCCATCGTATGCGGCGAGCGGCTCGCTCGTCTTGCATGCGCTGACGTCAACACTTTGTGCTCTCTGCGCAAATCTCTGAATCTGCGTTGCGTAGGCACTCACTTCGGAACAGTAGTGATTTGCTTTTCAGTCATGACATGACGAGTTCGAATTAAGGGACGGGAGAAAGAAAGCGTCTCGTTTTAAAACTCGATTGTTTCGGCAATAAAAATTGAACTTTTCTTTTTTTTTTTTCGCCCGAATAGGAGAAAACGTAGCCAGAAAGTGTCGCAAAATCCATTCCGCTGAGGGCAAAAATAGAACGGAGTTGTCACCATCAGTTTCAGGTGTTTAATGTTCAAATTACGAATGAATGAAGGAAAAAAACATTGTGAGCGTGCGTCACGTAGCTGAAGATCGCGCACTCAAAAGCCAAAATAAAAATTTGCAGTGGCATTATGATGTCAGAAATCAACGTTTTGAGAATCGGAAACAATAGAGGTTTGTCCCGTTTCGTGCAGGTGGTCAGAGTTGTGTGAAATATCAGCTGCAAGGAGCAAGAATGGCATACAATTGACATTCCTCTTATCCAGCAATTATTTATCGCCACATTCTTCCTGCAAACGTTATCACTAAAGGACAGATGAAAACACTCATATGCACGCCTCCCTCCTGCACAGTATTTTTTTTTTTTTGAAATGATGGCGAACACTTTCATAGCAAAGCGAGAACATGCTGGTATTAAAACTTCTTCCGCATCTGTAATGCGTGGAAATTTGGCAAGTGCAAGTCGTGAAAGTGGTGCAAAGCGACGCACCTACGAATATTGTAGTTGACCTTCGATCCTCCATGTTCGACTGACGGCAATCGACAGTGCGGCCGCTGTTGCCAGAGGCGGAGCTTTTGTGTTTAAATAATAATAATAACAAATTAAAATCAGGTAGCGCCGTCAGTGGCCAGTAGAGAGTTATAACAGCGCGGTCGGCGGCGATTCGCTACCATGGTCCGCTACCGCGCGGCGCCAGTGCCCAGTGGTTGGTCTCAGCCCTGGTCCCAACGCAGCAGGCGTGCGCGCCGCCGCCCAACATGTGGCGCCATCTGGCGCCTTCAAGGCGACCTGCGCATGCCTGGTGGCACCTCGCGGAAGCGGAGAACCGCAGTATCGCGGTGGCGGATCGGGGATTGCAATGAAGCGAATGGGTCCCAGCAGCTGTACTGCGCCGCCAGAACGCTGGTCACGGAATCGTTTTCGATATAAACTACTGGAATGTAAGTGCACCGTCGCTAGTGAACACTAAGTGAAAAATTAGTGTATTCCACTCAAATAACTCACTTTTCGTTTTAATTTCAATGCTACGTCATGAGTTTCAAGTTCCACCCGACTCCATCATTTTGCAGTATACAGTTACTGCCTAAAGAGGACGATGCAGCTGATTGCGTGCTCCTCGCCGGTTTCAGCTTATTACAGTGATGTGGCTTTTGCAGTATTTAGTGCGTGCGGAATTACTCAGGTCAAGTACCGTGACCAACGGCGGGTCAGTGGGCGTTCTGTGAGTGCACAAAAAGCGCGATTGAAGAGTCTTTTCGGGACTGTGCTATTTAACTGCTTTGGACGCTTCGGTGGCACTTCTAACGAGTTGTCCGTGCCCAGAGAGGGGAAGGTGTGCAGCAGGGCCTTCTAGGGCAGGGCGCGTATTGAACGGTTGTGAAGTGCTGCTATCAGACGGGCACTTCCCAAACCCTGCCTTTCGCGCCGAAATAAAATATGTAGAACTAGATCCCGGCAAAGAGGAAGACAAAGGGAACAGCTGAAAATGATTACATCCTGGATTGAGCTCTAGTGACGTTTGCGGGTATTTTGCTCTTTATATTTTTACGCAAAAAGTCAAACGAAAACGAAAAAAAGTCTTTCATAGTGATTTAGGTCAGTTTCGAATGGACGCTGAAGTCCACCGGCGAGCTAAAATTCAATTAGTCACGGTTCACGACACTCACTGACTTTAATGGTGAAAGCTTCTGCAGACGCTGCGTGGTCGATTGCGACATTCAGATTACAAAATATAGAAAATAAAACAGGGCGACGTGAAACCCATAGCACTACGTCGAACGGAAATGAGTACAACGTTTGTATTAGTAATTAGGGTGCGCATGAGCGATATACATATATCAGTAACAGCTACGAATATTCTTGTGGAGCTTAGCGTAAACTTTGGTTTGGTTTATAGGATTTAACGTTCAAAAGCGACTATGAGGGACGGCGTAGTGGAGGGCTCCGGTAATTTCGACTACCTGGGGTTATTTAACTTGCACTGACATCGCACATTACACGGGCGCCTTGCTTCTCCTCTTCATCGACAAGCTGCCCCCGCGGCCGTCGCGTTAACTGAGCCACAAAGAACCAACGGATTGAATGCGACAACAGACGATAAGGTTGGTAAGAAAAAATCAAAACAAAAAAAGATGAAACATTTATTGAGGGGGTTAATGTCGGCTTTAATGTAATTAATTTTGCGTATCACATGTCTGAAATATTTGCAGCAGTCGTGGCCCAGTGCTTAAAGCGCTTGCTTCGCATTCGAGATGTGCGGGGATCGACACCAAGTTCCGCCATATACCCTGCCTGTGATAAAATGGTTACAAGCCTTGCCCTCACCTGGTGCTCAGCTTCTTTGGTGTGAAATGCTTGCAGCTTCGATAATGGGTGTTCGACCTCAATTTGAGCCATGGCGATTGATATTTGGCCAAATCTGATCTCGCGTCTTTAAAAATTCACCTTCACCGTTGTTATCACCCTTTCCAAAAATACCAGATGCTTCGTGCGGTATCGGTGGACTATACGGTATCTGCCCCTTGCGGTGCAGTAAACGGCAAAAAAAGAAAGAAAAAAAAGCGGGGAGGGGGTGTTTCTTGCATCTTCACTCAATCACCGTCTTTCTGTCTTACTGACAACGCCGCAGCTATTGCATCGTGTGTCGATAGAGGACAATAATTTTATAAAGTCTGCGCTCCTGATACGCCGTGCTTCAATAGTTTTATCCCGCCAATCGGCCATTGACGTGGCTACACTTTGGCGAGTCACAGCTGAAAGGGTCGCTGAACTCTAGAATGCTCATTTGAAACAGAACCGCTGTTCTACTTAGGCGTTTAGTCGGAAGTTTTTGTTAATGTTTTTTTTTTTTTTTTTTTTTTTGACGAGTGCATGGCCACAATAATCTGGCGAAGAGAAAAGACAGCTCCCTGTCCTGTCTTCCTTGCCTGTTGTATCGTCTCTGTTGCGCTTATTAAAGTTTACGGGCAGGAACCAACTAGCCCCGCAACGCATAATTACTAGCAAAAAGGCCGAGGAGCCGTGTGATCGAGGTTGAGGATCGAGAGGAGAGCTTTTCTCTGGATATAGGCCTGGTTCAAGTCCGCCTCGATTTTTTTGTGTGTCAGACGAGGATCTGTATTCCCCTGTTGTTGAGTTTTGTTAGGCATGAAATAACGTAGAACTACGACCGAAGTAAACTCTTATGAATGGCAAATCCAAATTTCCATGCATACTTGGCTCTTTCTTCTCGGGCGGTAAATTTTTGTGCAACTATAATTTCGCAAGCACCTCAAGTCGGCCCTCAACGATTGTTTTCTTCGGCGTCTTTTTGTTTCCCCGGGTAGTCCAAAATTCAGCGTGCATCACTTATGCTTCTTTGTACTAATAGTGCCTTGAATATATATATATATTGGATTTAAAAACATTTACTTCGTCGCAAAAAGCAGAATGCAGATGATCCGTCTAGGTGGCTATTAGTCCACGGCTGACAACGACCTGAGTAGCTCATTCAATGACCCTAGTTTGGATTCCTAGGTCTAAGCTGACCAGCATGGCCTCCCATTTCTCGAGAGTAGCAACTTGTATTAAAGATTCCGGGGCCGGGCCTTTCTTTACAGTTCCACAATATGCGATCATAAGCAGCTGTTTCACCACATAGTGTACATTCCGAGTCGTAATCAGCAGGGTAGAATTTTCCCAACAGGTAAGGCGCCTGGAGTCGCCTCCAGATGGTCTCCTTCTCCTTATCTAAGGCTTTATCTGGAGTGGGAGGGGGTGGGGGGGATATCCCCCTTTCAAGCTTAAAATGACTAGTAATGTCGTGAAGTGATGCTAGGCCCTCCTTCATGCGAATTCAAATGAGGCGCGCTTCTGCGGAAAAAAAGGGTGCGCATTAGCCCCGACAGATGCCGCCACAGCTCCGCCGAGGCCGCGCTCAAAGGCGTTCGCTTCGTCTGCTTCGTGACTCGTGACCGCGCGCCGGCGGCAGCTCTTGCGAAGTTGACGCGCGGTAAACGTTCAACTCTAATTTGACGGGTTTCTAGTGTGAAAAGATTTTAAAACGTTCTGGAGTTTAACTTTGCGCCGAAACCTGTGTACCTTGATTAGAGGGTGCGGTTTCGTGCCAAGGGGCATATATTTTGCGCCCGTTGATTTGTTGAAGTGTTTGCTGTGCACTTTCATCCCACTTGAGCAGACAGCCTGCGTCTTCAGTTTATAAATCGGCACTATTGCTTGCGACGGATGGGGTTTTCACAGTCTGTCACGAGCACGGTGGTCACGAGTTTTGTTCCTCGTAATTGGCGAGCGACGATTTCGCCACGGTGTTCCGGTTCACGGGGTCTCAGATGGGGCTGGCGTCAGAGACAAAGCACTTCCTGCTTGGAAGGCTCCGTCTCTAAGTGACCGCACGCATATGGCTCCATTTCATTTATGCCGTCCATTAGTAGCGCCACGTAAAAAAAGAAATAAAATTCATTCGATTCCGGCAGCTATGAGAAGACTGATCCGGTCTATTTCTCCAGTGCGTAAAAAGGGCTGAGGGGCATGCTACGCCTGCCTTTCGCCTTTATGAGAGAGCATATACAGGCGATCATACAGCCTCCTGGAATGGTGTGCAGACATCGCCTGCCAGTGACCGATTTGCGTACCGTCTGATTTCCTACATATAGCGGAGCTTTTCAGTCAACGACCCCTGTAATAAATGACAAAGTCCTGCGCATGTTCCAATTGAATTTCTTTTATTATTTTTTAAGAGAAAGAAGAAAGGGGGGGGGGGGGGGGGGGAGACACTATACTACGTCTTACGCCACAGCACACCACGCACAATTTCGGAGTATCTTGCTGGTTGCAGCGCGCACCCTCACACGCGTGCTCACCATCGTATCTCTTTTTCTGGTGCAGGCCCTGGTGCAGTTGGTGCAGTGCCTGGACCCGGCCCAGCGAGGTCTCATCTCATTTAAGGACTTCGCGGCGGGCGTCATGGCGCTACTCGGGGCCAACACCGGAGCCGTCGGTAAGTTTCTCGCGTTCCGTTTTCACCGCTTTACCTACTTGCCTTCTTCGCTGGGCAAAATATATAAAGGTTTATTCACGACTGCATTGGGCATGCGCTAACTTTTCACGCTAGCAAAATATTACCGTGTAATGCATGAAAGGCAGCTAACTGTTGCTTGAAAATTGACGCGTTGAAACCTTTAGTGATATTGAAAACGCACTGGATACAAGTACACAAGAAGATTTTTTCCGGTTGTGTGCTACCGGCTCCCACGTGGCAGGAACGTGCAGGCTGACGTAAAGGGTTGAACTTTGATGACAGCGCAAGAGCTATATAGAAAGAGGGACGGTTAGGTGTCATGTTGAGAAAGAGAGGGAGAGACAGGTAGAAAGAAACAGTTATTAATAAGGAATGAATACAGCCTATGGTTCCTTATAGTAAGGCGTACGTAATAGTATATAAGTGAAATGCACAACAACTTAGACAGGACACAGGAAGAAACACATACAACACTTCACGAGCGCACAGTTCCTGTGTCTTGTCTAAGTTGCTGCGCATTTCACTTATATACTATGCAGAACCAACTAGCCCGAAAACACGCTCTTTCTAAGGCGTAGGTAAGTTTAGCAGCGCTTGAAAAAGGGGGCCTTAACTGAGCACACGCGCTCGTATTTGTTTGCATGGCTTGTCTTCATTTTTTTTTTTTGAGTTTTTGAAGGAACTGTCTTGTTCACTGTACTAACTGGGATGCGTTGACGCGAGACAACACGTGACTCGTGTGTGGGGGATGCCCGTTGCGTTTCAAATTCCTTTATTCGGACTGCGGGAGACGTAGGAAACTGATACCGGGTGTAGATTATAAGGTGTTCTATGGTATGCTGCACTATACGACGCCTCCCGTGGCCAGCACTCAGCTATATGAGTGTATGATTGAACCCTGTATGCATAACCGCCATTTCGGTGCTTGACTCCTTCCTCGCGCAGAGAACACCAGCGTTATGGGATATGTTTTCGGGTAGGTCATCACGTGACGTCATGGACTCTCTGCTCATCCGCTCTGTTATCTGACCTTCTGTTTCCGCGCATATGGCTTTGCCCATTGGTGCAGAATTCCAATGCTACCTTTGCGTATTTCGATGAATGCACTATGAATGGGACTAGGAGGCAGACGTGGTTGCGAAAGCCAGAATTTTATCGTAAATGTTGGCGGAGCTTGCATGCGTCCTTAAAAAAAAAAAAAGAAAAAAAAAGTTGGTAAGTGGGGAATAGCGCGGACTCGGAGCGCTAGGTACAGTCGTGAGCAAAACTTGTATACAACACTCAGCCAGTGACAGAGTTCGGAAAAACAGGATCGAAATGCCATCTAGCGACAGCGACATCGGCACATGCATGTGGATAAAATGGGGCACCGCCACTATTGTTTCGACCTTAGATAGCTGTTGCTAGGTAAAGTTGGCATGCATTTTTCTCTAGCTCTGTCACCGAATAAGTGTTGTATACCACTTTTGCCCACGACTGTACAGTCTTTGTCAAAACTGTAGAGCCCAGGAAGCCTGCTTCTGAGCCACTTCGTGCGGTTTGTAATGCATTTCCAGGGTTCCGAATCGCTTGATAGTAAGATTTTTTGCACTACCTTTTCCAATGGGAAGGACCTCCAATGACGCTCAATCAGCGCCGCTATACACGGCTCGAAAATAGACCCTCCGTGCTCTACACTTTTGGCAAAGGTTGTACTTGTGCTGCGCAGCTATTGAAACTTTCATGTCCTGTCACTTCATACTTATCGCTTCGTTATGCCAGCTATGTGTGTCTGCTACCCTGTTTTCCCCCACGCAGTCATCGTTGGAGCGAGTGCCCATATGATTTGAATAAACTGCTGGCTTGGAGCAGTTCCCAAGCTTCAGGATAAGCTCTTAGTCGCTGACGATACAACGCGATGTGTGCATATGATGCGCGCGCATGCGAGACCAAGTTCTGCGCTGTTTGCTCCGAAGAAGCCAGCCGGGCCAACACGATGCTACCGCCTCTGTTCACGCTGTTCGGGGTCTAGGAAGCGATAGCGAGACGTTGCTGGTATGCGCGCATGTCTCGGCCCAGCCACGATAAGTGCGCAAAACACACTGCGAGTGGCTATCAAAAGCGATACTGGGTGCCACCCAGCCTCTGTGGACCAATAGTGTTACGCCATTTTCTCCTTAGCGCCACCTTGCATCGCAGTCTTCGACGACGCGTTGCGGCAGGTTGGCTTTCGGTCCGCTTCGTGAACATTTTACTTCTTCGTGTATTGTCAGTGCTCGTCCGACGCGGGCTGCTGTGCTGTTGTAGAGAGGCTGCAGCCTGAGCCTTAGTGACGGAGAGCAGCATGTTTGTTCTGACTTTCGCGAAGTCCCTGGCCGAACTGGCCCTATGCGTGGTGGTGGTCCAAGTGACCTGGACCTGTCGTCAGCTGGGACTCGTGTCCGGCTGCCCCGTGTTGAACGCCGGCGTCCTGCCCGCTAGCACGAGCCGCGCGCTGCGTCGCGCCACGAAAGCCAGGAAACGCAAGGGTGAGCCGAAGTGTTGTCTCAGTTGCCGCTGCTTCGTTGACGATGTGATGGTTAGTATGGGTACGATCATTTGGATCTCCGGAAACAGCGTTTCGCGGCGCCGTATACATACTCTTAATCTGGTTCCACATACGTGTGAAAAAAGCTCCAGTTATAAGTGGAAAATCCACTTAGATAAATGGAAGTTCCATAAGTGAACTTTTTTGACAAGTATGTGGAACCAGATTAAGAGTTTACTTTCCTCGGATTTGAGGCAAAGCGTATACGAACTGTTTCTCTTCAAAACTAAGATGCTCTTTTTTTGAAGTCTTTTATCTTGTTCCATATTGCGATAGGCGAATCGCCGAAACTACTTTGCATTGGTCGCTGTTTCTTTATCGGGACAACTGAGTTCTGGCTATGGAGAACAAAATAGTTGTCTGCGTCTCCATTTTCAAGCATCGAGGTGCACGTTGTTTACTGGTTTCTGTGAGAATAACGTGACACATCTACCTTGCTACCTGAAAGCACTTTTCTAGGTTTTCTGGGATTGTGATATTGCACTGACCTTGATTTGATCTACAGCAGTAGACTGCATGTAAGTAACCGCTGAGCGCCAGTTAAAACTTCCCAACTTCTGCTGACTTTACGCCAGCCGTTTCATTGGGCTGATTGTAAGTGATTTGGAGACAGTTCACTCAATTTTCCGAGCTGAAACTGCAGCGGTCATCGGTATTTTGCCCGGACCCTGGTCGAAGCCATGGGATCGGTGCATTGGCAGTGAGCCTTACTGGTACAGCCGGCGTCCGGCATTTCATATAAGGAAGTGGTGTTTTAATTGCTGATATGTGCATGCTGGAACTTTTACCTGCGCTCAGCACGCTGTCATCGTTTGTTGACTTGGCTCTGAGGATTTTGGGGAAGATGCAAGCTCGACGTGCCGGCCATATTTATGGCGTTGTGGCGTATGCGGCCTCGTTGATAGCGTCAACCGGCGTTCGATCAGCTGGTACCTTGTTCGTTCGTAGGTTTTCTTCGAGGTCAGAGTTGCGTATTCATTTTACACGAGATGCAGCCCGCCGCGGTGGCACAGTGGTTGAGGCGCCTGATTGCTGAACGCAAGGACGCTGGATCGACTCTAGGCTGCGGTGGCCGGTTTTCGGTGGAAGCGAAACGGAAAAGCTTCCGTGTGCTGTACGATGTCAGTGCACGTTGAAGAACCCCATGTGGTCGAAATTTCTGGAACCCTCCACTATACAGCATCCCTCACCATGAGTCGCTTTGGCTAGCGACACCTTAAACAAAGCCGCGAAAAACAAACTTTCCACACGTTGTTCGCGCCTGTATAGCTATTAGCCGAACGTGGTCACGTTGGCTTTAGGACGGACGCATGTACAGGCGCCAGCGAGCACCACCTAGCAGACCAAATTAACCTTGGCTCAGCTGCTCGGTGCATTGCCAGGCCGAATAGTATGACCACGAGCCTTCGTTATAGAACCACAATTGTCTCTTAAACTGGGCACCTGCTCAGAAATGCATTTCGAGCGCTTTAGGCAGGCGTGAGGACTATACAGTCGGCCATTGTTTTAAGTGTATATATCGCGTGAGCAGCAACTGCCCCGCGCTGCTGCAGCGGAAGACAAAGAAGAGGAGAAAAGGTGTGTATGCAAGAAGGCACCCACAATTACTTCTGTTGCAGTGAGCATCGTCTGTAAGGTCGTTCTGTGTAACGCTACTGCACCCTTACCCATAAAACAAAGGGTGTTATATAACGGTGCTCAAGAAGATGACCTTTTTCTTTCATCGGCTGCATAATAAAGCAGCGTGTCCAAGAAACCGTCTGCGATCTTTACATACGAATAGCTAACAAAGAAGACTCTCAAAATCTGCATATTCGAGACTGTAACCGCAAACACAACCAGGGCCCACAGTCGTGTTTAAAAGGTTACGCGTTTACCTCAATCAAAGCAAAAAAAAAAAAAAAAAATGTTCGGAGCTCAGACATAAAACTTCGCAAGGTGTGCTATGCAAAAAGCAATTTTAGCAACTTTTGTTTTCGAGCTAGTTGGTGTATGCTTTCAGTGCCTGTCTCGTCCCCTTATGTGTTGCGCTAGAAATATTCCACTTTGTATGCTAGAAGCAGAACATTAAAGCAGACGACGCTGGCTCCAGCAGAATAACGGGTGCGTATGCTTGCCTCCTCTCCCGATTTCGTCTCTGCTGCTTCTTGGCCCCGCTGCCCCTGGAAAGCGACTCTGGCGCGATGCTTTAAAGGAAGGGAGAAAAAAATAAAAAATAAAAAAGGAAGCCGACTTTTCGCGACATTGAAAACGATCTCTGGTGGAATCCTGTTCACCCGGCTCTTTTGTGTCTGATTTTCACGCTAAATTTTTAGTAGGCAGCGAGTGCTCGCGAGGCACTTTCCTTTTGGAGGATGTGCCTCAGCCAACAACTGCTTTTTTGCTTTCAAGAAGGTTGTTTTAGGAAGCGAATTCGCTTCCTTTACACGCGATAGTCGGCGCACGGATCAAATAGCGCAGGAAATTTTGTACAAAACTGGAAACAAATAAAATGCCTGCGCACGCAGACCAGCCGATAGTTCGTAAGCCCTTAGCATGTAGGGCAAGCCGGCAGAAGTAAAATTGTTTGAAAAGGTCGAATAAATTGTTCAGCTTTTAACTGCGGCATCTCTGCTATATAGTTGGCGTCGTCTATCACACTGGGAACGCTGCCTACATTTCTTTTCGTGCTTTAGGGTTATTTTTATCGCGAGGAACGTCATATAGACGCTGTCTGCACTACGCCTCCCTAGCGTTGTGATCCTGTTCGGCTTTTTCAGTTTTCGTATAATATCGAGGAGAAGACTTATATGTGACTGACAGCACCTGCGCCTAGCGTTGCCTTTTGCTTACTTGTGTTCGAATTACTTGCTCTGTCAGAGCTTATCGGTGCCAAGCCAACGTGCCAAAAAGAGGGCTTTTGTCCTTAGCAGGTTCCACGTGGAATGCGCATAGACTCGAAATGTGATATCAGATTTCGGGGAAAAGTGCATCGAAGGCACGCTGTGGCGAGGGAGTCAGCCGTGCGTGGTGGCGGGTTTGTGCGGCATGTTTGGCAGTTCAAGGGTAATATGCGATTGCAATTTTATGGTCTCTTAAAGCTTGGTATTGCGATGATAGATGAGGCAAGGTGGCTACAATTGCCGAAAATTAAGTACTTTGCAGTAGCACTTTTGGACACTCAGCCATTCTACAAGCTGGAATAGAGAATTTACTTTCCCGAAAAGCGGTATGAGTGAAACGAATAGCCTTCGTTCCGCGTGTGTGTGAAGGGGTGCCATTCTACATTAAATTGAAATATCAGGAAAGAGTAATATAAGGTGCATTCAGATTTAGTATTTTATTATGAAACAGTGCGAAGACACGGGACTACGAAGAAAGAAAAGACGCGCATGGCGCCGTGTGTGTCTTCGCACTGTTTTATAAGAAAATGCATAACAAATTCGCCCAAACTGCCGTTCAAAAAATGCTCGCGATGTTTTAAATGCTGGGAATCTGTAAAACGGACCAACGGACATACAGAAACGGTTGGGCAGCGTGACGCTGCACCAGACCGATTCAAATGTGCTGCCGAGGCTGTTATGAAAGACGACTAAGACGCCACCGCCATTCTCCTTCCATGCCTTCCGGTATATGGAATCTAATTAGATGAAAATATTTAGCTGGAACTTATTGCGCTGGCCAAAGATGAAACAGCGCCACCCGCCAAGTCTGGCTTCTCCAGTGAAGCAAAAGGTCGTAGCAATCACGATTTGATGATCTTCGAGGGCTGTTGTTTCCTCTACTGTAGATGTTTTTTTGTTTTGTTTTTCCAGTATATCAGCAGCGCTGTCACACGTGCACACAGTTGCGCATTGCACCGAAATGGCCTTCTGCTTTTTTCCCGTATACATAGGAGATCGCCATCTGTTACCTGTATGTGTACGGCCTCCAAAGATCTTGATAGCGCAGTATATGTCAGAAGGGATGGTAGTTTGCGGAAGCATTTCGAGTACGTGTTCTCTTGATGGTTGCTTTGCACAGTGTGTCGAATTACCGACTTGCGTGTTTGACATGGTAATCGATTCTTTTTCTGGCAGCGGCACAATGTTGACGCACGCGTCATTAGGATTTGTTGTTGGGCGCTGTTATCTGAGCGCGTGCATTATTTGCATATGCTCAGTGCGACCCAATTCTTTGTCGCAGGGAGACAATGCGCGCATGTTGCGGCGAATTGATGTATAACCATCCTCAAATGGTGCTGCGAGACATCGCTCTTGAGCCGCTGTGACAGATCATCGATGCGGCCCTGGTTATTATCGATTATTAGAGACATTCGTAAGCAGCTTTAGAACAGTGGTGCGAACATGGCAAACCTTTCGCTGGACGTTAGGCTGTATGTAATACCCACTGTTCTGGCAATTTTTTTTCTGTTGACTGCTCACCACCTAACGAAGGCTCACCGTACGCAGACGAAGGCACAGTGGAAAGTCCAGCCACAGTGGCGCCATCTGGCTTTTACAACGCCAACTATTTTTTTGCCAACAAACTACTGATTCTTGACGGGGCCTTGAGCGACTGTAGCGTTCGTCGAATAAAATAGTAAAATCTATCACTCGTGCATTTCGTTCCATTGATAGCCGAGGTAACACGAAGGCAAAGCCAGATGTCCCGTTTGCAGCCAGTGAAGGTACCGAAACACGAAATGACGGCGCGGAATTCACCTCGAAAGCAGGGACCCTGCCTCTTTGCGTACGCAAGAGCCACTTGCCCAAGACTTGGAAAATAGCGTACGTAAGGTGGGCTTACTGTGTAACTCCATGGCACGTGCGCTTAGCGAAACGATACACGCTACCGCTTTGCTAATGCGAGTATACGCCGAGCGCAGTAGATTCAGCTTCCTTGGTGTTGCTCTCAATGACTCCAGTTTTTTAGCTTTTCGAGGTGACTCATTTATCGATACTGCCATGGATGTCCTATCCGTTTCCCTCGTCAGGTGTATTTTTTTCGTGCCGACTGAGTCCAGCCACCGTGGAGTATTTTCCCCGGCAGAGGGGGCAGACGCTAAAGGGATTTCCTGCACGCACTCCTAACCCGTTCTTGTCTTGCTTTGAACGTTGTAGCGATTCCTATGCTCGTTGTATCTTGGAAGCGGACGGACACGGCAGCCGAGCAGTCGCCACCATTCGGTTTAATTGGCACCCGGCCGCGCGTTTCGCTGGGCAGCTACTGTTTGCCCAATACGGACCGCAGTGCGAAATTGGCGCTTTGTAATGGTATTTATCTCCGCAATTCAGCGTCAAAACAGCCCATCTAGCTTCCCCCCCGCAGGGCATGCTTTTTTTCTTTTGACTTCAATGAATACGGTTGCACGTGCATCAAGCCTGCCAACCTGTCTTACCATTCATTGGAGGGGGCTGGCCACAGGGTGGCTTAGTTGCTTTGGAGTTCAGACGAGTGATCTCAAGGTCTCAGGATCGAACAGGGCTGCATTTTGACGGGGGCTAAAATGCGCAAAAAGTGTTCATGGGGCGCACGATATCAGGCTCACTATAGAACAACACCAGGAGGTCGAAATTAACGTGAAGACCTCCACTGTGGCGGCTCTCATAGCCAGTATAAGTAGCTTCAGGACGTTAAACTAAGCATAAAATACAGCGCTATGCGAATGTGTCTAGGAGAGAGTTTTGTTGACATAAGCGCAGCCAGGTGATTTTAGAAGTGTAATCTCTCGGGGCTGCGCGTAATACGCACGAAACCGGCGACGTGATCTCCGCTCTGACGCCGGCTGCTGTCGATTTATAGCAGAGACAGTGCAAACGGAGCTTCCGCGAAGCTCAGAATACCAACGAAATGGAACGTAGCTGGCATTACTGCCACAATTCCGTTTCGCAAGCGAAGTACTGCGGCATTCAGCGTTGACGATAAGGTAGTACGTAGCTCAATCGCAGTGGCGCGCATTTAATCACGCGACCGGGAAAAATGTCCCCGAATGCAAATATCTCATCATTATATATCTCATCATTTGCCCTGCAGAAAGGACATCTACGCAGCCGTTCAAAGACTCGCAGTGGAATGTTTTGAAGATGCCATGGACGTACCGTGGACGTACCGACGGTGTTGTCGTCGGTACGTCCACGATTTGCGTGTCCCTCTTAGTGCAAGGGCAAACGTGCGACATCCCTCTCGCCCGGACGCGTATTGACCGGCGGGGCAGGTGCTGCAGCCGTCGTTGTCGGAGGGTGTCTCTGAGTAGTGGGAAGGGAAGCCTCATTTCTCTCTGCCGAGTGTTTCTCATCAGTGCCTTCGCGTGTACGCCCTCACGCCTTGGGTTCCTAGCAGCGCGCTGTCACCCCATCTCTACGAGCTCGCGCGGGGGTCTCTCAGTGTGCGAGTTTTAGCGCAACGCCTCCTCCTAACTCAGCTGCTGTGGTGGGTGTCCACGCCGCCCCGTGTCCTCTCGCTACCACACCTGCTGGCCTAATCTGCTACCTTTGGGGAGAAGAGGTAACCTCGGATCATTTTTGTTCGCCTTTTTGATACGTTGACTTTTTGGAGGACGGCAACTGCTTTGCGCGTCGTTTGCAGTACTATGCGAGCTGTATAGTATTGTCACTCCGTGTGCATTTTCAGAGTTTTCCGTAGTGCGGGAGACATCCTTTGAAGCGTGCATAGAATTGGCATCAAACCGCTTTTCGATGGAGGCGAAAAGCAAGGCGCCCGTGTGCTGTGCGACGTCAGTACACGTTAAAGCACCCCAGGTGCTCGAAATTTCCGGAGTCCCCCACTACGGCGTCTCTCATAGCCTGAGTCGCTTTGGGACGTTAAGCCCCGCAAACCATCAAATATGAATTGTTTAGCTGTGTTAGGTGAATACCACACTTATACTAATGTATTATTTTAAAGAAAATATCCAAGCGCAAATTCGGCGTCCACACTTCTTTACAGGGAAACTGATGACAAAATGAATTTGGCCTGTTGTTACGACGCACATACCACCGCACTGTAATCACAGAAAGGCTGCCCGTGAACCAGGAAAGGTAGTATAAATGCACGCAGTATGGGTGTCACGATCGCATGCCGGGTGCGCGAGCAAATCGCGGGCGTCGGCAGTTTTTCTTTTTCCGTTTGCCCAGGCGCCCCTGGTCCACTTCCAGATGATGATGGCGAGTTCGTTCTCGGTTTCGACGTCACCGCTTTGAATCGTGTATGGGGCAAAGAAAACACATTGGATTTTGAACAGGTTAATAACAGAAGTGGGTTTTCTTCTTGTGCGGCTAGAGACATCGAGGTAGGGTACCAAGCAGACATGTTTACGCAAAGAAAAAAAAAGAAAAATAGACGAAATTGTCGTGGTTAACCTAATTCTAAGCCACCTTTCTGAAAATTTGCTTTTGCTGTAAATGCGGAGAACAACTAACTATTAACCACGTCTTATTATCATGCACAGGTTTCTAAACACTAAGAAAAAAAAAATATTTTACGCCATTTTACAAACTACACATTCCTATTCACCCAAAACTGATTTTAGGCGAAGATGGACTTGTAGATTTGTCTTGTGTTTTCAGTTTTCTAAAAGACGCAAATGTCGTATGCAAACTGTAGAATAAATCAAGTGTACATCAGTAAACAAATTAAAACCTCAAGCTTTCCACATCACTGCATTAGCAGCTTATGCGCCACAAAAACCAACACAACCCGTTTCGTAAACGGAAACTTTCTAAACAAACTGTAGTTAGAACACATGCGTTTTCCCCCTTTGTTTCACACACAAAAGAAAACCTTGCTCTTGGCGCATGATAGCCTTAGTTGCTTATGCGCAAAAAAAAAAAAAAAAACGCTTTTGCTGTAAGCCAGTGTAAAATTCATTTTATCCCCGTTTTGGCGCGTGGCACTCAGCCGCCTTCACGCCACTGAAACCTAACCTAATTTACCGCGGCACTTGTTGCATAACAACAATTACAAGACGAGCGTTATTGTTACGCGCCTTCCCATTTTGCGCGCGTGCTGCTGCGTAGGGCGGTTTGGGATTTTACTTTTTTTTTTTCACCGTTGCGTCGCCAGGTCGATGCACGGCGTTTGTGGGACGCAAGTGTTTCGACTCGTGGGTTTCGCTTTCTATGCGCGCGCCCCGACGAGACCAGGTATGCGTGTAAACAGTGCGTGGTCCCGCACCAAACTGCTCCGCGCGTATTCGAACCGATTCGCACAACTGCAGCACGCTGCTTCTGCCTACAAACAGCCCCCGCGCGAAGGCAGGCGCCGGCGGGTTACGATGCGTCGGTGGTCTCCCGCTAGCCGGCCCAGTTTCCCAGTCGTCGATCAAAAGCGCCGGCGGCATATACTGGGGCGTATAGGTCATGCAAGAAGAGCAGCTCTACATCGTCGGTGGGCCAGAACGCGACACTAATTTTCGAATCTCCTGCTTATTATTATTCGCAAGTGTAAAATCGTGGGTACAAACAAATACAGCCCCGCCGGGGTGGCGCAGTGGTTACGGCACTCGACTACTGTCTTGGTATCGCGGTATAGAATCCCGGTATCGGTATCGAAGGACGCGGTATCGAATCCCGGCCTCGGCGGCCGCTTTTCAAAGGAGGCGAAAAGCAAGGTGCGCGTGTGCTGTGCGATGTCAGTGCGCGTTAAAGAACTCCAGGTGGTCGAAATTTCCGGAGTCCTCCACTACGGAGTCTCTCATAGCCTGAGTCGCTTTGGGACGTTGAACCCCGCAAACCAAACCAAACAAATACAGCTGTTCAGAACGAGAAGGTGTCTAATCGACGTCATCCGAGGTGGGATAACCGTCTTCGGTCTTTCCGTGACGTCACCGAAGATGGCGAGAAACGCCGGCAGCGGGTGCCAGGTATAGATGGCGCCAACACGATTAGCCTGCGCCGTGGCACTGAAACCCATCAATACCGCGCATACGGATCGCTACAGAATGGTACGCGACGTCTCTGTGGGCGCGGTGTTTGGAGCAGTAGTCAAAGCAAAATACGGCGGAAGTTTTTAGATACTTGCTCCAATTATTCGAAAGTATTAGGAATTTTGGATAGCGTTTTCTTTGCGTTTTTAATATGAACACTCATAGTTTAATTCCCTCGATTTTAATATATGTTTATATATGTCGAAGATGATTAACACTTCGTTTATTCCTTGTCGACGTTTCGACCGGGGTCCGGTCTTTCTCAAGACTGTGGTTACATTGCTTGAGTTTGAGCAACGTAACCACAGTCTTGAGAAAGACCGGACCCCGGTCGAAACGTCGACGAGGAATAAATGAAGTGTTAATCATCTTCGCTATTTATTTCCTCTGCAGCCAAGAACTTCTTTTTCGCAAGTATATATATATACTTATATAATGTGTGCGTGTGTCCAGATAAGAACAGTAATCGAGGTCCCATGACAATTTTTTGTTTGCAATGGAATTTTTATATTTCGTGGGCAGACTTCTCGACACAAAGGAACGAACCTTAGTTTTGCAGGGACCGGCTTACGGTTATCCATGTTTTAATTGCGTGCCAGATATTTGAATCAGAATGCCGGAGACTTGGACCAGACAGGAGACGTAATTTTTCCGAGTTGTAGACGAATCAGATACCCGCATACCCATTTATTTTTCTCGGTAATGTGCCCTTTGAAAACAGTTGTTGAATTTTTTATGTACCTACGGGGCTTTCAGCCAGTTTCTCCTTGAAAAAACGGCTGAGCTCTCATAATATAAAACAGCAGTGTCCTTGCCGTTTTGATTTTTGTGCAGGCCATTATACATCGCGGATGAATTTTTAGGCACTGTGGGCTTAGAAATTTTTTCTCATTGTATGATGACCCCCCCCCCCCCCCCTCCCCCTTTTCTTAAAAGAAAAAAAAAACAGCGACCATTGGTTCTGGCCGTGAATGTTGGTATTCCACCAGACATAGCTCAATTAACACCGCAGCACAGGTATGGTGATCGCTTGTCGGTTCCGCTGACATATTACATAATTTCGGACGTTGGCGGAGAACGACGCGGCCATCTTCAAGCCGTGCCTCGACGCGTAACACCGGTGCGAGGGTTCACTGATAAAGGCCGCGTGATGGTGCCTTAGTCTCCTACACGGCAGGTAATACAGCGCCGCCGCTTCTCTCCTGTCGCCTCTTTACCCAAGATATTCTTTAATGGGCGGGTATCGGACTGTTTGTATCGCTCTCTCCTGTAGAAGACAGCTTCTTCTCCGGCATGAAGCAATCGCTTCAACGTGAGCCGCAGTGAATAGCCTTTTTATGTGCAGGGTAATAACGAAGTGAAAGTAGCTGCAATATGCCTGCCAGCAGCGCGACGTGTCGTTGATATGATTATTGACTGTCCTTTCGGATGCTGTGTACTGATAAGATTTCGTGCTTATCCGTAACGTCTTTCGAGTCCGTGTGATGACACGTCTCGTCACCTGGACGCTGTTACTTCTCGGCAGATGGCGCCGAAGTTTTGGGGGAATTAAAAAATGCCTAAGATGCAGTAGCTGCTTGTTATTACGCATCGTGGACGTTTGAGAAGTCACGGGCCCATAGAGTTTCTTACTCTTACCTAGAGGGAAAGCTGTGCTGCCGTCTATGGGCGTTTACATGGAGTTTCCAGACGGCCAGTTCAGCCACCATGGGCGCTCAAGGCATCATGGGCCGGAGAGCTACCGAGTGCAGAACTACAACTTTTGGCCAAAACTAATGCAAAGATAAACGTTGTTCTACCATAAATAATGTCCTAAGATTGAATATTGTGACTGTAAATTGCAAAAAGAGAGAGAAACAGAATGTCAGTGTGAGATTTATCCAATATAAGCGACGGCTCTTTCTCCTATTGGCTTAGTTTTGAGCAGCACAAATACCAATATTTCGCACTTAATAGGCAAACTTTAAAAGGAAAAAAATGTTATGAAAATATTTATCGTTGTGCAATCACTTAAGAAAGTTTTTAGTGGCATTTCGGGAAACAGAAACCATTTATTGGCGACGTCTGCTTTTGCGCCTTCGCTACTATGGCTTTCGCGGTCTATGTAAGCACCTTCAAATGATGATGATGACGAAAAAGAAACATCGCAGTAAGGCCACTCCACGTACCCGAGAAAGACCGACTGTCCCGCAACAAGTAGCACACCGGCCCATGATTCTTAGCGCGCCCATGGTGGCTGAAGTGCAGCGCCCTCAGCTTTCCCTCTAGTTAGTGTAAGGAACTCTATGCATGGGCCAAGTGTAGCGACGCAGAGTCTCTTCGTTACTGTGGCAGGACGTAGTGCATGCTACTCCCGTACTACGAATGAAGAGAATGCCGGAGTTGTACATCGGTGATGAATACGCGATTATTTTCTTATGACTGGCCGTAAAACCTGAAACGTTGGACAGGCCAGAGGAAAACGTGCGCGGTCTTTTTTCTTTCTTTTATTTATTTTTTTTGTTAACCCACTGCCGAGCTGCCTGTTGAGGCTCCCAGTCCGAAAAAACTACAGAAAATTTTCTGATGTTACGACAGAATTTCTGTGCGGTTTTTGACGGGAAACCTGTTGTGGCAACAGAACGATCTGTTGTAACATCAGAAATTTCTGTAGTTACAACAGAAAAGTGCAACAGAACTACAGGCAACAGAAATATACTACAGAAAAACTACAGAATTACAGAAAAGTACTACAGAACTACAGAAAAATCTGATGGTTACGACAGAACTACAGGATATTTTGTCGTGTTTTTGACACAGTTCTGTAGTTTTTTTCGACAATCTCGGATACATTGTGGAATGACTTGCTAATTCGCACTAAAGGGTTCCATTGCTGCAAAGGCGCCTCTCACGGATCGTGAACTAACTTTTTACGTGCCTCTCTCTCTCTCCGATTGCATGTGCAGAGGTGGACGGCATCCCCCGGACCAACGGATTCTACTGCTCAGACGTGAGTGTTGAACGCTTTCTTTTTGCTGTGTACGTGCTGTCACGATTGTCCCCTGCATGTCTCGCTACGAAATAACGGATTAGGAGGCGTGTGAACTAAAGACGTGCGGCGATTTGACACCGCCTCCGCTGCCGTATGTATAAGTCTGCACTACTTGGAGTCCAGTCGCTGATATATCTTAGCCACATGCATGATGTTCCACGGTTCACAAACACGCCAAGTGAGGTGCAAGTATTCTTATATGCATTCATTCTAATCGGACAACGGGAGTCGACGTCGGAGAGCCTGAGCATAGGCATGCAGACGTAACAAAACCGCAGGCCTGATTTTGTCTGACCGGTGGTTGCGACTCGCCCTTCGCGTCACTGCGTGCTCATCACACGTATGCATTCACCTGCCGCTCAGTAGGCAGATCGTGTAGTTCTTGACCAAAGTAGATCTTTGGTTATACTCTGTGTAAGGGCGATGTCTTGCGAACTGATATTCCTTTTATCCACGAGCCGCGTCAGACTGGAACGACCTATCTCACTCCGTCGCTGTTATCACCTGCCCATCATCATTCAACGCCAACATTGAAATGTGTATATCATGTGAAAATCTCTGAAAAGAGTAACATTCGATGTTTATTTACCCCACCCCTTATGTAATACCCCGAAAGGGGCCTTTAAGGTTAATAAATGAAATGATATCGCTTGGCCGTGGCGGCGTACCAAGAAATGTCAACTGTTAATATGATCATTCCTAGAAATGGTCACAGACGGTATAATATGTTGGGAATGCAACTCCAGGTACTGATTGGAGCTGTGTGACGTCACGAGGCCCCGTAACATGGCAGAGGTTGCCAACTTGGGCTTCTTATTTTAGATGGGTGGTAGGTATGAAAGTGAAACCTTTCAGGACCCTGGGGCCCCGAGTAACACATGTGCTATTCTTAGGCTGGGTTAAGGCGACATCGAAGTCTGCTGACGTCACGTAACTGGGTATAGCCTGCTGACTGCTTGCTAATGAATATGTGCGAGATAATAGGGGCACGAATTGCGGGAGTATAGTGATAGGCGATTGGCAAAGTGCTTGTACGGAAACCAAGATCCGCAACGGAAGCCGTAGGCCGGACCAATTAGAGGCTTTTAGCAGAACGGAGACGTATATACTGACTGACGTATATACCAGCTTACCGGACCCTTGCTGTATACGCAGGCGCAGTAACCGCGATTGCCCCCACCAGTGTCAACACGCGTGTGCAGGAGGCTTCCGGTAAACCGGTATACGTCTACGTTATAGTGAGTCTCCGCGGCAAGCCAAATCGCGCTGCTAATGCTGTCGCAATTATAGTACCCTTAAAGTGGGGTGAGACTTTGAAAGTGAGTTTCAAAATGTGGATGTGCAGCTGCAGCAATAGAAGGAACGCTAAAGATAGACGCAACTTGTATTAGCGTTAACAATTAGTTTGAAAAATTCTATAGTATTTCTAATTTCCTTCTTTTTTTTTTTACTTTTGTCGCTGCATGAAAATTGTCACCGATGACTGGTCTTCTTATACTTAAAAAAAAAAAAAAGTAGAAACTCACGCAGTTCTAGTTATGTAAATGCCACTAATTTACACAGTACTTCACTAGAAAAAGATGCAAAAACCTCCAATAATACGACAATAAAGTCTGAAAATATTTTTATCAATTTTACTGTTACTGTTCAGAAATTGCCTGGGCTGTAGTATTTTGAAGTGGCAGCATTTCTATACCCTTTCTTGTTTCATTCTTTCCTGTTTCGCTTGAGATCTCAGCTTGAACTGGCATTTTCGGACCCAGCGGTTCTCTATAGATGTTAGCGTTGACACACACAGAGGTAGCTCCAAAATGTTTCAGCAGCGTTGGTCGTCCTACATTTCCATCATTAAAACATGCAATTGCATCATCGGCAGCTGTCTCAACTGTCTTGAGACTGACAAATGTGGGTAGTTGGACAGCACAGGTGAATAGCATCAAAGCTTTACGCGCAGCCATAAAAAAACATTAGCTTCAAAACAAAAGAGCAACAGGAGGAGCCCTAGTGGCTTAAAAATGTACAACCCACAAGAGTAAATTCCAAGCCGAAACCGGGGTCTGATAAAAAAAAAAAAATTCAGAACATTGACTTTCTGCAAGTATCCGAAGCGAAGAGACCACGTCGAGTCCTCAACGTGTCCAATAAAAATGACAAGAAAAAAATTACGAGGGACTTTAGCGACTAAAGTAGTGAAAGACGAAAGCCTTAGTGCCGCATTCTGCTACTCAACTGGTACTAATCAATCGTTAAGTAGCTAATTATTTACTTACCAAAATCAGTCATTCATTAGCTAATTAATGAATTGCATACTTAGGTATTATTTATTAATTAGTCAATAATTAGTAATTGATCATTGATTGTCATATGACCAGGCATGCATTCGCGCATACTGTGGTGGTGCTCTGTGATTGGTCGATACCACTATGACGTCATCCCACCTCGGCCAATCATACCGCCGACAAATCGAGACACATTTTGTCCATGACAGCATGAGCCATTAAAGGCTTCCGGCTTAAATCTTTGGAACCGCGGATACCCAGTGGAACATATTTTCTGAAAGATAAAGAATTCTTTATCAGGTGATTGCAAAATCTCAAAATAGATTTTTTTTTTAATCGAGCGGAATTCACCACACCTTAAGGGTTGAACAGAAATGTTGCTACATTTTTTTTTTATTTCTCGCTATTCCGAGTTCGTACGGATAAGCGGCATGCGTATAAACCCCGAAACCAGGAGTGCAAATCATCGCACTCCAATTAGAGCGACACCCGGACAACTTCATTTTTGTTTGTTGGTAAAAAATAAATTCTGTGGCTTTCTGATCACAACTGCCTGACAAAAAAAAAAAGAAAGAAATCTCATTTACTGCAGAGAAAATTGCATCTTAAAATGTTCCCAACGACTCCATTGAAACTCTTGACTTAAAACACCGAATACTCCTTGTTCACTCCCTGGCGCTGGACGACGGTGTAAGCTTCGGATACGTGCGCGGCATAAACTTTTAATGCTTTTTTCTAGCTCGCTTTAAAAAAACAAAAAACAAAAAAAACGAAGAGCGCATTATATAGTGACGGAAAATATTTTGTTTACGTGTGTCGGACCTCCTTGGCTGCCATTTGTCGAGACAGACGATGCCGATGCACGCCCTCTCACGAGAGCCGCGGCAATACGTTGAGTTGCAGAATTGCGTTGTAGTGTCGGTGATGTTGCATCACTGCCGACGTCTCAGCGGCAGGGGCAGGTCAGATTAAAGGTTTTCATCTGACCATGCAACCTATACTCGATCACTGTGCCTGACAGTTCGAGGCGATAGTCGACGAGAAATATAGGGCGGTAGCCAAAAAGCGCTTGGTATATTTGACGCTGGAGATGGCTGGAACAGTGCAAGTCCACGATTGTAGCCAGTCGTCCGTCGGCTTGAAAACAGAAGGCAGTTCTTCCTGACCACAATAAGTATAGAGCATCAGGAGGTTAGCTTCCGTGATTTTTCATTGTTGGCTATAAATGAGGTTGTCCGCGTCAGCATGCAATTGCCAGCCTATGTTTTGCAGAGCTGTCGCTCGGCTCCTCCTACATAGTAATCACGCCATGACGAATGGGTATCCACGACAGTTGATGCGCTCGGAGCGGCATGTATGTTTTCGTCGTCTGTAGAAGTTTCGCAAAGCGCGGGATGTCTGCTGGCGGAGCAAGAGCCGCAATATTGACGTCTCTCTAGAGTATGAAGGTTTACCTACGTACTCTTCCCGGGCCTTCTCGACGGCCGGACACCCACGAATTCGTAAAACCATGCGTGGGATCTTCCGTCTTTTTCGGAATTGATATTTCAGCATTTCTGATACGTATCGACAGGGGGAAATATCATCTCATCCAACGTTGTTCTTATCCAAAATTGACCGAGCAACGTGGTTTTTTAGCTATGTAGCCGAGCAACTTGTAGGCATCGACCGAGGGCCTTGGGACATCGCCGAGCAGCTTCGCTCCAGCCCAGTGGTACTTGCGAGCGGGCTATGTTGGCTATACGACTCCGACGACCTCCGGCGCTGTATGTTTATACACAAAAACAATACACACAAGAGAATTAAACCAAGACGCATCATCTGTGTTAACGTCTTGGTTTAATTCTCTTGTGTGTATTATTTTTGTGTATAACCATGCAGCACCGGAGTCGCCCCAGCCCTTCCCGCCCAGACCCGATCAACTACTACCGCCCAGCCCCCAGCCCGGATCTGAAGACAAGGATAACAGACAGATGAACCAGACCCGAGACGAAGGACCCAAAGGAACCGGACATGTACACGCAACCCCCGCCCAGCCGCTCGTTGCGACCTCGAGCCATCGGTCCCATGGGGTCTGGTGGCGGATGGTTGAACAGCTCCAGGGGAGGCGGATCACCCAAGCGTCATCGTGTTCATCGTCATCGTGGTGGCAAGCGCATCATTCTCTTCTATCCTTTCTTGAACATCTACACCATCACGTCACCATTGACTTCAACGAAACGATCGCTCGGTGGACGCGGGAAGTGTTGCGAAGAAGATCGGCAGTGGCGCTAGGCCAGACATAAAATCATCGTTGATCCTGTCACCATGTTGTGCCATCTCTTTGCTCGTCACCACGTAACAGTATGTATAGTATGCCCCTGGGGGTCTCGATTGTCTTCGAAAGGGCTACCCAAACGCAGGGGAAGACCAACTAAGCAGGCCGCCCTGGCTGCTGATGGGGCGAACACCACCAGTGTCAAGATGAACACGTGGGCGACCCGCACGCAGCGCATCCGCTTGCAAGACGCGCCACGAGACGAAAGTTCGTTCCTTCGTGTGCTTCGTTTTATTTTGGAGTCATAGGTACGTGCATATACAGGGAAGAAGGAAACTGATAAGCTTTATTTTGAATCATGGCAGATTATCTTCCTAGTAGAGTGGAGTTGCCTTACCCCAGGCCTCCCTGCTGGAGTGCCTAACGAATGACATTCAGGCATTCAACTTTCATCGTTCATTCAGCTCTTTTTACCCCTGGGACAGCGTGCGTCTACCGTCGACTTGCGGTCGTCCAGCGTGCCGTGTCCCGCTTGGCTCAAATGAATAAGCGCGCGTCAACCTCCTCCTCCATCTTCCTTTGCGTGCATGTCCCAATGGGCTGCTGTCAACGACATCCTGAGAGGGGGTGCGATGGCTCCAGGGTTGTTGAACCCTGCTGCGCGCGTACAGCAGCTGCTAGGGCCGCTCCGTGCTTCCCTCCTCGTCTTTTGCTACCCCTTCGGAGACACTGCATAGTACCTCCCCTCTCCCTCTCTGCAGTCTTCCCTCTGATTGACCCCTTCTCACCCACAGCCCGTTCGATTGTGCCGCTTGAAGTCTCGCAGCGCTGAGGCTCTGGAGAGAGAAAGAGAGGGCTTCCATTGTTTCCGATCGAAGTCGGGCTCCTTCCCCTCTTTTCTTGTCTATTATCTCCTCCTCTCAGCTACAGTAGCGCGTCCCGTCAGCTGTGACGGCCGGCGCGCCTTCGAACGGCGACATCGGGACCAGCGCCCGACGCCGCTTGGGTTCCGGAAGAATGTCTTACGTCACTGCGAGTGGCAAGATGTTGGTAAACACTGTCGGCCGAAGCGGAGGTCGCCACTGTTTCGCAACTTTCACCCTCCTTCTCCTCAGCCGGGTCTTCGGAAGCACACTAACCTCATATACTACCTCACGCGCAGACCTTATGAGCGACCTGAAAGGCCTTACGAGTTTAACGTTGAGAGAAATTGATCTTGGAGCCAAATACTGGCAGGTTTCCTCAACTTTGATTAAGTGGCCTCCCGCGCCAGTTCGTCCTCTTTGCCTTCCCAGTGTCTGCTTTAATCTGTACGCGGAGAAACATTTTTTTTTTTTAACCGCCGTTTTTATTAGCTTCCGACCTCCCCGCGCATAAATGAAGTGCTTGCCTTGCCTTCGCGCAGTCCGCGTGCCGTCATTGATGAATCACCCTGCTTGCTAAGTGGTTGTTCTATATTTTTACTTGCGAAAAGCATGCTAGCAGCAATTAACAAAACTTTGCACATTCGTCGTTTTTGTGTGATCGTCTCTCAGGAACCACCCCTTACTACGTTGCTTGTCTGAGGTGACCATTTATTTCCGGAATGTTACCGCCTTTGTGTCTGCTGTGCCTGCATGGGTTCATTTTTGCGACAGAAGTTGGCAGGGCGTCTGCGGCTCTGCGTTTGGGTCGAAGATCCGACCGCTGCTTTGATTTTCGGGGGTTAAAAAATAATAAAAAAAAAAAACAAATATGCGAAGTGGTTATTAAAGATTCAGTGAATTGTAGACTATCCGGCTGCCAGTACTGTCTTCGCAATGGTGTTAGTTTTGAATGTGGTCCAGGGGTAGCACTGGGGGAACTGAAGCGAATATTGCATTTCAATCGCCCGATTTGCCCGGGTTAGGTCCCTCGAGCCACTGGAAGATTAAGAGGCCTGTGTCTCATTTCTTTCTCTCTCTCTCTGCGCACAGTACAATATCACCATGCAGTTATCGCCGGCGGAACACTGGACGAGCTAGTTACGGTACACAATGAGGACAGAAAACAGACAAAAAAAGAACGCGCGCGTGTGGACAGAGAACGTCACACAAGCGCTCGTATTAGCTCGCTGCCTATTTCTGTGCTTTATTTTTTTTTTTTAACATAGCTAATTTAGTTCGGTGCCGAGCACTCCTCAGCACTGCCAGTTTCGTTCACTAGCGCCCATTGTGGATAAGCGTAAAGATGAATCCCTTGACATTTACGTATGAGTTGGCCGTCTCGTTAGACAGAAAAGATGGTGGAAGAAACAATCAGCCGCGTCATCTCGATCTCCGTGATTCTTTTTATTTTTCCTGCTTCCTTTTCTCTAATCTCGACACTCGTTAACTTCGGCGGACTATCATTTCGTTGGTGTAAAAAAAAAATGAAATTTTCGATTGCTGGGCGAAATCATGGAATATTTAGAGAGAGAGGGGGGGGGGAGGCTACACCGGGACCGGTCATCGATCGGAACTCATCTGTTTTTGTTATTTTTATCCGCGCACATCCAGTTCACCCAGCACCTGCACGTTCCACGCGCTGGTTTGTTTTTTTTCCAACAAACCTCCAACACCTCTCTGCTCCGAGAAAATTCGTTTTTTTTTTTTCTGCACTACTGGGCGAGACTATATTTGGTGGCGAAAGGGGAGAGGGGGGGGGGGGGGGGTGAGCTATAGATTCGGCACGAGAGGCGCCTAGGCTCTTGTTACTGCATTTACGCCTGAACGTATATCGACGTTACCGCACTTAACAAAATGGTCCTTCATCGTTTTGTTATTCGTCTGACGTGTCCTGCTTTGTCGCAGTGCTTTCGATCTGTTTAGCGGACAGAGGGGAATTGCTTTCGTCTTGAAATCCCGCGAGCGCGTTCAGAGCTGTTGGGTCCGTCTAGTTGCACAACTAACCATTAGGTACGTGTGCATCAGAGAACGTCTATCTTATTCGGCCGGAATTCGAGGGGTTTACGGACTGTTCCAGCTACCGTGGTCGATAACGCAAAAGTTATTTTTATTTACAAGTCGTAAAATTCGAGATTATTGGTAAGCGCACGACCGCCTGGCTCCAAAATCGATGAAAAAAATTCAATAACAAATCCGTAATTATATCTGAGACATGCATTGAGAAGCAACAAACACGGATACATACACCGCTTTTCAGAAGATAACGATGATATATGGCGGTAGCTTTCATGGGCTCCCTCCAGATAGCGCCACTGTCCGTAAGCCTCCAGAGTGGCCCCTGAAACTAGTCACGTGGTATAATTTCGCCTCTGGGTGCTTTTCAGTGCACGCTAATCGCGTTAAATCAAGCCGAGCCGCCAGCCTCTTTCATGTGACGTTTGTACGCCCAGTCTTCGATTTGCTCGGCTTCCATGCACTTTCGATGTGGACCGCTAAGTGGTTTTGTCGCTACTCGTACCTTTTCTTTTCTTTTAGTAAGGGGAGGATATTCGGAGCGTCGCGCCGAAGGTATTTCCATCAAAGCAGTCGGTGTAGTTTTCAGCTGTGCGCGTCGTCTGCTTGCCGGCGCGCGCGGCGCTTAGCAGACGACGACGCTCCGCGCGTGACGTACTCCCGCCACGTGACCTACCTGGCAGCTTTTCTCTTTTCTCGACGGTGGCGCCACGCCGCGTGGTCGGCGCGTACCTGCCGCTGCTGCTCGTTGGCTTGCTCTGAGTCGGCGGCTCGCGTGTTGTGCTGCCGTTGACGCTTGCTCAAGTTTGTTGGGTCCGTGTGGTTGTCGTCGTCGTCTCTGCGTCGGAAAGGCATGCAGTGGTAGCTCACCAACGAACAAGCCACCGAGCCTCGCCTTCCGCATTTCGTTTGTGCTTTTGTGTGTTCTTCGGCGATTGTGTTTCGACTGATTGAAAAGGAGACGTCATGCCAGTGCCGTTGCGTTGACTTCGCTGTCGTCCAGCGAGGTACTACAAACTGAGGCGGTGTCAGCTCTTCGAAGAACGGCGGGAGTACGAAGTTGCACGTGGAGCCGTTGATGAAGGAGAAATCTTCCAAGGTAAACCAGCCGTGTGCACCCATTTTTCTGCGCCGATTTCCGGCTGTGAGTTCTCGCTTCGACGCGCGTAGGCGCTTCAATTCGCGGAATTTCTTTTAGATGGAGCGGAGTATTGTGGTTTATGCGAATGACGTTGCCGACGGTTTCTTGCAATGGGGGAAGCGTTGTCGGCCCCAGAACCTCTTCTGCGCAGCTGTTTTGTGTGGCTTTCTGCAACAGGCGCGCTTTCGTGAGCTCATTGTCAAGCATTCCAGGGAGCTCTGAGGCTCATTGGAAGCCTGTTCTGGTGTCATTAAGGAGCGATAATTCAATGTTAGTACTCAGAAACCTTGGTTCATAGCAGAACCAAATAGTACGGACGAGTCCGGTCATGCGACCCAGAATTGGTGTTATCGTGGCACTTTACGGTCGGGCATGCCGCCAGAGATCAACTAGTGGCGATTATCCTCCGCGAGAGCCATTATCTAGCGTGTTTCCTGTGTGATAAATACCGAAAAGCTACTGCCAGTGTGATTCAGTAGCAATATAGCAGGGACACGAAGTCGCGGCGTTTGATAAGAAATAATCGGTGCGTGCCGAAGTGTCAGCCGTACCCAATCTTCCCTTTGTGTTGTCGCATTGTTCCCAGCCTTAGCCGTGACGCGTTCCGGTCGACCCAATTAATGAAGCTGGCTAATGAAACGCGGTAGGCTGCTCGGAAAGATACGGCATGCTAAATTTGCACAACGTGTGAACTGTGACGAGCTGACTCCTGCCCCCGAAAGCGCTAGTTAGTCTCTCCTGATTTGTCTGGAAAACCGGCGCTAAGTGATTGGTGTTTTGAGTGTCCAAAAGCAGACGTAATCCTGAGGCCATCGCCAGCTCCACTGCGTTGTTCGAAGGACGATGGCCTATCCACTCTGCTGCCCTGAGATAGCCGCGATCCGCCCACCCGAATATCTCTTGCAGAGTGTTACGCGTTTAACGCATCTTGGAATGTGCATCGCTACCACGAATGACATTGGCTATCCGCTTCCGCATCACGTGATCTACTCGTTTATTTACCAGTTGTGCATTTCAGGCTCGGTAGCGCGTTGTGTATAACGGGAATTGTATGTTGATAACAAACACAAAACATGCAATGGCGACTTGACAGGAGAAGATGCCTATGCGAGGCCAGGAGTCATGTTTTTCGCCATTCGCTTGGCAAGCACTTTAATGTATACCTGGTTTCATACACTGTCACGCACGATGTGCTAATTCCCATCAGCGTGAAATTATTTCAGATCGTCCCGTGTCTGTTTCAGGCTCTCTTTGGCCTTGTATACTTTTGCGCGAGTACACCATCGATCATCTTTGCAGCAATTGACATTAAACAAAATGCACATTGTTCGTATAACAGTAGTTGTATAATCCTTACTATTATTATTTGTTGCCTAAGCCTAATTCTAGCAAATCTAACAAACGCACAAAAGGAAATCAGCGCTCGCAAGTTTGTTCAGCGATCGCCGAAAGGATTTCCGCTAATCAGCATCCTCTTATTTGAATAATCGGGGCTTAGATATGGAAGCGATATCGTGGGAAAAATCATCCCAGCGCTTGATCGCTCTAGATAATGTGGATCATGTCCACTCCCCGATATCACCTATATCTCTGTAAGAACTAGCGTTTTTTCTCTAACCGGATTCACTTCCTCGTCTTGACGCTTTACCCCTATCATTTTCCTCACGACGTGCTCTAATAGTTTGTCTCTGGACTGCCGTTGCTGTGCTTCGGCGTCTGTTTTTTCTTCGTCATCCACGTGAGTCAACGTTACCTTAACGCAGCGTTCGCCCGACAGCTGCGGTGTCCATTCCCCCTCCCTCCCCCCTCAACAACGCTTCGTGGCTGACCACTTCACTAACCATCTAGGCCCGCATACGTGTGTGTGGAAACCAGTTGCGAAGGTTTCTGGAGAGCTTTTTCTCCTCTTCGAATCTCTTGCGCGTCTGTGCTGTCCCTGTCGTGCCGGTTTCGTGCGCTCTGCTTGCTCCATTCCCCGGTCGTCCGGCTCGGCTCGTCATGCGGCCATCCAAATGGTGCGAAACGACCTATGCCGACCCCAAGTGTGCAGCGTTCTCGAAAGTGTCCCCCCCCCCCCGCCCCCTTTTTTTTTTTGTTTAATTACGATCACTTGCGATGTATTTCTCTATTTCAGTCAAGTTATCACTTTTAGGCCCCAGATGACCATGCGCCAACGAATACTGTCAACTTACTTTCGAGGAATGCAGGGTGCAGTAGTGTCTTCTTTCGCTCATGTTGTATTACTGCTGCGGAGAATTAAACAATGCCAGATTGTTTGGACGCGTACAGGTTTGCCAAACTCTAGAAAGGGGCCGAGGAAGATGTTTATGTTTCCACTCAACATATCATTACCGGGACTGTAAGGTAATCGCTCTTTCGGCACAGTTTTGCGTGTTGACATTTTCGTCCGATGGGCCAGTGGGAGTTAATTTTCAAGCAACGGCTTTTTGGAAGCTGAATCAAGCATCTACGGTCCGTGTAGGAAGCATCGAATGCGCCGGTGAGAGAGGGTTGGCCCTGAGTATTTAGGATTTTCAGGCCCATCTTACCTGTACTCGCTTATGGGGCTGAAAAGTGGAGGGGGACGAGAAGGGCTCTATTTATGTTGAGGACAACACAGAGGGCTGTGTAAATAATTATGGTAGGTATAACGTTAAGAGATGGGAAGCTGGTAGAGTTGGTCAGATAAATAACTAGTTAATGATATTCTAGTCGAAATCAAGAAAAAATGGGCAGGGCATGTGGTGCGAGTAGAGGATAACCGTTGGTCACTTAAGTAACAAATCGGATTCCAAGGAAAGGAAAGCGTAGCAGGGGGCGGCAGAAAGTTAGGTTGGTGGATAAGATGAAGAATGCGTCAATTTGATGCTGCTAGCACAGGAAATGTTTAATTGGAGGATTATGGGAGAGGCCTTCGCCCTGCAGTGGGTAGTCCGGCTGATGATTATTATGATTTAGGACTTTTGCGAAGATGTTTCCTCACTTCTGTATTGGTCAGAGTGAGATCGATGTGTACATGAAAGGTGGCTTGCCGCCTTGACTGATTGTAGTCCCCTGAGACGCCATTTTTAGTTGCCATTGCAAGGAAATATCTTTTTTTTTCGTCTGAGCAGTATTTTCATGCCTTAAATATACGACTTGTCAATTTTCCAGCGCGTAATTTCATGCAGGCATGTGCAAAATTTCTTGCTAAGCGTGAGAATCGATGGCAGTAGCAGCGTTGAAACGCCGCGATTTTCTGAAGTGAATACCCGCAGGATTGTGGCTATTTGTTTCCAAAGTCCGCATTATGTTTGAAATTGGGGAGGAAAAGAATGACATCACTACTCGCTGCAAAAAATGTCTGCATAAAAAAATTGCGGACAGCGTGCTCCGTGTCCCCCGATCGCAATATACTGTTTGCAGCGTTCGCTGTAAGGCAAAAAAAAAAAAAAAAAAAAAAAAAAAAAAAAAAAAAAAAAAAAAAAAATCCTATTTGCGACTTGAAGGATACGAAATTCACATGAAACAAACAGATCGCTCTTAAGTGCCGTTAGAAAAAGCCGCAATTTCGCTTTGCACACTATTGTGTAGGTGTAAGAAAGGTTAATCTTACACCTATACTTGCTTTAATCTGCTTGCAAGGGCGGGAGATTGCCTTTGCGTGCAGTGTGGCGCGCAGCTGTTGCGAGCTCGCCTGGCAGTTATTGTGTCTAGAGGCCATTGTGTTGAGTGCGCGGCTGCAATCGCCAGGCGCGGATGATTCAGCCTTGCTTTGGTGGTCAGAATCATTTCGCGCGGCGATTAAGGCAAAACAATCATCCGGGCGTACCTGCCCGTGCGGTTCCCCCATCTAACAGGGCGACCTCGTCAGCGTGTTACGATGACTGAATCCACGTCGTTCTTAGGCGACCACAAAGTATCCTTGTAGGTAGCTCCAGCTCTTCGTATCTGGAACTTCGGAAATGCGAAAGGTACTTTAAAACTGCGAGTTTGGTTGCCCCCGCTTGGGGCGAAGTGATTGCGACCGGAGCCCTAACTGTTCACTGCCAAGGCATGGGTGTATCTGTCGGAGTCATGCCGCCACGTACTCCCGTACCGCGGGAAAAACTGGGACCTACTACACCGGCGCCAAGTACCCTGATGGGGCTGGGACAGGTAGATCACCGCCGCTTGCGGCGGGGGCTAGCCTGCCCCTGAATTTTTATCTGTTGTAGGCCGTCATTGCACCCGCCACTGCTTCTGTGGTGGACGACGGCTGTTGTTGCGGCGCGCGTCTCTCTCTACCTCTTTTATTTCATATTTCTCTTCTGTCTGCACAAAGCAGCGGAGGTGGCTCAGCTACAGAGCCAGTAGCAGGCCCGTGCGTTTTCTTTTCCTTCTTCCTACAGCCACAACAACTCCTCGTTTGCTTCCGATAGAGCGGTTGCCGCCATACCTGCTCCATCTGTAATGTTGAGTTTCCACTCTCCGGGTTTCATACATAGACCAATAGAAAGTATATCAAGCTTGGTACTCTGTTTTGGAAAAAAGAAATGTCAAAATGCTGCCGTGTGGTGTCGTCATGGGGCGAAGTGCTGTTGCTGCCCATCCTCCTTTCTGTTCCTCCTCCTCCTGTTTGCGCGAGCGTCGTTCTGCGTATCGGGGGCGGTCTTCTTGGCGTCTCTGGCATCAGCAGCGGCCAACAGCGCCGGGCTGCCTTGAGGTCCCCTCTCTCGGCCCGTCTTTTTGGCGCGGTTCGACGGCCTCGCGGCAACGGCGATCCTGCCACTGCCGATGGACGGCTCGCCGGCGGCCCAGTTTCTGGCTTGGCGTCGTCGGAGGCAGGCTCTTCTTGGCCGTCTTGGCGTCCTTCCTTCTCCCAGCTTGTACGCTCTGACCGACTTGTTTGGCGCCAGGGGAAAGGGTTGGCGAGGGAATCGTTTCATTCGACGTCGAATGCGCATATCGTGGGGCTGGCTGGGCGCTCGCTGTGGATCTAGCTGCGGGCAGATGAAGGTCGCTTTGCATTTGTGGGCTAGCTCCGGCGACCTTGGCGAAGTATTTGAAGTGCTCGCCGGGGTGGTGGCGTCTCAGAAAAAGAGGTCTGAAGACTGATAATCGCATTACAAACGTCGGAGAAAGTAGCGTTGCTCCAGTTGGGGAACGGGCTCGAGACTGGCCCTATTAGCAAGCGCAAAAGGGCTGAAGAAAGAGAGCGATTAACTTGAGGTTGAAGGTAGGTGTAGAGCAGTGCTAGGTGCGACCCACTATGGATGCGTTCACAGGCGGGAAGGCCAGAAGCGCGCCAAGGACAAATACACGGAGCGGACATCCGTCGTTCACGGGTCCATCGAACTCGCTCTGACCAGCGCATTCGTAATAGTATTCATGATGTGGAACATGCACTCTGCAGTGTGGTATGAACGAGCCATTCATTGTACGTCATAGTCCTAACTGCGCCCACACCGGCAGGCATATACCTCTGCTGTATCACTTCGGTGAATCTCCGTCTATACCAGCGGATGCCGCGACATCCCGGAGTCGGCTTTATTCCTTCTCCCACGGTGCTTCCACTCTCGGAATCTATTCCGCTACTCTCGAGGACCATCTCCTACCGTTCCTTCGCACCGCATGTCCTGGTCAGTGACGATTTCTCCGCGCTTTCAGCCGCAAAGTTCGCTCATCGTTTATTTATTTATTTATTTTTTAATATCCCGCTGCAGATTGTCGTACTGCACCGGAGCCGTCGGGTCCACAGCCAGCTTTGCCGCACTATGCGATCGATAGCTAGTGATTCGTTCGGTCACGATTTCTCCCGGCCGTTCCCCTCTCCACTTTCCTCCTTTTGTTTCATCGACTGTCTCGCTTGTACAATGTCACGGGACGCTTCGCTAAAGCGTCGTCGGTAGTACGGAGTATCCCTGCAGCTAGCGAACGCGGTCATGAGTCATAACCGAGTGTTCCGCGACCTTCGGAAAGATTTCCCCTAGCGCTCTCAGCCGCGAGGAAGTTGTTCCGCTCTCTTGGTTTTGCGCATTGCTCGCTGGCGTGGAGGCGAAACGGAGAGGCATCCGTGTGCTGTGTGATATCAGTGTGCCCGTTAAAGATCTCCAAGTGGTCGAAATTTCTCGGAGCCCTCCACTACGGCTTCTCTTTCCACTTTCACCCCCGTCTCTATCCCTTCCCTTACGGCGCGGTTCACGTGTCCACAGAACAGATGTGACAGATACTGCGCCTTTCTCTTTCTGTGAACCAATTATTATTATGGCACGCGTGGAATCGAGTGTGAACAAAAGTCGAGCAGCGGAGCCTACGCATAGAAGCTTGCTTGTGGCTGAATTATATGCGCCCGCGAATACCTGAGTGAAAATTACTTAAGCCATCTTAAATTGGTTCACATATCAGCTGGCAAAAACATTGCTGAAATGTTTACGATAACTCTCTTAATTTCCTGGTGCCTCTGTAAAGGCGAGCTCCTTAAACTATTGTTGCGTATATTGATTCGCGCGATACGCGTTATGATCGTAATCTTTATAAACTGTTTCCACTCCCTTTCATGCCAGCTATTAAAAAATGACGCGCATTTCGATTGTCATAATGTTGCATTCGTAACTAAAGCGCTCGCTGACTTGGAATGCACCCCAATCTTTTCCCTCCGTTGGACGACCGTTATAACGCGCGTCGATATCATGAATTTAGTTAAATCTTCCGCGCCGGCTGTGCACTGAAATATTACTGTAGTGCGGGATATTGTATTTTCGAAAAAGGAAGACAATGCACACGGCGCCTGTCAAACAGCGCTCCGCGGCTGTGAAACCTCTCCGCGTACTAAACGTTCGAAAAACGTTGAGAATAGTGGGCCGTCGTAGTTATTCTTCGGCTGAGATCGCTCTGGTTTCACGACCGTGTCGACATGATGCGCCGGCACGGCACGGCAGAGAATAGCCTCACTCGCCGGCTGTTATCTACACGGCCTCGTTTGAAGAAGCGGCCGGTACTGTTCGAGGGCTTGTCCCAATTCCCTACGCGTGCACGGACTTCCGAGTACCCCGATTTCGGCGCTGCAATCAGCATTGGAAGCGTGTTCGATGTCTACCTGGTAAAAAGTGGGCAGCTTAAAGAGGCGGAATGGCTTATTTTTGTACGCACGCGCAAGGCGCACAATCTCTTCGCTTGGCCAGCTGTCCGTATCTCCACTCTGCGTAGTCTCAATTGAAGCTCAATGCTTTGTTGCACTCGCTAGTTCTTCGCTCTGAAAAGTCGAGCGGGGCTTTTTTTTTTTTTTTTTTTTTTAACGAGATTTTTTTCTTCGCACCTGCGTGTAATCGTTGTTAACCTCTCCCGCAGTATTTGCGTCTCACTTTCATGGCATCCGTGGGCGCCTTTGCTTCGTGGGTGAGATGAGATGGGTATGGTTCCTACGGCTTAGTTAAAGCGATGGTTTATATCCATGCACGGTGGTCTTTCACATGATGTGGCATAAGACTGTGTGCTGATGCGTATGTGTAGGATAATAGCGGCAGAAATTAAGGGATTAGTGATTAATGGGTTAGTGTTTAAGGAATTAGTGCGATAGCAAAATTCACGCACGTGAACGAGGGCCCGTAAGGGCAGCCGATATACGTGAGCCGCTAACGCTTTTGCATCGTACAAAGGTGCTGCTCATAAGTGTGCGTCCCACTGTTTATGCACAGTGCACGCAAGCCGTCTCATTGCTGTGTCTCCCCTGATGGAGCTGGGGCAGGTGGGTCGCCGCCGCTTGCGGTGCGGGCTAGCCTACCACCAAATTTTTATCTGTTGTAGGCCGTCATTGCACCCGCCACCGCTTCGGTGGTAAACGACGGCTGTTGCTGCGGCTCGCCTTTCTCTCCCTCTCCCTTTTCTTTCTTCTCTATTTTCTTTTCTGTCTGCACGAGGCAGTGGAGGTGGCTCAGCTACAGAGCCAGTAGTAGGCCCGTGCATTTTCTTTTCCTTATTCTTACAGCCACAACAACTGCAGTCAGTGGGTCCCCGCGGACCAGACGGGTTGCCAGTGATCACATTCGAATTCATATTTGTTACGTGTTCTTCGCATCCAAAAACTTCACATATAACACGTATGCACTATATACCCCTTATAACTTACCCGCCCTCCTAATGTGGTACATGTTGCGCGTTTGTTGTGTATGCACAGAGGATAGCGAATATTTTAAATTCTAGTCTGACCACTGATGAAACGTCCCCGTCCCATGGTCTTCATTGGCTGCTGCTGGATACTTCGCGGTGCAACTACACGGGACCTTATCCTGCACGCCACATCGTAGCCCACCTCCTTCGTTCTTCGGTTGTCTCCGCAGCGGAGGATTGCCTTCTCGGTGTGGTCTCTTTTACGGCCGGGTGGCTGCGGTAAAGATAGGGCGCGTTTTCCCAATTCACCTGCGGCAGATGGCAGGTCAACGGCGTGAACTCGTTGCGTGTAGTTATACTCTGCTCGCTGTGACTACCGCGGAAGTGGGTTGTATATGTATATGAGCCCCGGCTGCATACAAGAGAAGTACACAGCGGCTTTGTTTTGAATGTACGGCTGTCCCGCAGTGCTCCCGTTTACGCCTGCACCTGGACGTCGCGAGCACAGATATGGTGTTTCAACCGGAGGGCAGGGGAGTGAACTATATCTGTGCCTCCTAGGAGTGCGTTTGCGAGATAGTGGCATTTATAACACGGAGGACAGAGAGGTCAACCGGAGAAGCTTATCTGATCCGCTGGTATGGCTTGCGCAAGGGAATTTGACTAGAGGTAGTGTGCTGGCGAGAGCAAGTCCGCAAACTGGATTAGGACATCACGTTCTAATCCAGTTTTGCGGACTTGCTCAGCTTGACGCATATTTACCTGCGCACACAGGTTAGCTCGCGCGTCTCCAGCGCAGAGCCTTGCTCAGCGCGGAGCTTTGCAACAGTTGTAAATTAATTCTATTTCTCTCTCTCTCCTCCTTTCTGAAACCTAGCTGTTCTGACATCGTCGCCTGGCCGCAGTGAGTCATTTGCCGCGACTTCGTTGGCGTGGAGCTTTGGACAGCTGAAGCGGGAGGAGACGGAGGAATCCTCGCAGTCTCCACCGCATGCCGGGGGAATGTCGCGCGCTTTTTCAGTTACTGCAGCTTCTGTGTGCGTCATCCGACGCTACGGCTTTGCGCGTCACAGGCGCGACACGGAAGGCACGACGCGACGACTCTCTCGTTTCCCGCTCTGCCGCTACAACAGCTGCCGCCTCTGAGAATCCCTGGTGCGCGCAGGAAGGACGTTGCGCGTTGTCGAGCGGTCGCCTTGCCTGGCACGGGACGTGACGCGAAGCTCTTTTGGCAGGCATTTGCGTTGGGCATTCGTCCTCGACTTCCCCTTCTTGCGTGCGCATCCCTTTTGTGCGCCAGTCGTCAGTTTGCGCGCATGCGTCGTATTCGTTGGTCGTTTTCACCTGATCTCCGTTTACGTCGCTTCCGAGACGAATTTGCCAACTTGAGACGAAGATAGTGTGTCTCTTGAGCCCATTTAGAGAGTACTTTGCGGCCGGAAACGTGTGCGTGAGAAGTCGATTAGTTTCCCCATTCCATGTGTCATAACTCCAGTTAGGGAGCGGGCTTGGATAGGTGAAATTCCGCCTGTCCATTTGATTAACCGACGGCTTCGGAAGGCGTGCGCGCTCACTATGCAGCAGCATCGGGGAGTCGGGGACGTGACTTTCGTGCGCGGTGGCCGATATTCAAAACTTGCATTCATGATCCGAGAAATGTCGACGTTTTTTGACAGTGCCGAGCGCCGGCAAAACCTCGAAGACGCCGTGGGAAAATGTCGCAAGCACGCTTGTGGCGCTCCGTGTGCTCTCAAGAGGAAACGCGAGAAGAGCAGTTAGGGGCATTGCATGTGCTTCACTTAGGCTTCCAGAGACGCCGCAATGGAGCGTCGTCTATCATACGTGCTGCTCCGTCCCGTAGGCGACTGGTGCTGTCGCGGGTGAATTCTGCGTCACTTCCGCCCACTTCCGGTCTTCGTTCTCTTGCGCGCGTAGGATATTCGCCCCCTTGAGCCTCTTCGCATGCTGTTGTCGCTCTGCTGGCTCGAGAAACAGCGGGCAACCGACACCGTGCGTCGTGCTTGTTTCTGCGGGGGTCTTTGCACCGCAGAACCGCGGGGGCAGCTGTCTTTTCTTCTTTCGTACTTCGTTTTCCTGCACTCGTTTTTTTTTTTTTTTGCCACATCTGGAAAGCGAAAATGGGTGACGCGACTGCATTACGGGGCAGTAATTTAGGTAGATCAGGGAATAGCAGCCAGGTTTCCTGGCCATGGGGATGGGCGCAGGAGTCTCACCCTCTGTCATTCTTTCGTTTCTGGCTCCATTTTGGTTGCGCGTCATCTCGTCAATGCAGTGTGCCCTACTCTGCAACAGTAAACTTCCACCCGGGTGACAGATGTTTTCCGACGGAGTGGGGGCGTTTCGTATGCGTACCTAAGTAAACGTCACGTGTTGAAAGCCTTTGGGTATAGTACTTCCCTTCTTTCAGATAACCGGCCGACACTGTAAGGCAGCCGCTCAATAAGAGCTGCTTCCAGGCGGAAAACAAAATATAGGTAGCTAAAAGTACGTCTTACTTTCTCAGGACTGCACATGAAGAGTGAATGGAACAAGCAAAACTATCGGGGACACTTAAGCCCCACCAATAATGGCATCGGTAAAAATTTTTGTTTTTAATTGATACTGGTAACTCTCGCTTGAGGGTCGATACAGGGAGAGAGAGACTAAACTTTAATTGTTTAACGGGATAGCGTGGGTGGCTTCCTCAGTCCAGGATACCATTGGCCTGGGCTGTCTCCCGGGCCCTGGTGAGCAGGCTGCGCTGCTCAGAGACCCGTGTGCGCCAGCTCTGCCTCACACTCCGCTTTGCTGAGTGCTTGAGTTTTGTATGTATCTAATTGCTCTTTGCAGTTTCCATATCATGTGAAGGATGTCCGAGACTGCACCGCATGCAGTGCATGTGCCATTTTTGAATTTTTCGGGCCAGATTTTGTGGTACTTTGCTAGGTTTGGGAATGTCCTAGCCTGTATGTTCCTCCAGGCTACTGCCTCCTGCCTGCTGAGGACTTTGTGTGGCTCTGCGTATCGTTTTCTTTCTAATTTGAAGTATTGTATTAGTTTCCCGTATGTGAGAGGGGTTAAATGCTCTGGGGCAGCTGGCGCAGGTGCCCGGAAAGTATGCGTATACAACGCAGTGCACAACAGATTAATAACGTTAAATTTAACGCACCCGACACAAAATATCAATGGAGCGTTCGAATTTGTGTACATCTGTTTGCTCAACAACCCCTTCTAGCAAATCATTCTACCATTCAATCACGCCAGGAAAGAGAGTTGCGAAAAATATCAACACGTGTGTCATGAGGCTTGATTGATCTAGTGCGATTTGTTCTCGCGCTTCGTTTTCCCGGGGAGTGAATGTATCTGCTGTTTCTTATCGTTAAATGCTCTTGAAGTATCTGAAATAAAAGCTTCGATCTGGATTTTTGCCTTAGAATTTCAAGTAACTCGAGTTCACATGTATTTAGTATTTCCGTCACTGAGCCCATTTTTCAGTACCTTGACAAAATAAAACGAGCGGCCATTCTTTGAATATAATCCAGTTTATCTTTCAAAGCTCTTTTTTTTTTTTTTTTGGGGGGGGGGGGGGGGCGTACTCCAAGGACGGTCGTATGAACGTTTTGTAGGCTATTAATTTGCCATCTTTTGTAGCATACCCTAATTTCTTTCTCGGAAAGTAAAGGGCAAAGCTAACGGCTCTCGTTTTCGGGCTTCCCTTGCTGTTGCTTTGTCGCGTACTTGTAGCTTCTGCCCCCTTAATTAATAGTAGCTTAGTTCGTGTCTCTAATATATCACGCATTTAATAATTCTTTAGTTCCCACGCTGCCCGCCGCGGTGGCGCAGTGGTTAGGGGGTTCTACTGCTGTTCCCAAGTATGCGGGAGCAAATCGCGGCCGCGGCGGCTGCTTTTCGATGGGGGCGAAAAGCAAGGCATTCGTGTGCTGTGCGATGTCAGTGCAGGTTAAGGAACCCCAGGTGGTCGAAATTTCCGGAGCCTTCCATACGGCGTCTGCCCCGCCGGGGTGGCGCAGTGGTTACGGCGCTCGACTACTGTTCCCAAGGGTGCGGGATCGAATCCCGGCCTCGGCGGCCGCTTTTCGATGGAGGCGAAAAGCAAGGCGCCCGTGTGTGTGCTGTGCGATGTCAGTGCACGTTAAGGAACCCCATGTGGTCGAAATTTCCGGAGACCTCCACTACGGCGTCTCTCATAGCCTGAGTCGCTTTGGGACGTTAAACCCCACAAACCAAACCAAACCAATCTGTACAGCGTCTCTCATCGCCCGAGTCTCTTCGGAACGTCAAACTCCATGAATCAAATTAAGCTGCCACGTGTATCCAGCCACCGGTCGTGACAACCCGACATTGATCTAAAGAGCCTGCGCAACCCGAGTTGGCTGCTCTTCGCTACTTTGTGATATCATGCGGTCACGTGACGTCACATAACCGGCTGGCCATTTAATTAATGCACGGACTACCCATCTGCCAGAGCCATTGCCCGTGGTTGTTCGCTCGTAACACCGATAACGCCGTTATTTTCTGCCCAACGAGGGCTTTAACAATACATCGCGTTAAAAAAGGAAAAGATGACAGTGCGAAGCTTCTATATTTTGCGCGGTCAGCCAGCACTTGCAAGTTGCGACGACCTGTGCTCCAAAAGGGGTTGGCCAATCCCGTTGATACCTGTTCTCCGTCAGTTATATCGCAACAATCGGGTCACATATTTCATTTCTCCGCAGTATATACAGCTCGTGCCGGTCTCGACATCTGTGAGGCTCGCGTCGCTCCTTCCTGCATTTTGAAGCGTAGAAAAACGAAACAAACTGCGAATTGTTGCGACCGAATTGTTTCCATCGTGCGATTGTTTCCCCACTTTCGTTTTACCAGCATGCACCTGCCTTCCTCATCGTGCCTTTTGGATGACGGCGCGGCCAGGTGACGATAACCCTTCTCGATTCTTCGCGCGCATGTGTTGGAACATCTGTTTTCCCAAAAGCGGCAGACACTTGTCTGGTTTTAAATTGCCTTTCTGCTGCTGCCGTAAGTTTTGGCATACAGTCCGCGAGGCTTATTATATACCAAAGAAAGAAAAGTGCGTTTTGCTGGAATTTCCACAGCCTTTGTACAGTCCGCGCCCTGTACTACATGATATCACCCTGCGCATTCCGTGCTGTAATATAGTACGTTGAGAAATAAAATTATTGTGCAACTCCTCAATCGGTAGTTAAATTGTTGCCTTGTTGCCCCCTCGTGCCTGGTCGGAACACTAATCGAACATGAAACTCTTTCGGAGCGTTCGTGACTGATGCTGACACGTGTGCGCGCGCTCCGTAGACGGCCATCGTCATCAAATCTTTGTGGCGCTAACATCCGGGGGCTTGATTTCAGTATATTGGCGCAGTGGGCGCACATTCTTTCCCGTATTACAATTTAGGCCCCTGAGACGTGATGGCTCTGTAGTTAGAGCGCTCGACTGCCGATTCCGAAGACACGTGCTCAATCTTGCCAGTGATGGCAACGTTTCGGTGAGCCGTTCCACTTTAAAGCGCTCCACTAGGAGTCCTTCATAGCCATAGTCGCTTGGCGCGGTAAACATTAATCAATCAATACACCAATCAAATCTGGAGAAATTTTAGTTTGCAGTAATGTAACCATTATTTCGCGTATTAGACGTGCCTTGCCGGTTAAGTTTTTTCTGGCAAGGAGTATATTTATCGTGCGAGCGAATGCAATCGCGTGCAGGGAAGAGAAGTCTCCGCACTAACTCGTGTATTGATTCCCTTTTGATTGAGTTCCCAGCTGTTTAATGAGCAACCTTTTGCTATATAGAATCAGATTACTCCGTACTTATTTTGGCTGTCAAGACCATAACCCCTGCCTCAAATAATATCTTTAAATAAGCCCCCCCCCCCCCCCCCCCCCATTCATTCTGACTTCCTTCTTTCTCCCTTTAGCTCTTGCTGCCGGACAATGGACGTTACGCAAATCCATGATCGAAAATTTTCGAGTGCTCACCACTTAAGCGCCTGTTTTTTTTTATTTTCCTTGTTTCACTCCCTCCTTCGCCACTTCCTTTACAGTGTGGTTCAGATGCCCACCACTGGCAGAGAGACATACATTAGCGGTACGAGCGAGGACTTTTGTCGACCTCAACGCACAATAAAGTCGATGCTCCTTTCACTTCCTCGTAACCGTTATGCATGATTGCACAACCCGAGCTCCCTTTTCGTCGATTCGGAGCAGTGCAGAGTATTTCTTGCAACAAAAATGCGATTGCCAAGAAACCAGCTCTCTTCACCCTCATATAACGACTTCAGCACGCAAACCATTTCGCCGCCGCAAATGGACCCAGTTACGACACGGCTCTGGCGACGATAATGGTTTCTCTACGGGAATTGGCACTCCTGAAATGCATCTGTATTTGAGAGAGGACTGTTGCATGCGGCACAAATAACGCATCACTGCATTACCGATGAGAGGAAAAAAAGAAAAAGCCGAGCGGAATGAGGCTATTTCATGGTATATACGCCAAAGCTTTTGGCATGTATTAGCGACCGACGGTTGTATAGTTTCGTAAACGCTTCCCGAGGGAGACCAGTAGATGGTGTTCCGCGAATACTAGTATAGTGTGTGCCGAGTATGGGGCGAAATCGATGTGGCACGCGCGCTAGTAGTGATCGTCGAGGAAATTTTGCTTCGCTTTATTTTCCTTCTGTCTCTTTTCGTGCTCGTGGCAAGAGATTGAGATGCGCGTATTGATTTCCCCTTAATTTTTTTCTTCTACATTTGGTGCTATAGTAGGGTAGACAGTCAGCGAAAGGATAGGTATGAGTGACGCGTAATGCACGAATGTCACGCGCTTGGCTTTGCTTTCGAAGATGGAGCGCGTGAATTGACAGTTTGTATACGTGGCCTTGGCTGATTCGCGGAATATGTTATCTCATTTGCATACGTCCGAATGTATTTATCGTGTTTGGTTCCCGTGGAACGTGTAGGAGTGCACTATCCGTCTTTGTCTCGCTTGCAGTGCTATACGCACGATCTGTTCATTTAACTGGTACGCAGCCACAATGCTGCTGTTGCCATGGTAAAATTCTCCTGCAACCGTGCGGTGGCGACACTTGGCCGAATTCGTGTCGTTCGCGTCACCAAATTAAGTGTCCGCTCGCTACTTTAAAGAGTCGTGACATCGAAGGAAACTGAACGAAATTCAAGTCCGTAAAAATTGTGCTTGTAAAGTAGGTAGTTTCCGCGATCGTTGGTATGCATGATACGTCGGTCGCTGTCCCGTCCTCGTACCACGGCATCCCGTCATTGCGTTGGGCTGACAACCGCGGGTTACGTCAGCCGTAACCGGTAATGTGTGTCCTTCGTAGCGTTTAACGGAGATGGAGTGCCATAGCTTGGGCTACTGAGTCGCCTGGCGTATATAGAGTTCGCAGTATTGTTTTATTTCTCCTAAGTATAAAAATAGCAAAGACGTATTCAATATTTTTTAAACATTTGCTCCAGGAATAGTGAAAGTTGAGAATTTTATAAGCCGCCTTTAAAAACAACCGGCAAAATTATTTGCAGCACGGCATCCAGATTTTTTTGCCAGCTCACAAGAAAGTTGTCAATGGCAGCAGCTGGCGCATCTCACTCAGTGCACGGGCGAGGATGCTTTTTCAGTGGCTTCTCTCCTTAAAAGTTTGGTCACCCGTAACAAGGATACACGGCATGTACCGTCTTTGCCAAAAGTATCCAGGCTGCAGGGTTTTCTTCTCAACCGTGTTTGGAGCCCTTGATCTATTTCAAAAGGCAAAATATGATCTTTACAGATAAGAGTGATAGGCATTTTTTCCGCACAGATGATTATTAATTTGGCATGTCCTGTAAAACGCTCAACTACAGGGCTAATTAAGGAGCAAATCGGGTAGCTTGGTTACTTTTGGCAAAGACGGTACGTGCGTACCGTGCTGCAGGGCCTCTCATGGAAAGTGGCGACAATGAACTATGCATGAGCTGCCCCTGTATAGCACAAAGTCGAACAATTTGTTTCAGGGCGTCGCTTCCGGCCCCGAAGGTCGCTGGGTGAAATCCGACAGCCCCGACGTCGGCACCATTTGGTGGAGACGGAATGCAAAGGTGTCGCGTTCCCAGGTGATCGAACGTAACCCGGTGCCCTCCACCATGATGTCACGTGCTCATTCGGCATATACGCACCCCCACATATACAGACCATACCATTGTGCACGGGTGGCCGCGGCCTCTTAACAATCAAAAGCACGCCTGGCTTATATCGCGCGTACTGCGCGCAACGCTTTTCGGCGGTACGGCTTAATCCGAGGAGCTCGCGGCCTCTTTCTCTGGCGCATAACTGGGTTGGGAGAAGATCGCAATCGTCACCTATATATCTCACCCGCCCGCTTGCATTGCACGCACGCTGTTGCGGCATGCGTAATCCGAAACGCTGAAATTACAAAAAAAAAAAAATCGGAACAAAATAATGCAGCCACACTATAGCGCCAGTGCGTGTGTGGAGGAGCGCTCCCGTGTTTGCGTTCCAGCACGCACGACGCGCCTCTCTTATCTTAGCTGACTCGTATTTTATCTCTTCCTTTATTTGCATATTCTTGTTTTATACAAAGGGCAGCTTCCTCCTATCGCATGCCCTTGCTAGCATCCCTGGCACGCTGTTTCCTTATCGTGCATATCTGCGCGACATTGCCTGGGGCGGTGTCCGCTTATCGCGTTTTTATCTGTGTTCACCTCGCGGCCGGTCGCTCCATTCACGGAGCTGGTTGGGTGGCTTTGAAACAATGGACGCCCGTGACCCGCGCACTCGGTACACGCCGAAGCCGCCCAGTGAATGGTGCGCAACCGATGCACATGACAGAATATAATAAAAGCTGGGAGGGGAAGAGATTTGAGTCATTCGGGCCAGGAACTCGACGGCACCTGAGGCACTGTCAAGTTCTTCGTGCGACTCTTTCGGAATGCGGGGTCTCCCGTGCAATAATGCGTGATCCGCTTAAACGCAACTACTGCTAGGAGAGCTCTGCTTGGAAAGACCAGAGTAAATTCTCCGCACTGTTTAGCGAAACCGAAAAGCGGATCATGCAAAAAAGAAAAAAAGCGGATCACTCATTATTGCAGTGGTGCAGTGGTAAGACGGAGTTCGAACCCGGAGTTCCCGGGTTCGAACCCGACCACGGCGGCTGCGTTTCGATGGAGGCGAAACGAAGAGGCGTCGTGTGCTGTGCGATGTCAGCGCACGTTAAAGATACCCAGGGGGTCGAAATTACTCCGTAGCCCTCTACCACGGCTCCTCTTTCTCTCTTTCCACTTTCATTCCCACCTTCCTCCCTTCCCTTACAGCGCAGTTGCGGTGTCCACAGAAAACAAGTGAGACAGTTACTGCGCCTTTCCCTTCCTACAAATAAAAAAAATCAGGTGTCCACAGAGCAAGTGTGACAGATACTGCGCCTTTCCCTTCCTGTGAATCAATTATTATTATTAGTAGTAGTAGTATTGCACGGGAGACCCCGAGTCGTTCGGGCCAGGAACTCGACGGCACCTGAGGCACTGTCAAGTTATTCGTGGGACTCTTTCGGAATGCGGGGTCTCCTGTGCAATAATGCGTGATCCGCTTTTCGGTTTCGCTAAGCAGTGTAGAAAATTTGCTCTGGTCTTTCCAAGCAGAGCTCTCCTAGCAGTAGTTGCGTTTGTACTGGCGGAGCATGGCGTCCGTCTGTGCGTGCGTGACAGCGAGCGTCCGCGACACCTGTCAATACTCAGTAAGATAGTAACAATGGTTAATAGTTGCATATGAAGTCAGTAATGATAGTCAGTGATGTACGACAGTGGGTAGGAACGTTTAGTCTAGTAATTCACGATAATTTAATTAGTCAATGATAATCAGATTAGTTCATTATCGCGACAGCAATGCGCAGTAGCGCCTTGCGCATTCATTTACCGCCTCCAAGGGGCCTGTTTGCGTCTACGCATGCGCAGTGACGCTACTCTACATGTGCTGCAATGATCGTGCCACTCGGCGCCGTCTCCTCAGTCGCTCTAGTGACTCTAGTTGCTCTCTGGATTCGGTTGGGGAAAAAAATCAAAACAGAGGGCAGTGGCAGTGAAAGGCATTCGCCTGTTAGCACTTTATATCGTTATAGTTCTCCCTGAAATTTTTACGCATCTCGCTTCAAGTTTCATGGTCGGATTTATTTCTTTTTAAACTTCACTATTTTCCTCCACTCTCGTTCGGTCTTTATCCCTTCCCAGAGCTTTTCCCGACGCAAACAATTCAGCGTATTTTAAACATTAGCTAGTTTGTTTTTTTTCATTAAGAGCTTTTCCTCTCCCTCCCTTCCTTCTTCTATGCATCTCTCTCTTTTATAGGTGCATATAAGTATATGCTACGTATGGCGTGGCTGTGTTGGCACGTCACCATAGACTCGCTATCGGCGAGAAAAAAACACGCAGAACTGGCACTTTAGGGTCTCGATTAGTGTCACGGCCTGCGCATAACCTGGATTAAACCGTAGCTCTGCGCGACGGCCGCATAAAACGGCCGCAAACAACAAAGGCCAGGCCGACGCACGGCTGAATTCAGGTTGGGGAAAATTTACGAAATGGAGAGAGAAAAAAAAAAAAAAACGCAATCGCATATCGTTCGCACCAAACTTTTCTTCGCCATTCGTAAAATGAAAGTCCCCTGAGCTGCTGGGCAGGTTACGTTGAAAATGCAGCTGACCCTTGCAAATAATAAGCATCGAGCGGCCATACTGGACTCCACAATCTTTTGATGTATGGTCATTTCTTCCTCGTATCCGGGTCGTCTTCTAGGAGGGGGGGGGGGGGGGGGTTACGACGGCCTTAAAAATCCTCTTCCTTCGCGAGAAGTCGGTGCGGTGTGTACACACTGCGAGCCCTTTATTCCCCCCCCCCCCCCCTCCCCCCGCTTTTTTCTTCTTCTTCTGAACGTTCTTCGTCTCGGGTACTCCCGTGACCATTAAACAGAGGGACTTGTTTGACGGCACCTTTCATTGGCGCCGGGACCGCTCGAACCAGTGCTGTGGATACAAAAAAGCGGCGAGGAAAAAGTGAACGACCGTCCGTATATATATACATACCCGCCTGCATCGTGGACGACGAACGGAGGGAGCGCCTTTATATACGCATTTAAGTGGGCGCCCATCTCTCGGACGCATCGGGGTCGACCGAGGCGTCGTCTTGCTGTGGACAGACGGAGTGCTGTGCTGTCGTCCTGGCAGAACAAGGTCGCCAGGCCGGTTGCCCTGTGACGTGCTTCATGCGTGTGTCCGTGCGTTTATAAATAGCGCACGCACATGCCGATAAACCTCTTCATAACGCGGTTCAACGGGCTGCTGCAAATCGCTTCGTCGCACTGTAGCGGCTGTTTTCTTTATTGCCCCGTATATAGCTATGTCTTATGCGGGGGATGTTCGCTTCCTTGGCCGTGCTTGTTTAAGTCCCTTGCAGAGGGGTTCGTCGTTTACGACTGCGTTGTTTGCTTATTTTTGTTTGTTTGTCCTGAAGGACTTTAGCACTAGGGGTTCATCGTCAACGGCCGCGAAATCGCATCCGTGTTTCGAGGGCCAGAAAGTGGTTAGGTGCGCCGTACGCACCATGTGCACGAAGGCGAAAGCTTGTTTGTGCCGAAAAGGCTCGTTTCGCTAGGCCACGTGGTGTAGGGCGGTGATCAGGGCACACACTTGGAAGCGCATAAGTTGGTTCCAACCCCTGTCGCTTTAGTTCGGAAGAACAAGTGCGAACCATGAATTAAACATTAGGCGTAGCATGAAAAGAAGAAAAAGGAAGAGCAACATCAATAAAATATTCTTGTTTCCGTTCTACATTCTACACACTTCGCCCCGCCGGGCTGGCGCAGTGGTTAAGGTGCTCGACTACTGTTCCCACGGACGCGGGATCGAATCCCGGCCTCGGCGGCCCCTTTTCGATGGAGGCGAAAAGCAAGGCGCCCGTGTGCTGTGCGATTTCAGTGCACGTTAAAGAACCCCAGGTGGTCGAAAGCTCCGGAGTCCTCCACTACGGCGTCTCTCATAGCCTGAGTCGCTTTGGGACGTTAAACGCCACAAACCAAACCAAACCATTCTACACACTTCCGCAACGTACCTTCGTTAACGCTCACAGAGTTGAACAACGCGTTCGCTGGAAAGTTTGTCTTCACTTCGTTTTCACCGAACTGTCCCGATCGGTGGCGATGCTTGAGTCTATGTATGGTTACGCGCCGGCGCGCTCGCCCGGCGTGACTTCGTTGGCACTGAGTCGCGGACGCCCCAGTGTCCGCTTCGATCCGCCGCCGCCAGTCGTGCAGGTTATTCCGCTACTGCTCCTCCAATCCAATGCTGGTTCTTTGTGCTTACATGGAAGACGAGGTTGCCCATCTGAAAAAAAAAAAAAAAAAGTGCGTGCAGCCGCTCCCATCTGTGCGGCGGCTACGCACTGTCGGTCGTGCGGCTATGGGACCATATTGCGGGGCCCAAAACCGGAGCAGTATAAACGGGGAGGGGCATTTCAGCCTGCGAGAGGAGTGGCTGTACAGCGGTTATCACCCCATGCAGCCATTGATACCATTTTATGGAAACGGCTTCTGAACAGCCTCTTCGCATTAGGGAACAGTCAACTCTGGTCTGGAATTTATGTGCGATATTCCTCACCGTGCACACCTTTGTCCGCTTGACTGAATGTTATCAGTGCCAGCTGTGGTCAGATGACAAGTTTCTACGTAGTCTTCATCTCGTTGCGTGCCAGGTTCCGGTGCTGCTGGGGCTTAAATTCCCTTGATCTAACACTTTCAGTCATTGTTATGGTCAACGCTTATAGGCTACCATCTTCGCTTCTATTGCAGCTGAGGTTCCAAGCTGCTTGGCGAGTATTTGCATGAGGAATCTGATCTTGTACAATGCTTGGAGAGTCTCAGGGCCGGAGTCTGCTTTTGAGTCGGGCATTTGAGGAGGATGTGAAGGTACGAAGTGTCCTGGGAGCGGGGTGATGAGGCCCTCCACAGTTCGGCTTCGACGACCGGTGTCGTAAATGACGCTCTGCAAAGCTGAAAAGGCTAACATGTCGACTTCAGATTAAACGCCACCACCACTACTACCACCAATTATTGATCAACACTACATTAAAGTTTATTCTATCTACTCGTATAGCGCCCTTTCTGAGTGACACTTATTTCCGCAACTGATGGGCAGACCTCCCATTGGCGATTCTTCGGAACGATGAGTGGCAGGGATCACAGTTATAGTCTTTGTTGTTGTTGCAACAACGCGTGACGCGGACTACGCGTACGATTGGGATCCCCGCAGACCGTGCGCGATTTAAAGCTGAGCACGCAATTTTCTCTTTGTGCATTTCGAATAGCTGAAACGTGAATGCATTTCCGTTTCATTAACCTGCATTCTGACTCAGTCACTGGCGTGAAGTCCCAAATGACATGCGTTGGGTGGTACTACTGGGCTTTGCCATTGTCGCGTCCGCTACAGAAAATTTCTAATAAATCAGCCAACGTGGGAAGGCTGGGAGGCGGCCCTGTCCAGCTCGGACCTCGAGAAACAACGAGCCCTCGTCGAAAGGGCACGGGCAGCGGCTTCTACCAACGGTGTTCCGGACTAGAAACCCGACCAGCCTTCCCTTAACCTAAGCCAATGTCAATAAATGTTTTCATCATCATTAGCATTCATATATGCTTTAATTTGAAAAATGCTTATGCAGTCACATACCTGACTACATATCCCTGTTACTTTTAGTTATTAATATTTTTCCCTTGTTGTAATTTTGGTAGCTTGCAGGCCGAATTATTTAGTGAATGATTTGTTCGCCAGTGTTGTATACTAAAGTCCTGTATCTGCAGAGCGGAACGGTTTTGTCATTTTGAATTGATTTTTCTAGAAGTGTATAAGGTTGTGCTTGTGGCTGTGTGTTCCTTAATTACATGTATTTGTATTCACCCTGTAACGGCCTTACGGCTGACAGTATGAATACATGCATGCATGCATGCATGCATGCATGCATGCATGCATACATACATACATACATACATGCATACATGCATACGTACGTACATACATGCATACATGCATACGTACGTACATACATACATACATGCATACATGCATACATAGATGCATGCACACACACATACATACATGCATGCACACACACATACACACACACATGCATGCACACATGCATGCACACACACATGCATACATACATGCATGCACACACGCATACACACACACATGCATGCACACACACATGCATACATACATGCATGCACACACGCATACACACACACATGCATGCACACACGCATACACACATGCATACACACACACATGCATACACACACACATGCATACACACACACATGCATACACACACACATGCATACACACACACACATGCATACACACACATACACCCCGCCGGGGTGGCGCAGTGGTTACGGTGCTCGACTACTGTTCCCAAGGACGCGGGATCGAATCCCGGCCTCGGCGGTAGCTTTTCGATGGAGGCGAAAAGCAAGGCGCCCGTGTGCTGTGCGATGTCAATGCACGTTAAAGAACCCCAGGTGGTCGAAATTTCCGGAGTCCTCCACTACGGCGTCTCTCATAGCCTTAGTTGCTTTGGGACGTTAAACCCCACAAACAAACAAACAAACAAACATACACACACATACACACATACACACACATACACACACATACATACACATACACATACATACACATACACATACATACACATACACATACATACACATACATACACATACACATACATACACATTCATGCATGCATGCATGCATGCATATATACATATATACATATATACATATATACATACATATATACATACATATATACATACATGCATACATACATACATACATACATACATACATACATGCATGCATACATACATGCATGCATACATACATGCATGCATACATGCATGCATACATACATGCATACATACATGCATACATACATACATGCATACATGCATACATGCATACATGCATACATGCATACATACATACATGCATACATACATACATGCATACATACATACATGCATACATACATACATACATACATACATACATGAATAAATATCCGAATGGCGGTGCGCATCCGCAGCTCCGAAATCACGGAAGAGGAGAGTCGGGGTACTGAATGTGCGGTGGATAAAATAAAGCAGTACGGCATGGTGTGCGAGAACTTGGATGGTTCTTCTTGGCTCGTGTGGGATCCCTCACGGCGTGAAAACCGTTCATCGGCCTGCCCCTTGTGTATAGCCATTTCCTTGGCGCTGCAACGGAACAAAAGCCCGGCTGACGCCTTCCTGCCTAACGGGCTTCTTGTTTGTTCGCGAGTTTGAGCTGTGCCGGCTGCTGTTTGTGAGTAATCTACGACTGTCCTTGAACAAACACACATTTGTATAGTATCGTGGACGAAACGTGCGCACCCCTTGTTGTCCCACGACCTATACACATAATGTAGTCCAGAGAGGGCACGTCGGAAGACTGACCACGCTGGGTTCATAATGATGGCCTCCGCGGCAGTGCGCTGAGCCGGAACCGATCGACTGATGCGTGTTGAGCCGGGTCTGCATGTGGGTGAGCGAATTCTACGGTGGGCGCTGTTGGGGCCCGCCGAGCGTGCAGATGGGGTGGTCTCCGTCGCTTGTCCGTCCGTTGCGCGTTGCGCGTCGCTTGCGCGGCTCCGGGGACCGTGCCTTGGTGTCCGTGATCGGGTTCAGCGAGCAGCGACGCCCGCATGCAGGTCGGCCGGGCCAGCCAGCCAGCCAGTGGCGGTTATAGACTCAGAAATGAGCGGCGATGAAGCGAATTGGAGGTCATCCGGACAGCCAAGGGCGCCTGTCCCGTGATGCGCATACTTTCCAGACTTCACCTGCGTAGAAGGGCTGGGTGGATGTTATGTGCAACTATTTTCTGCAATCGTACCATCTCATTTCATCCCAGCTTACTTTTAGGAGAAATAGCAATAGTAGACTTAACACGTGTTTTTAGTTTTTTTTTTTTTTTTTTTGAAAGAGACTTTCTAAACAAACTAGAATTTTAGCGAATTTTAGTTTCCTTTTCCAACAAGAACACATGTTCTTGTTGCACGCATGTCTCATCGCACCAGCCATAAGCTACAAGTTGCCCGTCCACGTTCACGTACCGTCACGTTTTCAAATTCCTTTTTTCCTCGAACAGCTGCAGACTGGAACGGCGCCTTCCGGATAACATTGGTTTCATCAGTTGCACACCACGGTTCATCGAAAATGTCAAAACTTTCCTGTTGTTGTGATTATGTATTTTTACTCTTGCCACCTCTTATGTAACACCCCTTTTTAGGGGCCTTTAAAGTAGTATAATGAAAATGAAATGTTAACCTTGGTCTTAGCGCATGATAGCCTTAGTTAGTTACGTTCCATAAAACAAACAGCTATCTGTAACAGCTTCAGTTGAAATGAGAGAATCAGCCGGCGATCACGTGTTGTGACGGGAGCAGTGGCGCCTGCTTAAACTATGTGAGCGCCGCGGAAAGGATTAACGGTTCAATATTGATGATGATGATGATGATGATGGATTTTAATGGCGCAAGGGCGACTCAGGCCAAAGAGCGCCAAACTCAAGGTTAAGGTTCAAGGTTCAATATTAATCGCAACCAGTCGTCCATGTGACTCCATCTAATTTCGTGCGGAGCATGACCTCAAGGTCTTGGGTGACAAACGCGCAGTAGCGGCATCGACAGGTATATATACATGTATTGGTGGTGGGCGCTTTGTGCGCACTTCGCGCGTGGATATTTTCTCGGTTAATGAAGTCAACCTGCACAGCCGGAGCAAACACTGCGTGCGAACTTGCATGGACCAGTGTGCATCTGGCCGATGTCGCGTGATATCTAAATCGCCCTCGTCACGTCACGGAGCTTCCCAGCCGTTCGACTTCGTAGCGTTCCAGTTCCCTTATTCTGTCGTGCACGGTCAGCGCAGCCTGCGAATTTCCCGATACACCTCCTCTCCGCGAAGAGCAGAATACAATCAACGTTCTCTAAAGAAAAAGAAGCTATAAACTTTCCGTAAAGTCACTACAGTGTAAACAGAGATAAATGTAACGCGAAATGGATTGATACGTTAAATATGCTGCACGCGCTGTCAGAAGTAAGCGGTCGGCCATTTTAGCGGAATTATCGCCATCCTTGAATGCATATGCGCCGCTTGGTCGTGACTATGTGAACTGCACGCCTCACTGTCTCGACCAGCAGCTCCAGAGTGTTTTCGACATTAGCATATTCTGGTTAAATAAAAAGGCTACTAATTGGACGCCGTGCGGTAACTCATTCGCGCGCAACTTAATTTTATAATGTGCATTTTTTTGTGGCCTCGGTTGAGACGATTTCTGCAGGGAAACACTGTTTGTGGCGTCACAAACATTATACCCGCTTTACTGCAGAAATGACGTCAATGTTGTTTCTGGCCGTTTGGTTTTGGATTTTTCTTTCATGTTAAAAAAGTTCCAATCGGAATTTCGAAAAATTTTTTTTTTTTTTTTGCTTCGAAGTCAGGACACACCAAGGAATATTACGCAAGCAATAACTAAAAAAATGATGGAAAAAAGCTACCGGAGCTGCCCTTCTAATTACGCTATGGTTTCAGATTGCTTCTGCTGCGGGGTCTCCTTTGTCGGCACCCATCATGGGAAAATGGAAGTCACGCACACCGAAGACCGTTTAGGTGATTACTTAATGTCGCCTTCCAATTGGGTTCACTGACCTTGCGCACATCTTTATCCTAACTAAAAAAGATAAAACTACATGCGAGCTAGCCCCGTCGCAGCGGCTGAGCGGTTAGAGAGCTAATCCGCTGATCCCGAGGGCACCGGGTTCGATCCCGGCCTTGACGGGTGCGTTTACATGGAGGTGAAACGCAAGGCGCCGATGTACTGTGCGACGTCAGCGCACGCTGAAGAACTCCAAGGGGTCGAAAGCATCCGGTTTGGAACGTAAAACCAAGCCAGGCTAGGCAAACCCAGATCGCGTTTTATAATCCCGCAGAAGGACTTCATAAGTCGAAGAAAATTCCCTTCCACCCCGCCTTGCTCCTGTGTGTAGTTTACTTGTTAATTTTGTGTTTTTAGCTTCCTGGTAGCATAAATTGTAGGCAAACCATTGCTTGAATATTTATTACTGCACAAGTGGAATGCCCTTCCAACCAGCCCCGACCCTATTGATATATTGATATACAACTGTCGGCGAACGGCCGGAGCCCATTGTATTGGGGCTATAAGAACGTCGGCGCCTATAGGGCGAATGCCTTCGCCTGCGTTTTACTACAAAATTTCCACTACTCGCTGCACAAACGAATTAAACCTGCCGTTAGACACGCGGTAGCCTTAGCCGCTTATGCGCCAAAAACGTAACACTAACACCTCCACGCTTCCTCCTCTTCTACGCTTGTTTGCTAGCCAGTCGCATGACGATAGTATTCCTTACTAGGCCCACAAAAAATTTGTTTCTGCCCTTTGCCAATCTTCGTTTATGCGACCCCTATACTTATATGCCTGTACATTTGCCATACTTTCGTTCTCTCTCCTTCACTCATCCGTTCTGTCCTTCAACCTATACATTGAAGGATAGAACGGATGAGTGAAGGAGAGTGAACGAAAGTATGGCAAATGCGTGTACTTTTTGCGCTATTTTCCATCATGGACCTATACATACTCGCATTCGCTCGCACACGGTCTTGGTAAGAGTACCGTAGCATCTCCACCAGAGCACGTGTATCCAGAGAAGATTGTATACTGGCTCAAAATGTGCGCACGCGTTCAGCGTATACGCAGCACAGAGCAAGCTGCTTACCGTGTGCGGAGTGTTCTTAGGCTCCTCTTATTCTCTAGCGTGCGGACGTCCCAATCGCATGTTAAACACGTGTGATACGGGCACAGCTCTACGCAACAGTTGCGTGTGCTGCGTCAGAGTGCAGTATAATATACTGTATAGCGTGTCCTGCTTTTGCTGACATCGTACGTATCTTCTTTTCTGTCTTTGGCAGGCCGGCTGTGGCGTGGTGGGCGTGGACGAGGCCTACATGAGTTCGTCGCAGCGTCCCGACAGCCCCACGGACAGCGCGCTGCCGCCCAGCGACCGATGCTCGCCCGTCAACCACAAGGGAGGGTGAGTGGCTCACTTCTGCGCACCCGCATCGTCCACAGGGCGGGGTGGAAAAAAGCGATTATTATTATTATTATTATTATTATTACAGGTAATTCATTTTTAACCGGGACAGGGTTACCGGAGCTCGATATTGTCGCGCCCTGTGGGACGAAACTACGAGGTTTACTGCAAGGCTGCTGCACGTTGCATTCGAAGTGCCGAGATCGGTGTGACCATGAATGCGGAGAAACCGAAACTTGCAGTGCGACACAGATTAGAACTTGGCGGCGTGCGATCAAGGTGTGTTGGTTGAGTACATTCCCGATTGCTGTGAACACGGCGCCCTTCGTCAGGCTTGCGCACAGCCGTGCCTTTTACAACGCGTTCACGGGACATTTTAGCGTTTGATATTACGCCGTGCCAAGTGCTGGCGAGAAGCACGGTGGTCTTTTTTTTTTCTTTTTTTTTTTTTTTTGAAGTGCTCTGGTACGAGCGTCCCCATTCAGCGATTTCGCCGATGCTGTCTCAAGGTGGATTGGCAGGAACTGCCAGCTTGGGCGGCGCTTTCAGGACGCGAATCTCACTGGATCTCTAGTCAGACACGCTTCTCATAGACTATGCATGCTAACGAGTATATGCGACCTGAATTCGCATTTGGCATAACCATGTTAAATCGGCTTTCATCTCGGTAATTGTTGCATGACCGACAAAAAGGCCTTTAAAGGTTCGATGAAGTGAACGCAAATTTGGTTTTCCCTTTCGTTCCCTTTGATCGTTCCCTTTCATGCCGCTCCTGTTCCGATCTGGATGTGACTATGCTGAATGCTGCCAGGGTATTGGTATTGGAACAAGTCTTGCAATTGTGTCACTAAACGACGCCTTAGACGAAAGTGCGCAATATCGAATGTCAAGAACACTAATTTGAAAACTCGTTCAGTTGCCTTTCCAGCATTGCACGCACTGAAAATTGCTTGTGTCGCCGTTCTCTAATGCATCAAATACAAAACCCTTAGTGTATTTGATGTAGCGGTTCCAGTGACGCAACCGCGTTTAACGGTGCCATTATGTAAGCGTGCGTTGCGGGAAAGCCAACTCGGCTACCTTTAAAATGCGCATTTTTTACATTTCTTCTTCATTTCGAACTGCAATGCCGATTAAGAAAATTTATAAAGAGGGACCCATCTTTAATGTTGCACACAGTATAATATTGCCCCTAAAATGAATACCTATAAAGGTGATTAATTTATTACACTTGATTAATTATTTTGTCATCAATCTGTATTAGGTATGTACAGGGTCGTCCACTTCTAGCTAGAACACGGTCACTGCTTTTAAAGCAACATTGTATCTGACGCAGGCAGATATCGATGCTAAGCGATGCAAGCACACAGAGACACGGATGTGCTGCTTCACATGACCAGCCACTTTAGATTACTGCGTGGCCGGGTCGGATGCAATGACACCTTGAAAGCAGTGACCGTGTTATAGCTAGAAGTGGACGAGGCTGTACATGATGTCCGCCTTGACGTAAAACCCAGCTACACAGAAGGCACAGCTTTTTATTTTATCACGTCCTAGTTTTTAAAATGCAAGCTTGCAAACAGTGACCAGCCACATACCGGTTGATCTTTCCCAACTAACTTCTTGAGCTGAAATCCGCGCTGAGAGGAAACACTTCTCGTTTTAAACTTTCTGCTCGCGAGCAGCCATGGAATAAAAAATGAACGGGCTGCTCTCATCGAGGTTATGACTGCTGACCGATGATCCTTCTTGTAGCGGTGAGATTGAGTACGCCCTAATGCCGAATCAGTTCATCGCAAACAAAGAAAAGAGCGCTAAACATGTACATACTGGCCATATCTTGGCAGCCGACTACTTTCCTTACACATTCGTGCCCCTTGTATTATCGTCCTCGTGTTTATTTCCCTGGTGAACCCTCGCACCGTCGCTTGCCATTGTAGATAACGCGAGCTGGGTGCGCTCCGTGAACCGGGCTTCGTGTATACGCGGACAGGGATTTGATATTCCGACTTGGCTACGCGTGCTGTCCCCCTTTCCCTTATACGAATGATGCAGAACGTGAGCCGCATGGGCTGCCCGTGTGTCGTTGTCGCATTCGGCGTTCGTTGTTTACTCCGCGTTGTCTCTGCGAGCTGCGAAATGTGCGCGTTCTCACGGCATGCACGTCCATTCGGAGGCCGATGCTTCGTCGCCATCCTGTTTAGTCTGATGGGAGACTCCCCTGATGGGGCTGGGACAGGTAGGTCACCGCCGCTTGCGGCGGGGGCTAGCCTGTCACAGAATCTTTATCTGTTGTAGGCCGTCATTGCACCCGCCACCGTTTCGGTAGTGGACGGCAGCTGCTGTTGCGGCGCGCGTCTTTCTCTCCCTCTTCCTTTTCTTTCTTCTCTATTTTCTCTTCTGTCTGCACGAGGCAGCGGTGGTGGCTCAGCTACAGAGCTAGTAGCACGCCCGTGCATTTTCTTTTCCTTCTTCGTACAGCCACAACAACAACAACAACATAGTCTGATGCCAGTGCGGGCAATAACAACAGCAAAAAAAAGAAAAGAAAAAGAAACTCGATGAAAAAGACACTGGCAGTGCACTGACGCAGTTGCGTCATGTGTGGCCAGCTTGACAGTGGTTCAGCTCGCGGAATCGGGTCTGTAACGTGTCATCGCCTTTTTTCTTTTTCTTTTTGTATTTTTCACCCCGCACCACCTCTGTTGAACAGTATTGCTTAAGAAGCGTCTTCATGCCTTCTTCATGAACGGACGAAACGCACCGTCCGTATCACCTCTTTGGCTGGATTGAGGCCTGAAACGAGATCGTGATTTGCGTACATCGAAAGACATTTGGCAATAGAGCCGTGAGAGGTCGCGTTCTGCCGATAGATACGGTCGTCCTGGCTAACCGACCGCGGAGCTGTTTTCTGCCGTCGGCGATAGGCGACCGCGCTGACGTTTTCTGTATTTAGGGAAAGAGTCGGCCGCGCGGAATGGTTCGCCGTAGCACCGAATGCCCTTAGCGCAGAGAGTGGACGCTCCCTGCGTTCTGTGGAATCTGTGGCGACTGCACAAGTAGAGTAGGGACAGAAGGCAAAGATGCACGCAGACAAGCGCTGACTCGGAACTATTTTTTATTTCGAAAATCAAAACACATTTTGTAGTACCCAAAGATATTGAATTTCTTGATACTTGATATGCTTGTATTGCATTTTTAGGGTTTCTCAGCTACCCTCCTATCGGTTGCGAGGGTTTTTAGCCTTTGACATATGATGTGGCCTCCAGGATTGGTACTCTGCGCATGTGCGCGGGAGCTATGTGTCATGTAATCAGTTATAAATGTTTTGATTTCCGACATAAATAATAGTTGAGTACAACGCTTGTCGGCGCGTATCTTGGTCTTCTGTCCGTTTTTTTTTCTTTTTTTTTCTTCCTTTTTTTTTTTTTGCGGTGTGTTCTACCAAATATAATCAGACGCATTTTTCGTTCCAGAGGGCTATTGAAAGAAAATGGTAGGGGTAACACTCAGATATAGGAAGCCTGCAGAGTAGCTCAGAGAAATAACTCCATTTACTGAAATTCTAGTAGAAATCAAGAAGAAATGGGCATGGGCAGAACATGTAGTGCGAAGAGAGGATAACCGATGGTCGCTGAGGGTAACAAATTGGATTCCAAGGGAAGGAAAGCGTAGCAGGGGGCGGCAGAAAGTTAGGTGGGCGGATGAGGTTAAGAAGTTCGCTTGGGTCATGTGGATGTAGCTACCACAGGACAGGGTTAATTGAAGGAATGTGGGAGAGGCCTTCTCCTTGCAGTTGGTATAGTCAGGCTGATGAGGATGATGATGATTCAGCAAGATTGGGGATGCAACGAAAAAAAAAACCTGCGGTCGTAGGGGGTGGATAGTAGAGTAATTCATGTCCCACCAGTGGCTTTACCATGTTGACTGTGCTTGAACAAAGACTCGCCTCTGCAGTGTGAAGCATGAGTTTTCTTGGAAGTCATTGTAACCGGTGTGCATTCCCATTTGGTTATTCCGCAGCGGGAGTAGCGGCAGCCCCAGCTACAGCGACGCCGAGGAGACTTTCGAGTGCGACGTCGAGGAGGAAGACTTTGGCGTCATGGACGTCGGCAAGACGCCGCTCAGGTATGTGTGCGCTGCATGCACTATCGACGCGCCTACGACAGGGTGTCAAGGTCTAGGGGAAGGGTTAGCTGCTCTTGTCTCACAGGCTAGACTGTACATACCTAGAATCACTCTCCCAGAAAGCCACGTGTCCCCTGACAAGACTTCAAGGCTGTAGCTTAATTGGCGACCACGCCAATCAGTTCATGAATTCTGGGGCTTTGCTGTTTAAATTCTTTTTATTCTCGACCATCGAGGAGTTCGAATAACAAACGAGCCTATAGGCGGGTTGATTTAGTGGGCCTGCTTCTTAACCGCGCAGCTTATATAGTATATTCTTTCTTTACCTTGGCACCTCGTACAGAGGTGTAGGAGTTGTTTTATCCTGTATTCCAGCTCTTGCGTGTTCATTGGTGTCTGTGTGCGTGTGTTCACAGCTCGGACAGCTTCCGGAGCACGAGCAGCAGCGGCGGAAGCACCGGGGGAGGAAGCGGAAGTGGTCGCCGGCATCTCCCCCAGCGCAACTCCTGGCTTAGGACTAGTCTGCGGAGGTCAGGGTCAGTACGGTCCCAGTGCCGTAGCGAGAGACGTCCGTTTGAAACATTGCATTGCTTTTAGTTCGCGCTGTGGGTAACCTTGATGCATGTGACGTCAATGCAAAACAGAGCCAGCGTCCAGGCACCTACTTCCCGTCATTCGGTAATCGTAACAGGAACATCCGGGCAGCGAACAAGATTTAACGAGAAGAGTTCTCTCTGAGCCGTTGTAGAGGACACAGCATGCGTCTACCGCCACCCCAACATTTGACTCTGAATATCTGAAATTTGGTCTTGTCTGCATTTGACCGCAATTGGTGTACAACCTTATTTAAGTATGATCAATTCACTGGAGACCTCTAAAATTAAATGGGCCGCCTCCAAATTTGATCTCGATCCAATATTTTAGGGAAATCCCCTAAGGTGGAGTAGATTTGTTATAAGGGAGTGATGATCCACTCATTGACATCTACCCAGACGCCGTCATACGGCTACAAAGGAAAGTTGTACAGCTTTCTCAGAAACTTTGTAGTTAAAGAAAAATTCGTTCTGGCCCCGGGTTCGATCCCAGGACAAATTTTTCTTTAACTACGAAGTTTCTGAGAAAGCTGTATAGCTTTCCTTTGTAGTAGTATGGCTGCGTTTGGGTGGATGTAATGAGTGATTACTCCCTTATTACAAATTTGATCTCGTTTGAATTTGACGAAAATTAGTCCAACCTAAATTGAGTACGGCCAATTTAGTGCCCGAACATTATGCCCACCAGACCCTCAAAATTGGACATCTTGCGAATTTGACTTTAGACGGTGTCCAACCTGATTTGACTATGGCTAACTCAGGGGTGTCTTCCAAATTTAGGTGGGTCGCCCCCACAGTTTGGCCACCGGACCTTCAGAATTTTACTCAACCCGAATTGAATTCTAGCTCGTATCCAACCTAATTTGACTATGACCAACCCAGTGGTATGTTTCAAATTTCGGTGAGGGCCACCCCGACAATATGGCAGTGGTCCCTGAAAATTTAACTCCGTCCTAATTAGACCTCAGGTTGATGTCCAGCCTAATTTGACCATAGCCTGCTCAGTGCTGCCTTCCAGACTTAAGTGGGCCTCCGCGAAATTTAGCATGCTTGTGCATTCTCCTCATGTAGGAGCGGGGGAGCCTGATGAATGGAGAGGTAGCTTCTTGCAGAAAGCGATCACTTACGCCATGATTGTTCGGTCAACAACGCGCCACCGAACCCCTAACCATTTCATGCTTACACATGTACTCCGAGGCTGTAATTTTCTTTCCCGAGTGTACGGAAATCATTTGTTGAGGTTGTAGTAGCACAATGAGCTTAACCCTTACGTTTATACGAGAAAGGATTCTTCTTCCTGCTAAGACGATCCGAGCAGAGAGTATCGCGTAGAACTCTGTGAGTATCGTCGGAAGTTACTCTTAACTTCATCTAAAAGTAAGCAGTAGAGCAAGATCCTAACGTCCTGCGTTGGAATTAGCCTTAACTGATGGTTTGCGATAGTCATACTAGAGATAGTGCGCGATCCATTCATGGCAGACTTCGTCGAAGGTGTTCCCTTTCGGTAACGCTTTGTACTTTGCTTCCGAGAAAAGGGCCAGGCATTGCCCCCTGAAAGTGCTCATTATGATTTTGAAATTTCGAAATTCTTGAAGAGTGCAGTGACTTTTTTCACACTGTCGCACGTTCAGAAGAGTACAGGGCAGCCGCCCCCTTTCTATTATTTGTCTGACTTGCAAATTGCATCAACACAGCAGTCAGAATAAAACTGCGCCCACGAGAGTCCCAAGAGAACATAAGGCACTCCCGGTCGCAGCCTCTCATGGAAGTGCGGAATCTTCGAGCTGCGCTCTTGTCCGTGCGCTTGGGTTTGCAGCTGCGGTGTCCGCCCACTTGTTAGTCGACAGGTTGCAGTGGCCATTTATCCCGCGTTCCGGAACTCTGACGCGCTCCGACCTGTTACGTGACCCGCATGGAGCGTTTTTCCGGGCGATTCGCCGGCGCCGACGGCAGCGGAGCGTTTTTTTTGCCGCCGGAGAGGACGATTTTGCCAAATCGTCGGGATCTGGCTGAACAGATAAAAACGCCGACGACGCGCCGACGCCGGAAGTCGGCAGCGGCAGAGAGCCAATGAGAGCCGGAGCAGCCGTCACGTGATTCCGGTTGGAGCCACGCCCACGCCGGCCGAGAGAGAGAAGCTCGCGAGAGCGGAAAGAACGACGGGGGTTTGGCGCTCCGACGGCGCCGAGGGTTTCGGGTTTCTCGGCCGAAACGGCCGAGCAGCAATGTAGTCTTTCGGAGTCGCGGGGGCGCACGAGGCGACGACCGCAAGGTCCGGGCATCGGGCACCGTGCATTTCCTTTTTTTTTTAGGTTTCTAGGTTAGAGTTCCGTGAAGGTGGGCCGTCCGCTGGGGCCACGAGTGTTTACGCTGAGCTCGGAGGTTGTTTATGAGCTGCTAGCCTTGCCAGCGAACTTCTGATGCCTCCCTTGTGCTATGGCTTCTGCATTTAGATCCATAGCTGTTGGAAGTGATGCCTTGCCTGTTTTCTTGACACACCTGACCCAGAAGAAAGAGAGGAAACCACAACTTGAAGCTTGCGGCGACAGGGAAAACAAGATGTTCGCGACCTTCTACGCACGGCCGGATGGGGGCGCGTGCGTCGCGCAACTGGGCGGCAAAAAAAACGCCGCTCGGCTGCTGACCATGCGGGAGTGAAATCGTCGACGCCGGCGCGGGCGTGGGGCGTGCGACGCGTTTTCGCGTGCAAAAAACGCTCCATGCGGGCCACGCTTTAGTCAACGAGCTGCCGTGGCCTATATCCCGCGATGTGGAACGTCTGGTTTAGTTAGAGAGTATAAAGTTATTTTTTCTGACGCTCCTTGTCGCTAGCCGCTCTTGCTCCTCAAGTTCTTGGAGGTATAGCACTTTTAAAATTTTCGGGATTTTTTTCTTTTTCCTTTAGCTTGGTCTGCCAGCCTTTCTCGTCTCTTGTACGAGCTGCGTCACTTGCTAGACGACCCATTTATTTTTGTTTCCATATTTAATTTGTCGTATCGACAGTCTTCGGGAGGTGTCCTTAGTTGGGTGATTTATGGAGCCTCTTGGACGTTCTTCGAGATTGGAAGTTGGCATGTGGATGCTGGGCGGAGGATCTCTTCGATACTCCCGGAGTTGCACTTTCCTGTCACAAAGTGGGCCCGGAAGATGGAGGCCTCACACCAAAGCCGGGAACGTTTTTTTTTTTTTTTCTTGCGATAATGGCTGTTCTGAATCTAGCCTAATAAGTCATTAATGCATCATTGGAAAATAGTACGCTACGCCTTGCGCTTCGTACTAGCCAAGCAGATATAAGAGCAGCATCGAAATCCAAACTAGAGCGTAGCCGGGTGCTCCTATACCGGTCATGTAACGGCACATGCTCTCGTGTGGTGGCCCGGTGCTCGGGTCATCTGGAGTGGAAATTCTTGGATAATTCGAGTCCTAGACCCCATATTGTATAGATGGAAAGCGCCCTGTGTTACGCGGCGCTTTGACCGATAGCTTCAACAGTGCCATAACAATTCATCATCATCGTATCCTCAAATCGGAGTGACTGTCGTTCTGTTCATGGCCAACTGGCTGTCGAGGGAGCCCACAATCAAGCGGGATTCAATCCCCGCCGCTGCGGCCGCCTTTCGATGGAGGTCGACCCGCGAAAGGCTGCCGTACGATGCCGTGTCCTGTGCGGTGCGCGGTCTAAAGGTGCTGGGAAACTATTCAGGAGCCGTGCGCTACGGCGTCCCTCGTAGCCGATTAACAGGTAGCTTTAGTGTTAAATGGAACTCACATATTCTCATTTAGCCAACGACTATGTTACTGCCTAGGTGCGAGTTGGAAGTACTTTTTTCTTACGAAATACAGGCCTGAGGAGGGGCATTGTGTAAAGAGGGGAAATACAAAGGTTGTTGTGAGGAAAGTTAAAACAAATCGTAATAAAAATGGAGCAATGCAGTACATTTGAAGCATACATGTGCGGAAACCGCGCATGAATATAAACAACGTAACAATAGCCTCAAATGGCTGAAAACAGTCATAGGAATCAGGAGTGTAGAAATGGCGCGCTATTATCATTCACGTGTTGGAATGTTCGCGAAAGGTGTCATGGCGGCGAAGTCCGGAAAGGTCGTTCCAAAGACGGATGACGCGCGGGAGCTTCCTCCTGGATGGACTGTGGCTGTGAAATATTCCAGTCAAGAATTTACAGCATTAATTCCCATGCGCACACCTGTACCTGCTGTACCCGTATACTTGAAGCTGTGAAGCTCGAATAGGTAGACCTTGCCCCCCCTGCTCCTATGTAGAACCGTGTCGTTTAGGTGTCCATTACGTGGGCGACGGTGCATGCCAGCATATACGCAGGGTAGGAGGTGGCGTGCATCTGCGCCACGCAGTTGTGGCCTTGCCTGCATTGTCTCAGTTTTCGTCGGCTCGCCACTCGCGTTGATTGCGCGGCTGTCGTGCCGTATAGATGTGCCTGTGGAGAAAATGCCGGAGCCCAGTGTCCCTTTGTCTCCTTCTCCACCCCTCCGCCATGTTCCCCCTCACCCCTTCATTGGTGGCCGGCGGAGTGTGGCGCGGCCGCCCCGTCGCTGTAACAGTGACCGTGGATTCGATTCACCCCAAGGCCGTCCGTAGAAAGGCTTCCGGTTGGCGCCCTCGTGTATGGAAGTAGCCGGGCTCATTTTCGTCGGGCAGCCAGTGATGAACGTAACCGTGGTCGCATTTCGTTGCTTGCGCAGGCATATTCACGAACAATATCCTTTACACGGTGCTTGTTCACGGCGACAAAATAACTCATACCGCCAATTGAATCAGTTCGCTGAGCAGCCTGGCGGCACGAAGGAAGGTTCATGCAATCTGAATGCAAAAATGAACACTAGGGCCGAGTAGATAAAGAGGCAGCGGAGTGACCAATATGTTTACTTTCGGCGCCTTTGTGCAAAATCGTTTGGTATGGTGCATGGGGTACGTTTAACGTCATTGAGTAGAAGGGCTAAGTTTTAATTTCAACTCCCTGGCGTTATTTGACGTGCGCCGACGTCACAGCACACGGCACGTTTTTTTTTTTTTTTTTCCTTGCATTTCGCCCCATTATATGCGGCCTCCGCCGGTGGGATTCGATTCCGCGACCTGGGCCTCGGCAGCCGGTTGCCACAGCCACTAAGCGATTGCGGTGGGCTAGTAAAGACTTTGACTGGGGCCTTACATCGGCTTGCAGCGAATGTGGTTTCACAGTCGAAACACCGATTTGATTTATCAGCGTCGTGAACAGCGCATTGCTCAGCGTTAAAGCCTAGAAGTTAACAAGTGTCTGGGCCTCCTAGGATTTGTTCGCAAGTCCGCGCATGTACCAGACTCGCCCCTAGCCACACACCCCGATACTGTCCGTTTCAGTGCATTTAGTGCTCTGTGAGCGGGCGTTGTGCACATATCTGTTCGGCGGTCCACTCCCTGAGCGCAGTTTACAGCGGGAGCGTTTCCTGGTTCTGCTATACATTGCATCGAGCCGCACTGATGGGTAACGAACAAGTTTAGTTTGGTTTGCGGGGTTTAACGTCCCAAAGCGACTCAGGCTATGAGAGCTAGGCGCCGTAGTGGAGGACTTCGGAAATTTCGTCCACCTGAGGTTCTTTAACGTGCACTGACATCGCACAGCACACGAGCGCCTAGCTTTTCGCCTCCATCGAAAAGCGGCCACCGAGGCCGGGATTCGATCCCGTTCGGACCGTTTGACGTCATATTTACGTCACGCGCACTTCACCAGGGAAGACAGATGATGAATGAGCAGCCACTTATGCAACTTTCGCTGGACGTCGTGTTACGGCCTATTTGCGGGTTGCTATTGTCGCTGTCGTCTTAGTCACCGCTACGAACTTTCAACAACAGATTATTCGCACTGCCGCACAGTCGGTACGTAAGGGTCAGTCGTCACCGGATAGGATTCCCACAGCCCTTTACAGAAAACGATGGAGCGCAAACCTTCCAAATTACAGGCTCGGCACGAGGAATTACTTCGACATTTTAAACCGAGCGTCCGTTTGACCGCTTGTCTAGCCGTTTGCCTGATAGAAAACTGCACGATTAGTTGCGTGTAAGGAATTTTTTCTCGAGAAGACAACTCCTCGAGGGTCATGAACGTAAATGCAGTAGAGGTTTCCATCGAGGGTCATGAACGTAAATGCAGTAGAGGTTTCCATTTCGAGTGATCTACTGAGATCGCATGTCCTAGAACAACTCTGTCATGGTTGCGTGAATGAGCAAATGCTTCAAAACTTCGTCTCGTGCACAAAAGTTCGTTATGCTTTTAGTCGTGCAGATAAAGGAATTACAACTTGCTTGACACTTATGTTCGGTAAATTGTTGCTTGGCAATAGAGATTTAGCTTACCGTGATCCGCGATCCGCCACCATGACCCTCTATCGCGCGTGGGTAGAGTACAAGCTGATTGGTCCCGACGCGGCATGTCTATGTGCCGCCATCTATCGGCGTCAAGGGGATCTGGGCATGCGCAGTGGAACACGCGGTGGCGGATCACGGTAAGTAAACATCTCTAATAGGTCTATCGCGCTGCGCCGACTAAACTCGTCGGACACTGAGAGTTTCTCAAATTGGCGTTGCAACGCCACTGCGACTGAGACGCATTTTCTCGTGTGCGTCGCACCATGTGAGGCAGCTTTCAGAGTGGTAAGCGTGCTGCTGGATTTTTCTGTTGCTGCTTTTGTTTCGGTTTTGTCTCGCTACTGCCGTGCTGACTTTTGTATTGTACGTGTGCTTTGTGTGTGAACCGTGGTCTTCCCCCTTTGGCGTTGCAGGTCCAGTCGGAATAAGTCGAACAGTCCCGTGCAGAGGTACGCCCTGTCTCTTGCTTACACTCATTTCCTCCTCTTTGTGCTGTGCCGTCCGTCCACTCAAGAATTCGCGGGGCTTGCTCTTTGTGCGTGGAAATGGACAGTTGTGCTCACAACATTTGTGTATAACTGAGTACGTCCGCCGAGTAGGAAAGCCAATGATACTGATGTATTGAATCGCTTATCCTCCAGTGGAAATTTTCGTGTGGCATACGCAGGGCCACAAATATCGGTACTTTAATAACAGCCTTCGCTTTCCCTCTTAATGCATGCACCGGGTCTAGCAAGAAAAACAAAACAAAAAGAGCTGCGCTCTAAAAACAAAACAAAGCCAACAGTTGGCCGGTGTACCGCACTCGGCCCACGAGAGCGTCACGAAGCCAATTCGACTCGGTTGTGTATTTTTTTCCTCTCCTGTTCCCACGCCACGTCTTGACAGTAGAGGAGAGAGGGCAAATGAAGCTATATATAGACGCGCAGCGGCGTTAGAGTGTACTAGACTCTAGCGGCGTCCTGTCCGGCGGCGTGCATGCCGCCTTCTTCGCTGTGGTCTTTGTCGAATCAATGACAGCCTCTACCCGGTGACGTCACGCGAGCCTTGCGTTGGCCGGAGGCGGCTTTCGCGCGAAAGGCCGAAGGCGGTGGTCGCTGCGAGGCGCCGAAATGACACTTAAAAAAAAAATCATAATCACACGCAAACTTATCGGCTCACTCCCGAGGACTTGGGCGTGGCTTACACGCTAAGACCTTTGCTATACACAGTACAAATATTTTGTTGGCACTTTTCGAACTCTCTTTCAGGAATCTTTTAAGGCTTGATAGTGCACATTTCGGAGATCTTAGGTCTCGAAGTATGGACGCTTATAGGAAAGGGATATAAGCTGTACTGAGAGGAAATTGCGGGGACGAGTACGCAGGGACAACTGATGCTAGCGTCTTTTGATTACTACGTTTCACTGACAGACGCCACTTTCACGAAGCACAGAGATTTTTATAATATACTCGAATACAACTCGAGAACTTTGCCCCTCGATGGATTCCCCTACAGTCATTTTCGTTGAGTGATTCTCATCACCTTGTGGATACCCTTAGACCTGCTGTAGTAGGATATAACTTAAACACAAAACAGCAGTTGCTAACTGTGAGCAGTTGTGCGCGGCATACGTATTACTCCGCTGAACAGTAAACAGATTTTGTTTTTTAATATCTGACAATGCTAACATGTCAGAGGCATCGAAATTCTTGTGCTTTTAATTTGCTGGACTGTTAGCTATTTAGGCAACCGGAAAAGCCTCAACAACTCTCTACTTTCTGCTCTGAGGAATTGTGTGTGTCGGTTTCTGCACAACGATTTACTGGCCGTCTTCGCAACCAAAACTGCGCTGCGCCCAGACAGGTTTACCATGCAGAACCCTGGCTACGCCTCCATTCGCTTCAAGCGGTGACCTGTTCAGTTCGAAACGAAGTATGGTGAATTTTTTACGCATCTAATTTTCTTAGCCATGAATGTTAATTTCGGCGTCCCACAAACTTAACCTACAGAAATATCCGTGAAAATCGATTTCTGTCGATAAGTGGCATCGAACTATGAAGAATATTGCGGCGAACGGGTGCATATTGCAGTCCTTCGCATTCAAGGTACGGGTTTAGACGTGTTACAAGCGAAATCAAGTGGGCGACTACTGCTCGAGAGCCAGGATGGTTTTTAGTGAATTGCGGTATAGTAGGCAGATGGCGCGTTATGAACAGGCAGGTAACTCCGCCTCTTTGGGACGTTCATTGAGCACGCCACTCGCGTGGAGGTTCCGTCTAGTAGAAGCCGCGCTATCGTTCGGCAACGAATAAGCTAGCGCGGATCATCGGGCCTAAGCTGCCCTCTGGTTACTCTGGTCGCGCGCAAAGAAATCCCCGTCAAAAAGCATGGCCTCCGAGATCACCTCCCTGCGCACGCGCGCGGGGGTGATCTCGGAGGCCTTGCAAAAAAAGGATCCGGGTTGCCGTTTTTGTTTCCTTCAATGGAGCGTAACATTCTGCGGGTCGCGCCAACTGAATGAAGCTAACCTTACGCTTCCTCGACACGCTGGCTAGGAATGAGATCCGTCGCCTGAGCCGTTCCGCATTGCACCGTGACCTGTAAAAGGAGCGCTGGAAACGGCCTTTCGCCGACCCGAGGGGGACGTCGGCAAGCGCGGAGTAGACGTCCCGGTGTGCCGTTGCCTCCGACACTGTCGCAGTGCGTGCCCGCACAGCCAGCGGGCGCACACGGGGTGCTGACGACGTGGTCCTGAAGTTGTGTTCCTGAGCAGGCTCATTGTCACACGTCTTTACACGTCGTTTCTCGTAGGCCTTGTGACACTTGATAGTTCGTCCGCGGCGCAGCAAATGAATCCGTGAACTCTTGTTAGGACAGCGTCCTATATAAAATCGTCGCCGGCTCAGGTTGTGTACAGTCCTTGGCCAAGGTAACCGAGTGTATCCGCCGGTGGCTGGACCGCAGGCTCGCAGCTGAGTGGCAGTTCCCCGGCGCTGGCTCCCTGATCGATGGCTGTGAGTGCAGACTTGCCGACGTAAGGCTCGGCCAAAAACTTTGTGTGCAAGCGCCGGAACGTGCAGCGCCCCAGCTCGGCTGCTTTTGGCGAATAATGTCATATGTATCTGCTCGTTTTGCTCGCTGATGCGGAGCTGTATTCGGACCATAATGCTGAAACGAAAGGACGTGCTATCGAAAAGTCTTAACCGTACATGCATTCGAGGCAGCTTTGTTATGTGTGTACCTCTTGGCGCTGTGGAGCAGGCCTGGCTTGGGCCCGGAGTCCCCGTGTCCCCGACGGGGCAGCTTCGAGGCAGAGGACCTTCTGAGCAGCAGTAACCACCGGGAAGAAGAGGAGGAGCGGCGTCAGCAGTGCGTCGACGAGCTGGGCGACCAGGTGCAGCAGCTACAGGGCCAGGTGGCCGCGCTCAGCGAGTCCCTGGCCTCCAACGGGGACCTCTACCGGCGCGTCAAGCAAGAGAACGCCACGCTGGTCCACAGGTGGGTACTTGCCTCCTCGAGATGCCGATGCATGCTTTCCGGGATGAGATACAATGGGTGGCAAACAGGACGACAGGCCGTGAAGATTCTTGTAGGGTTCGGGATGACCCTCTCCCTAGTCGTCGCGGGCCAGCCATCTTAAATGGTGTTAATTGCCTCGGGGCATTCTCGGCGCTTAGTCCTGTACCGCAATGATATTTTCTCTTTCTACATGTGGGTGAAGTATCCCTGATTATGAGCCTACCTAGACGGATACTCCGCGGGGGCATACTCCGCGGGGGGATACTCGTGGTACCATTTTACTGTTACTCTGGTTGGAACGTCGGTGGTATGTCTATGGAGGAAGGGATTACTGTATGGCGGTCACGAAAACCGGAGTCTGCGTGCAAGTGTCCGGCACTCGCTGACTCATTGTTCTGCTTGCCCTCATTGTTCGGGGCTTCATTTCGTGGGCACGTGACTGGAGCGCTCGTACCAACGTTTTATAGTACGGACGCTTATCTGCATTGCGCTGTAGGTGTGGTGTGTTTGAGGCAGCAGTAGCCGACGAGTGCTGCATGAGAAATATTTTTGAAGTTTCGTGATCGCAAGCGAAACGCGGTACGAACCTTACTTCTTCATTTTGTTTAAGGTGTAAACCGTGACTAGCGAGTCCTCGATTAATAGGTTGTCAAGTGGCCCACTGTGAAAATGCCTCAGTGGCTTTATTTGGCCTACTGTGGTAGATTAATGTCTGATGATCCCCGGGGCTTGTACTCATTCTGTTTTAGAGCGCAGCTCTTTGGCGCCCGTTCCTGCATTTCGCGTCGGCGTCGACGTCGCAGGCGTTGTCCCTTGTAACCAGCTCCGCAGCCAGGGCAGCGCGCGCTTCCGCCACCGCTGGTTGCTACGTGTACCCCCCCCCCCCCCCCCCCCTTTCCCTCTTCCTGTGTGGCGGCGACGGTGCTCTCCGGCTGCCGAAGCGCTGGCTCGGCTTCAGCGGATCAGGGTGCATGCGTCCCAAGCCGAAACGCGGAGCCACGTTGACTTGACTCGCTAGCGGCATCAGCGGCATCAGTCAGTCGCTGCTATCTCTTCGCCGCGCAACGTTCCTATGGGCCCACGCACCGCCTCCCGCGATCTCCCGATCCACAAAGCTTCCTTCATGACAGCCAAGAACTGCTAGTGGAGTGTTTCTTGAAGGAATATGAGTGAAAAATAAAAACTTGTCTGTGATTGTACACAAGTCTTGTTTGAATTCTTTGCCTCAATGTATCGAAAAGCTGAAACACCCAATGTGCTGCGCTCAAATTTCGCATTAGCGAGTAACGTAATCGTCGGCAATTTTTGTTTTTTTGAAACTGGTTCTCGCTTATTAGCATTTTACGTTCCTCCATAGTATGGGTTCTGAGTGTAAATAAAGAGGTCAAAAGCATATTATTGAGAAGGAGCATAAAGCTGCGTGTTAGAGTTGCGGTAACACATGCTCTAGAATATTCAGTTACAAATAAATTCCGCTCATCTCACATTACCTGACTCTTGCTCCTATTTATGAGGGGCTGGATTCTGACGCGTAATCACACCTAAAGTCGCTTATTTGGTTCAAAGAAAAGATTGTCTGTACTCGTAAAGAGACCAACAACAGTGGTGCTGCGAGAAATTCGATCAGGTGCTGGCAGCACGAGGGGCAAATATGCGGCCATACCCTGTTGAGGAAATAAGGCCACCTAATCTCTTCTACCTCCTCACCCCCTCCCCCTTTTTTTTCTTCTGTTTCACCAAGCGGAACGAAATTAGTGGCACGCGCCGATGTTCTTTATGAGTAGTTGTGACATGCTCACAAGAAGACGGTATTGTTCCGGTCGTGCGTCTGCCATTAGTCAGAATAGTCAGGAGTAAACGGCGGTGATTGCCTCCTGCACCACGCATCTCGTCCTTCTCAGAATCATTTTCCCCTTCCGTGGGTTTGTAAAGACCAGCTGCCGCCTCGGCACGTTCCGCGTCGTCTGCTCTTGGGACGGCACCGCGCATGCGCGACGGCGACGTCACAAGCGGAACCGAAACCAGCGCGAAGCGCGTGAAAAAAAAGAAAGCACACGCAAAGCGAGCCACCCGTGGCGAGAAAGCATGCGAGGAAACCTCTCATACCTGTCCGCCCAACTCGGCCTCCTTCCGCCCTTTCTTTTGCGCTCTTTTATATGACTCTGAGAGTCGGCCCCCTTCTCCTCATCCGCGCTCAAGCGGGCGAATCGAAAAAAACCCGCCGAGTTCGTAGAAGCGTTGCGGGCAGCAAAAAACAGGCACGACGAAAAAGAACGTAAAGCCGGGCACAACGTGGGCTCTTGCAACGTGGTCTACGGACGAGCGAGAGAGCGAGGTCGGCGGCGAGCAGTTCTTTTGTCGACGTCGACCTCGCCGGTCGTTCGTCGGCAGGCCCGGCCGGCGCGCGAGAGGGTCTCGTCGGCGTCGCCGCCGTGTGTGGGAGCTGGCGCGTTTCCCGGGGCAACGTTCTTGCTTTTCGATTTTTCGTGCGTCGACCACCCCAGCTGGTCTCTGCGGCGCGGCAGGGAACAACCGCGACGCGCAGTGGGTCTGGCGCAGTCCGTCAGGCCACGCAAGCGGCGGCGACGACCCGACTAGGACGGGAGTGGGTTCGATTCCGGCTGTGCTTACACTGCGGCCGCGCTGGCACGTTTTGTGCCTGTCAACGACGACGAAGTGAAAGCGCCTAGTGCGTGAATCTTTGTGCGCGCATCTGTATCAAGGACGTCGTGCTGCGAGCCCTCGATCGTCGCTGCATCGATAACGTTTTCGCCAGTCCTGCACCGATCGACTGCGGTCTCTGCGAAGTCGCTGTGGCCTAGGCCTAAACTCTGCCGCCGGCGCACACGTTTTCGTCTACTGGGCGTGGTGGCGGCGTTAAGGTACGGTTGCTTCACGCTTTCCGTGCTATTCCGAACGGGAGCTGTGTTTAGTGATGGGCGATGACGACCTTTACACGTGAATTACGAAAGAACTAATAATGTACAAAAGATAGTTAACGCGCGACGTCGTCTGCTTGCAGCCGCTATGTTAAATGTGGAGACGTTGCTCCCCCTATCGGTGTTCGGTGCTAGCTAGTTGAGGTGATTACTGAATTGCTTCTACTCGCGGCTGCAGCTGGGATTTCACTTACAGGCGTGTACTGTAAATGTCGAAATTGAGTGCTTCATCTCTAAACTGGGCCGTCATTCAGAACATATTTTGCTGCTGCATGCAACTGTTCACTGTTTCATGAAATACGTTTTCTTGTTGGTCATGTTTAGTTCGGTTACATCTGCAGTGGAAGTTGGTTGTTTATTGTGTGTGAGCCTTAGTTAATCTGATGGATATATGCTCATTCAACTTCTTAGTGCATGATTGTGCACGCAGCAACAGTTGTGGGTGACACTCTACAGAGGAGCAGAAATGCCTGAAAGGTGCCTGCATGTGCTGCTCAGTTTCAAATCGATTAGTAATTTAGTTAAGATGGCGTGGAGGTTTAACTTCCACTCTAAAAGTGTTTAATAACTTTTCTTCACCCGGCTTTCATGATTGGTAAAATTGGTCCCTGGAAAGATGCATACACAGTATTACTGTAAGTCGTATATTAGTTGTGATGTATAATTCTATTAAAGGAATACTCAGTAAGTACTCACCACTTTGATTCAGCTTTTCCTTAACCTAAATATATCTGTTCATGACATTAAATGTGCTGTGCCATGTGATCATGCATGCTTGACACGTGATCATAGCATTAACACTTAGAGGTACTTAGCACACACCATGCTTGACGTCACGGAGAAAGAAAATTTCTGCGCACATTGCTGCAGAGCTCTTCCTATGCCAAGGGCACTTCGGTACTCCCTGAATACATTGGCACATTTATTTGCCTGAAGCTTTCACCTCTACAGAAAACTTGGCCAACATTTAACTTCGTTAAATTAGTTATGACATGCAAAAAGTCAGCTTGGCATGGTTTTACTTGGGCATGCAGCATTGAGGAACTGGCGCACAGTTTGGTAAAGTGCTAAATGTCTTTAGTTGGTTTGGTTTTTGGGTAAAGAAAACGCACAGTATCGGTCTCACCTCCTGGTGGACATCTAAGCTTACAATTAATGGCCTAAATAAAATTAGCGGTGCATGTGCCTTCAATTAAAATCTCCATTTTTAACTAGCTTTCATCTTGACCAGCAGATAGATGTTAAATGGAAAGTGAAATGGTATGACACTGCCTGTGCATTGAATGGTTACACAAGAACTTTTATATGAAATCATGTTATATTTTTGTTGCTGCTACCTGTCCACGCTTCCTGCTCATAAGGCAAGTAAAGCTTGTGCCTTACTAACCATATGACCATGATAAGTCTTCAGGGGGGCTTGTTGGTGTATTGTACACATCGTGGCAAACGGCGCATTAGAACTGGACGCGAGGCAGACAGCACTGGGTAGTTACTGACAATTGAGCGTACATAGGTAGTTAAAAGGAAGAACAATACACAGGTTTCAGTGTTGATCCCTCCTCGCCCACATTGTTTTCTTTAGATTTTGCTGTTTGCATAATACACTTCCAGCCCTCAGTCAGTACGCTGAGAGTGTTGTCTTTGGCCTGTTTCTGCATGCTGTTTTCCGTGGTGCTTGTGAAGTGACCAGGTTGTGAAAACGTTTTGTGGCTGGCCTTCGGTTCCCTTGGGTTCAGTGTATATGCAGTAAAAAGTCATGCTGCATAATAACTTGGCCATCTATCGATGATTGCAGCGTGATTTACTGTGTATGGACTTGTAGAGCGTGATACTGTTTTGTTTACATTTGTTTTCCCACCTGCTCAGACTCGGTGTGCATGCAAGGCTCCTTCATGTGGGCTGAGTGTTGTCATCGTTCACAATACCTCCAGGGTGATTGGGAGTGTGTGTGTTGGTGGATGCAGGATACACAACCTGGAGGAGCAGATTCGAGAGCTGGAGGTACGGTCAGAAGAACGTGCCCACGAGGAGGAGAGGAGGCTCAAAGATGCTCTGGTGAGGGGCCATTACTTGGTAACGTGCCATGTCTTTCTTTTTATCCCCTGCTGCTTAGCGCTTCGACTTTGGTGATTTTAATTTCTTCAAAGCATAAAGTGGGTGGAGGCACCCTTCCACAGGCTTTGAAGACCTCCATTGATGACTGAACATGGGAAAAATTGAACTGGTAATGCTTTGATGTTTACTCGAGATGCTGGATGCAGCATTGCTGAACGTTGTCGTGTAGTGGGATGGTGGCAGCTATCAGCTACCAGCAAAACTGTGTCTCTGTGCAACAAAAGTGGCAAGTGAATTTTTTGCCTGGTAAGAGTTTGGATCCTTAATCTGGCTTTGCAGGATATGTAATATCACATATCCTAATACGATCGTTTTCCTGTGTAACTTGGAGCACAAAATTAGTGTCCAGCCAGTGTTTAAATCACAAGCTTTAGTTCCGTTGTCACTTTACAGCATCAGTAAAGGTGTCTTAGTGAAAAGGAAATGTCATTTCCTTTTCCAAGTGTGATGATGCAGTAACGACACCTTTCGCTGTCTATTCTTAACGTTAAACATTAGCTCCAGGCATATATTTGGAATTGTACAAGCATCCGCATACTTTGACTTGGTCCATTGCACATAACAATGGCTGGTTCATTCCACGGCATTGTCTTAATGCCTGTTTACAAATATCATCTATAAAGATTCAAGGTTTAGTTGTGCTGTGTTTGTAAAAAGATAGGCGCAAATTGCCAAGATTTGAAGCAAAATGTTTCAAGTGAATTACAAGGTTGGTTGGGTTGTTCTGACTTTTGGGGCGGGCTGAAGGCAGTCTATGCTGATTACATGCAACATTGTTTCACTGGTGTAGGAGAGATATAGAGATATATATTTTAATGGCAACAGGAGATGTCTGCCTGGTGGTAAGCCTAGCATGCTACTCCTGATGAGGGTTGAGGGATGAGGGTGACAGAGTGTGGGAAGGGAAGGGGAAATAAATGAGAAAAAAAGAGAATCGGTGTCGCACAATTTCACACGCACATAAGCACACACAGATGAGTTTTAAAGGGTATTAATCAATCCTACACACTTGTGTAGGAGGTACACAAGTGTTCCTAGTTATATAACTGGATATTGTACATTGTCATAGTAGCCTGCAACATCTTATGTACCTTCAGCAATGGTCAGTCTGGTCGAGCATGCAAATATTGCTGCTTCTGGTAAGCGGGGACTATGTGAATTTGAACAGTCACGCACGGCTGCAGTACGGCCAATGCATACTGTTGAGTGGATGTGGTCTCTGTACTGCAGGAGTATTCCTTGTGCTTATCTCTTTCTGTGTACACTTCACATTTGCCCATTTGTTCTTTTGCCAGATCTCTCCATTAATGTGGTGCATATTAGGAGATGCATTTCCTACATATCTTCGAGTGTAGCGAGTACAGGGGGCACCAGGAGCTTCTGAGGAATCTGTGGTGTGAAAGGGAAACCGAGTATTAAATTGATTTTTGCCCGGATCAATACAATGCTTAAAGCACAGCTTTTACAAGCTAGGAAAGCAAAGAAATTAACATATGGGGGCCATGACTGCTAATAAGGTAATCGCAGTGTTTCAGGAGCCGGTTTTGTGTGCAAATCTCAGGTTCGAGGCGAGCTTGAATCATTTGGTTTATTTTTTGCTGCTGGATAAACAACCATGTCGGAAAGAACTGCAGCACATTTATATTTACAAAAGTTGGACGGAGTTGTCCCGATTGTTGCCTTAAAGAAAGCTTCTTGAAGCCTGCATGCATCGCCTGAAGTCTGGTCTCTTTTCGTCTTCAGGTGCTTGGAGTGTTGCGAGGCCTACTTTTTGAGTTATTTCGGCTGTTATTCTCTCGCACCAGTTTCCGTTCAACCTTTCTTGAAATGCTATCTTCCAGTTGAACTTGTGCACGTTATAAAGATCAGTCTGTTTTTTATAATCTGCACGCAAGCAAGTTGTTTTGGAAAGCAGACTCTGTGGCCAACTTGTAGCCCCTTGTTTTTGCTCTCTAGTTACTGTATTTGAATCAGGGCAAATAGGCAGGTGTAGGAAGATAGGAAGTGGAATTCCAACTTGAAGTGAGACAGTATTGTGCTTACGTGTTCAGGCTACACAGTCTTTCGACTCTGGAGCAGGGGAGGATTGGAAGTCTGTTTTTCTTGTCTCAGAGCCGGCAGGAGCGGGAGAGTGCCGTGGAGCTGGAGCGGTGCGGGGCGCAGCTGCGGTCGCTGCAGCAGGAGCAGCGGGCCCTCCAGGAAGAGGCGCTGCGGCTGCGCTCTCTGGCTGAGCGGCTCAAGGTTGAGAAGGAGCAGGCCCTGGAGCAGCTGGACCAGAGCCAAGCACAGCTGTCCCAGCTGCGCGAGGAACACCAGCACCTGCAGGTATTACACACACACACGCGCGCACGCACACGCGGCGCATGGCATGCGAAAAGAGACAGATGCACGCCTCGCTTTGGCTTTGAAAGCATAGTTTGGCAGCTTGGAATTTTTGCTGCATTTTTTGAATTATTGTTTCTTGTTTGTAGTATTGACAATACAGTGTGCAGCTTCAGTGCTGTTGATGCCGTCAAATGACACCATTTGCAACATTTGAGCTTGTTTGTCCGACTGCTTCATTCCCCTTGGCTTGAAGAAGCTGTGAAAGTACTGGGATAACAATACCTGACAGTAATGAGTAAACAATGGCTTCACGATTGATGTGTGCACTTTGGAAACGAGCACATAGTCCGTTCAGGTTTTTAGTCCTTGAACACTTTGGGACAGCTTCTGGGCAGGAAGCAGACTCTTGTAATGTGTACAGGCAGGCTCCAGCATATCTGCGGTAGCCCTGGATCAGATACACTTAGCCGACTGAGGAGACACTCAATGTTGTCGCGACTGAAAAGTATCACATGCTATGCTGCTATATGGACCATTTGTGGCAAAGATTTCAGTTACACTGCCTTCTCTCACATGGAACATGTGTGCCTCTGTAATAGATAGGCAGGAAACTCGTTAATGCATTGCTCCCCATCCTACAGTGTTCATTCACTGGTACTGGCACCTTTGGAAAAGTTATTGCATTCACATGCAATATCATTGAGATTTAATTCAGAACACAATTCTACTCTGTGAGGAGTACAATGCCACAACTCTATCGTCTGCTCTTTCCAGTCCAGCCCTACACGAAAATACAAGAGCTGCTGAAGGGAGCTGAACTTTGTGGCAGCTAGCCATAGGTCAAAAAAAGAATTTAGGAGCAGCTACTCCGGTTAGTGGAACTCTCTTGGCAAATTAGAGGGACCCGTAATGGTGTCACTGAGTGAACCACGAGATATTGTACATCCTGACATATATTTATGTGTCGCTGGTGCTGCGTAGCTAGTGTCGTTATGTCTTTTGTTTCATTTCTCAGGAGCCATACTGACTGGTCTAATGAGGTTCTATGGTATTAACTTTCTGACCTTCATGTGCAAGTGACATCCACTGCTGTGCTCCCTTTTAGTGCAGAATAGCCAAGCCCATCCTGAGCCCTGGCCAATTTTCTCTCAAGGACCATATGAGGTGTGACACAAGAGAAACGAGACCGGTCCTATAGATTCACTATCAGGTTTAGCAGGGGCAATTGTGGCAACCCTGTATTGTGGAGACGGCATAACGTTGGACGGTTCGAAACTAAAAGCACACAAAAAAATGTTTCCGACACATCGGCGCTGATTTACCGGCATCCTCCCTGTTACGTTGTTCATTTGTCACACTTGAGACGCAGTTTGCAACACCGTCCAATCAGAGCTCTGATTTCACAGATGCCTTGTCATGATTCGCTGTAGGCCCTCTCTTTCCCCCTCTCCAATGTTGCGTTGTGCGTGCCATGGTTGCCAGTAAAGCTGCAATGATGTCTCGTGAATAAGCTCTATAAATTATAGTACTTACAGAATCAGTTCTCTGTGACATTATCACTTTCAAAGTAGTCGCCTTCAGCATTCGCACACTTCTGCATTCGGTGCTGCCACTGCTGATAAGTTCTAGAACGAGGTGTGGGGGATTAAATCCCAGCCATGGCGGCCGCTTTTTGGTGGAGGCAAAAAAGATGTCAGTACATGTTAAGGAACCCCAGGAGGCCGAAATTTCCGGTGCCTCTCATAGCCTGAGTTACTTTGATGTGTTAAATCTCATAAACTGTTAACCAAAACATCACTTTTGACCACTAGTTGATGTTCCAGGTAGTTGTGCGGTGAAATCTCTGCCCGAGCCGAAAATCTAGGCGTCCAAAGTCGTCTTCGGACCCTCTGCTGCTGGTCTGATAAAAACAATCCTCGGCTAAAGTGGCTGAATCACATGATTGATCTAAGACCAGCATTTTTTTTCATCTTGGCTGCCACCATGTACCAGATAAGAAATCTTATATGCCACAGTCCACTGAGAAAAAAACTATGCCAAAGTCTGATGTCTAGGTCTCAAACTAGCTTCTAGATTGCAAAATGTGCACCAGCACATGTAGTGGATGTGACATCATCGTTCAATATGCACGATAGGTGGTCCTGAAAGAGTTAAATGCATTATCCCAACTGAAGGTTACAACAGCAGACCACTTTGCCTGGTCTGTTTGCGTTGAGTCTCCATGCACCATGCAGATGCTTTGCTCATTCCACTTATGCATGACCGTGCTTCGTTTTTCTGCACAATTTCTCCGACATTTGCACGCGAGCGTAGGTTTGAGTGATGCCATCTTTTTCGTGTCTTCAGAGTGAGTGGGCGAGTGAGTGCATGTTCTAGTGGGACATTGCACTGTAGGCCTTAGTTTATGCTGGCAGCACATTTGGCGGCTGCACATTTCACTTTTCAGTGTGTTTGGTGGGCAGAGTTGGCAGAAGTGCACAGCGCACGTTTGCTAATGATTTAGCACCTGTTTTTTGAGATATGCATAGGAACAGACTCCTGATGCACTTATCTGCTTGCCCAAGCACTTTCTTCTGTATTGCCTTTTTCATACTGAAAGACAGTGATTGTAGGGGTTTGCGCAGTCCGTCCACTTTTATGCACAACCATACAGTCTACCACTGACGAAGCCTCATGTGCTTAAATGGTGTGACCTTCTCTACACCAAGGCTGGAGCGTATTCAGTGATATGAGTTGCAGTTTCAAGGCAAAAGCTTTAATGGCTTATTGCTGCCAGCCTGTTGTCAAAACTTGTCACTATAGCTGTCAATCATCCTACACGTTTCCTTTGGCACTTCCTCGAACGCCGCACCATTTAACGTTCAAGAAAAAAAAAATCATGCTCCATCGGGAATCGAACTTCTACCCCTCCGATCACCAGGCAAGCGTGCTAATAGGATTAGCCATGTCGGGCACGTGAGAAGCGTATCCTTGTTCTTGTCTAGTGTCAGGCTAACGTGGTTGCCATGGAGACTGCTGCCGCTGACATCGTGGCACATCCTAGCAACAACGTGACATCGTGGGAGAAGGCGGCGGCGCGTTAAGTCCTGAAGAGAAAGCGGTGACATAATGGAAAAAGAGACCTAGAAAGGTCATGCGTGTCCAATCCGCTTCAGGCGCTTCCACCGCCCTATAAAGGCTTTCGCCTCAATGCGCTTTAGCGGTCCAAAGTGCCCCCTCCAATTTTCCTTTGGAAACTGAACATTGTGGGGATTGGCATCAATGAACCACCGTTGTTCGAGCCACAGCGGCTATAGCACAAGTTTGCAGCTCCAGTCAGTGTTATCGAGTCAAGTGTAAGGGTTGGTAGATTTCTGGAGACAGCTTCACCGATTATGTGGATCACAGTGTTATCCCCCCATTTCAGGAACTGTGCCGGCGTGAGCGTGAGGAGTCCCAAGCGCAGCGGACACTGCAGGCACAGCTGCTCCAGGAAGTGGGCCGTGAGCTCGAAGAACTGCGGCGACTCCGAACAGACCGTGACGGCCGGCCCCGAAGCCCATCACTGCTCGACCTGCTGCCTGCCAGGCAAGGCTCGCTTTCCTTCATTGCTGTGCGTGTGAGGCCCTGCGTGCAATGCTGAGGAGTCTTGACAATGAGGTTCTGTTGGAGAGTTGGTTGTTAAATTGATTTGTCCGACTGAGCTGAGCTTTCCGTAATTGCACAGTATAAAAACACTGATCGACTCATTTTGTCTTTCGTATGTTAACTTTACACTGGGTTCCATTGAGTGCTCAAGTCTTCTAAGTGCTTTCTGCATTCTTTGAACACCTTTACATTTGTGAGGGGGACCTTAAGGTCGTCTTGGTGCTCGTGTGGGCATCAGAGATACTGGAGCTGAAATGTGGCTTGGATGAGAAAAATGTCAGCTCGCTTTAATGAACATGAAGACTCTCTGCAAGAGAGGGACACGATGACAAACTGTTGCTGACAATGGCATGTTCGTTTTCTCAAGGAAGTTCCCATACCCACCTTTTCTTTACCCACTTGTACTCACCTTGCTGTCACTGCCTGCTCATACCTACACAGCAATGGCTTGTAAGAGGCAATCTTAATTTTTTAATCGTGACAGGAGCACAAAGCGAAGGCCTGTTGAGAATGGGTTCGGCTGTTATTGTCTCAATAGATGTCTCCTATGCTGCAGCCTATTACTGTCCCCAAAGCAGGATATATATATAGAGATATATATTTTAATGGCAACAGGAGATGTCTGCCTGGTGGTAAGCCTAGCATGCTACTCCTGATGAGGGTTGAGGGATGAGGGTGACAGATTGTGGGAGGGGAAGGGGAAATAAATGAGAAAAAAAAAGAGAATCGGTGTCGCACACTTTCACACGCACATAAGCACACACAGATGAGTTTTAAAGGGTATTGATCAACCCTGTGTCCTTAAGAAAAGTTAACTTTCATACGCACATAATCACACACAGATGAGTTTTAGAGGGTATTAATCAACCCTGTGTCCTTCAGAAAAGTTAGTAAGGCCTTGGTAGCTCGCGCAGCAGACGATCCGTCGCACCAAGGACCCAGGACATGTTCAAGGCGCAAGGTTGTTTCTTTAGGTAAGCTTAAATTATTGCGCAGTGTCCTGCGATGTGCAGTAAACCGTTGACAGGAGGTTACCAAATGTTCAAAAGTTTCACACACATCACATGTAGAGCACAGAGGCCTGCTCGCTATGCCTATTTTATGTAGGAAGTAGTTTGTGTATGACACATTTAAGCGGATTCTGTGTAGACAGTTTCGATGCCACCTGTTCAAATTGTGAGGAATTCGAAAGATGCAAGTGGGATCTATTCGGTGTAGAGGTCGATATTGATGGTTCGGGTCACACCACAGAGAGTGTTGCAATCGCCACGATTCACTTGCTACAAGTCTTGCTGCATCTCTTCGTGAGAATGGTATTGAAATTGTCATTGTGGAATCTTTTAGTTCTTTTGCAGCGGCGTCTGCGAGGTCGTTGCCCGCGATGCCGCAGTGAGCAGGTAACCACTGTAGCACAATGCTGTGACTCAGGTCATAGGCCTCTGTGTGTAGCTTATTTATGTCAATGACGAGCTCTTCCTGAATTCTTGATGATTTAAGCAATTGTAGTGCAGCGCGACAATCGCTGAAGATAACCCATGCTGCAGGGCGTTGTTGTAGAATATATATAATTGCTTCTCTCAGAGCTGTTAACTCAGTAGCCACAGCTGAAGTGCGATGACTGAGTGTTGCCGAGATTGTGGTGTGCATTGATGGTATCCACACGCCGATGGATGAAGAAATAGCTGTGACAGAGCCATCAGTATAGATGTGGCAATGATGACTGTAGCGTGCACAGATGTGCTCAAGGGCGAAGTATTTAAGTGCGGGTCCTGGGGTGTGGGCTTTTCTTTTGATGCCAGGTATAGTTGTCGAAATTTGCCATGAAGCAAACCTCCATGGTGGGAAAGATGACGGTACTGCACGTTGATATTGCGCAGGCAGTAGATTGGAGAGTGATGTCATGCTTTGCTCTGAAAACGGGTGGGTAGGTTCACGTGCAAAGCGCAGCTGGGCGCGAAGCAGCTCCTGCGGTATCAGCACGGTTACAGATAGACGTCTGCTCTCCGCCAGAGTGCCCACTGTGGAAGTGTTTTTTGGAAGACCAAGGCACACTCTCAAAGCTTTGGCCTGCATGGCCCAAAGCAGGTTTGGCTGCCACGGTGAAGGGCTTTTCACTATGCTGAGAAGCTGACTTCCAGACTTTTGCAAGGGGTCCGCGGGAGATGAGTCTGTCAGTGCTACATTTGAGATTTTTTTTTGAGAATGGTTTGGGACGCCTTATTTACATTATTTTACGCACGTTATCGGCTGAGGCTATACGAAAATGCATTCTTGCCAGATGCACCACGTTTCACACACCATTGCTCAGACTGAAAATGTTGCCTCTGTTATGTGTGAAGTATGAGCCTAGTATGTACAGTTTTTCAGGAATGCCTAGGTGCAGAAAAGTGACTTTGTATGGAAAATGCTTCTACTGAAAGTTCTTCAGAAACTTTTGATGGTCACAGTGACCTGCAGGCAATTGCTTTTGTGCAGAAGTACGTTGGCCTGTATTTCGAAATGAAATACTGGCTAGACGACGAGATTGATGGTGAGGTAACCAACCAGCCTGGAGGCATTTTATAAATGATGCACCTTGATTGCTAGTGTAGAATTCTTTTGCATATGTTGATCATAAATGTCAGCTAGGCAGTAGATAATGCACTCACCTTTAATGCTTTCGAAACTGTCTGGTAAGTCTCCATGTGAATGTAACCGTGGAGTAAACCAAGCAAAAGATAACAAGCTTCATTATCCCATGCTCCCTACCATTTTTGTCATATCTTTTGTTGCACAAATCTAATAGCATCATTGCGGCACATACATAGACTCTCTCATTACCGCTGATTCAGGCATGGCGTGGTGCCTAGCAATATTTAATGTTAAGTCGTCGTGTTTTGGCCATTACTACGTTATGAGCTATGTCTCCTACTAAAGGTTGTGTTGTATTTTTGGGATGTATTGAGGTAAGTACACAATACAAACAGTACGATACGATCTGTACAAATGATAATGTTTTTTAGTAATGTTAAGATGTGTTTCGGTAATTCAGTAAGTAACAAGTCACACCTCTTAAAGCCAGTTGTAGAAGAATGGAAAACATGCAGTTGTCAAGAACATTTCATTACTTCAATTTTATGCCGCCTTCGTATCGGTCGCACCCACTTGACTTCCTTCTAGAAACGAAAGAGAAACTCGTATTTGAACACTGCAGAGAAGTTGTCTCTATGAACCACATTTTAACTTGGAAAAAAACATTTCCCACAGTTCTATGACAGGTACATTCTCCTACACCCTAGCTTACTCCTAAGAGAAAATTCACTAGTTAAAATGTCTTTCCTTGTTTGTTTCTTAAAGGATGCCTAACGTCTTATAATAATCTAACTTCTCTTACCAAACAGATATGTAAACCTTGTGTTTGGCGCACGATGGCCTTAGCTGCCTATGTGCCGTAATACCCAGTACGACACAAACAAAACAAATGAAATGCAGCATTATTTACTGCAGCGAAGCATAATAGAGGTGGAACATGGCAGATGGATTCAATTATTGGCCACTAGAAATAGAACTTTCTAATTTACTAGCTAGTGATCTATACATAAGCTGCACAGGGAGTGATTACTTCAACTTTACTTCCTGCCATGAAGCAAGAAGGAAATCTGTGAGCGCTCTAAAGCCCAAGAAAATGTGCAAAAATGTTGGAATAGATTTACATTCATGAGAAAAGTCATGTTACTTGCACAGGTGCTTGTGACCGGATGAGAAATGACAAACAGGAATCATGGCAGGCGAGAGTGGTGGCGACTGGCAGTTTCAGCTAATTGCAGCAGCAGAGTACGATAACAAGCAGTGTGGGTACGAGCAGTGTGCTTACATGCAGATGCCTGGAGCTTCAGGGCCAGCTGGAGTCTCTGCGTGAGGAGAACCGGGCCCTGCGAGAGGCCAACGAGGAGCTGCAAGCACAGCTGCTCTCCTCGCATGTCCATGAAGGCCAGTGCCTTGTCGCCGGAGGAGGGGCCCACCATGGTCCCGACGGAGCCGCCTCGCTCGCAACCGAGTTTAGCAACCTCGAGGAGCTTTCGAAGGAGAAGGTGGGTCTGCTTACTCCCCTTCCTTGATTCGCTTGTTGCTAGATTTCATTTTGCACTGAGCACGTGCAACATTGAGGCTAGGCAAGTAGCTCACCTGCAGAAGCATATCGCTCGTGCTGCTTGAGGCCTTGGATGTAAACATGTAGTGGTAGAGAACGTGCTAGGCATTGCAAATCATGGACTATGCAACCATTGCAACCTTTGATTGTGCACTGTCGGTGAGGTCCTGTTTGGATGCGGATAATGTCTTAGCAAATGGGTATGCCAGGTGTGCATCTTGCGCCTCGAGTTATCGACGAGGGCGAAGTTCCTAAACCGTCTTCTTCGCAATAACCTTACGTTATGTCTGGAAGCAAGCCACGAATTCTGTTTAAACCATATTGGCTCAAACCTGTCAAGGAGGCTGTTGAGAATGAACTAGTGGGAGAGCTGTTAGGAGTAAGGGAAGGAAAAGGGGAGAAATGGGAAAAGCACTTTGAAGCAGAAAGCAGGGAGGCAAGATTGGGTGGTACAGCAGCCTCAGTTGTGTAGAAGGCTTAGATTCTTTGTTCTCGATTTTTTTAAAAATTCTCCACTGCAAAAAATTAAAGGCCTCCATAACTGCAGTGCTCTTATGCTTTCATGTCATTGTTGCTCTTCATTTTCGGCTAGGGATAGCAGCACACGCCTTGACAGGTTACTGCAAACTGTGGGAAAATGCTTCATTCACTCTCTTGCGTGAGAATGCGCATTGTTCTTCTGGGCAAAGTGTCAGTAGCATTTGCCATTAGATGTGATTGCAGCTAGAGGTGTGCACGGGCCGAAATTTTTAGCCGTAGCCTGGTCCGGGCCAGATGCTACAGACCGAAGCCCGGCCCGGCCCGACTCAGATAAAGACTGAGCCTGGTCCGGCCCGACCCGGCGCTTCAATTTAAGGCCCGGGCCTGGCCCGTCATGCCATAATTGAAGTTGAAATGATGAAAAAGAAAATTAATTTCACGATAAGTTTATCCAAGCTCTTAAAATGTTCAGTTCTCACGTTTGAAATGACAAATTTGCTGAATATATGTAGCACACGGCATACGTAAAATTAACTTATTGCAAAAAAACTTGTCCATTGAATTGAGTCATTTGCTGCACTCCTGGATAATGAACCCGGTAGTGCTAAAGTTTCTTTTGGTGCTATAACTTGTGGCTGTAATGGCAAACACATTCTTTGATAGGAAAACAAGTTTTGGCTAAGCAGCTTGCTTGCTTCTCCGAAAGTGCGCTCACTCTAAACCTAAAAAAGGGGTTGATTGTGTGGCTAAGTACTCGGTGAGCTTGCCTGGCTCACAGTATGCCTTTCACATGAAATTTCCGCAACAAGAGAAATAAGAGGACACTCGTGCACTGCAGATGCTTTGAGCTATGTCTCGCTTCAAACGAGTTCATGTCGAGGCCGGAGGAAGCCACAACAGAGATGTGTGATAGACGAAAGCATGGCGCGAATTTCAAAACTGATACCTAAACATCACTGCTGGTGTTACCAAACAGATATGCGAAATTCGAAACTATACATCCCACGCTCGGTCACTGACAACCAAAGATTCGTTCCCGGCAAGGAGGCGGGGAGGAAAGGCGGGTCGATGCCGAGAAAGAACTCTGAAGACCTCGTGTGGGGACGACGTGGGAAAATGCTCTGTATTCCTGATGCTTATCACACGACGACTGTATTTGCGCTTTCTCAGATGTCGCATGTGTTCATGATCGGGGTGCCCAGCCAGACCCACCCGAGATAAATGTACCTTGGCCCGGACCCGGCCCGAGCCCGAGCGAAAGGGCTTCCGCGTGGCCCGACCCGTTGGCCGGGCCGGGTACAGGCTTTCGGGCTGGCACGAGCCTGTGCACAGCTCTAATTTCAGTGTAATTATGTACATTTTAAGGTCTCGAAATAAATTGACAACGAGTTGTTGGGCGAATTGGTGGCAGTATTGCATACCACTGTGCGATAGACGGGACTGCACTGTATTTCTTCTCTCTTATTGTGTCTGTCGCACTGCAGTTATAGAAGTGAATTCAGAGTACCTGCTCTAAAGTACCGTTAAAGCAAAATGCATTTTTCCTTTTTCTGGCAGTAATGCTGCCACTTTGGCATTCTCTGGTGTGCGTTTAAATCTTTGCTGTGCAGATATAGGTGGACGGTTTCTGCCAGCTGTGTCACTTGTCTTTGATAATGCGCCACTTTGTGATGGTGGAACTGTTTGTGGGCCCACATTTAAAGGAAGGGACTATGTAGATTGTGTAGTGGACCTTCTCACATATGTTTGGGCTAAAGACGAGCATAAATAAAAAACAAAACTGAAGGGATACAAACAGGAAACTTCCGTTTTTGAAAGCAGTCTGTGTGATTGAAATTTTGTAACTTATGGTCATCTATGCCTTTTTCTTTTGCAGCTCATCGACACAGTCAAGCACGAGAAGGAAGACAACGTCCGGCTGCGAGCGTACATCGATGGAATCCTGCTGAACATCATTGAAAACCACCCGCAGTTGCTCGAAGTGAAGCCCCTGGTCTGAACTGAGCTGGCTGATTTGTGCAGTGTACAGAGAAACTTTTGCGGACCCCCCGTTCCGTCCCGTTGTGAATACGCACTTTGTGTGCCTTGGGCTGTGCGACCTGCTGCCTCGGAACATTTTTTTTGTTTGTTCCGCCAATAATTGTACGAGCCATCAATGCACATCGACTTTAGTGACCACCGTCTTTCATAGGGATTTCAGAGCGTCATTTCAGAATTGCCGTCGGACAAATGTGGCAAGCAGTGAAACATCGGCAGCTGTGGCCGCGTAAGTCGAAGGAGGTTTAGTCTGTTCAGCATTCAGTGCTCATGGTGAAGGTTTCGAAGAAAGATCGTAAGGGGGTGTCTTTTCGGAATCCTCTTCCCAGGGTTACGATAAGCCATACACTCATCATGAAGACATCATAAAGACATAAGGAATCACCAGCTCTGCGAAGCTTGATTCGCGCTAGGCATTCATGTGGCGTTCATTTTTGCTTCCGTTGTTATTGAATTGAACGTTTGTGCTTTTAGAGTGGTTTCCTGCCTCAGATATGCACATTGGGTCCAATGCACAATGATACGCAAGCAATGTTTTGTCAGCACATCTTTGCCGGTTTCTGCTAAGACTGCGTGTGTCCTTTTGACACCCCTTTGCAGGTTTTGAATCCTTAGTAGTTCTTGTTCAGCTTTGCAGAGTTGTGATCAATGAATGCAGTTTTTGCATGCAGTTCCGCTTGCTTCAAAGAAGTGTACTGCCCCAGTGTCTTATGTCATTTTGGCATAACTGTGTTGGTTGCACAGTGATTTTTGTACAGGTTTGAGGTCTAGAAGAGTGATGCTGCAAGCAATAGTTAAGCTAGTTGTAAAAATCTTTTGCTGCTTTTGCCAGGTGATTCAACCACAAGTGCTCTTCACTATTTTTACTGAATTGGTGGCTCTTTTAGTAGGTTATTTTAGTTATTTACATTGGACCTAAAAAGTTGTTTTAATTTTTGATTGTGTTTTCTTCAGTTTTCGGTGAATTGCTTTTACTAGAGCTTTTAAATGTGGACATCATGCATTTTTGGTCACATTGGGGGCAGAAATGCGGACGACTTGCTCCCCGCACACTTTAGGGTGGCGTTGCCACTGTACTATATTTTGAGCTCCCATGGAGCTGTATGTTGTAAAGTTAACCGAAGGTTAATAAATATTTTAGTTTTACCAAAGCCAATCCTAAGTTGTAGTGTGATTCACATCATTGCATGCTTTGTTAACTTTCTTTGTTATCTTGCCTATGGTATGCTTTACATGAGCAGGAAGGACTCTTCTCTGAAAAATAGATCACTTTTCAAATAGAATGGTTCTTCTTGACTACGTTGGCACCTATTCAGCAGTGATACATTTCTGTGGAAATTTTATTCAAATATAGAACATTTTATCCTCCTGCCACTCAATTCAAGTTTAACACGAAGATCAAGGTCTTATGGCCACTGTTTGGAAGCGGGTGGTAATGTTGCATAGCCTCATGGATCTGAATAGAGAAGACATCTTGAAGATGTCTTGATATTCTTGGCAAACGAGCATGAAAAAGGCGTAATTCGGCATCATAACACAAGCGTGTCAGTTTTTTTAGCATTCATTTGGCGCGAATGCCTACCAACTAGCCCAACTTCACATTAATGCCTTGAAAGTTTGGCTGTGAAAATGGTCAGTGCTGGTAACACACCTCCTCTCTTGCTTGTAAAAGCTGTTTTTATTTGCCATTGGAACACTGTAGCCTGTCTTTGCAGGCCAACTTTCAGTTTGTCCTCCGTGGGTTATGGATCTCTTCCGTTGAATGTTTCTTGCCTTTCAATTGGAGGGGACATTCAATAAGGAGGTTGCAAATGTGATTTTACCTTTCTTTCACACCATGTGAAATAAGCGATGCTTAGGCGTCTTGCTGCATACATTGAGAGCTTATAAAAAATTTGGCCATGTTTTCACCACCAGATGGCATATTGGAATATTATTGAGCAATATTACGAGAGCATTATTATTAGCATGCCACCGGCCATAGCTTGCATATGCAGGGTTGCCTAACCCACACAGACTGTGGCCAGCACAGCACGCAACTTTTTGTCTTTCAGACTGCGTGGGCCTAAACAAATTGGTTATAATCAAACGACCAAGAATTAGGTTGGTGTTATAATTTTCTGTTAATGGAACATTGGTGCAAAAATTGCATGTCACAATTAAATGCAGCTATTCAGCTCCACACTATACAGTCGCACCCACTTATAACAATAATGCTTTGAACAATATATCTGATATAACAACGAATGACCGCGGCACTTTCAGCTTTGTTATGCATTCTATAATAAAGTAAACCACTTCTAACCATGGCGTCATAGGAGATAATTGATTACAACAATTAAATCTGGTTACTCAATGCCAACCCTGACAGAAACAGTCTCAAATGCTGTGGCCTCACCAGCCGAACCACATCAGGAAGCCCCAAGAATGATAACAGTCCTCGAGGGATAAAAATATTTCACTCGGCTGCATGCAGCGGTTCAATGCTCTGCAGAACGGTGTCTACAAGACTTTCATGAACCAGTCAAAGCAGACTGATTACGAATTTCTGTCTGTTGAGTGAAAAATGTAAGCTACATTGACCTAATTAAATTTTCTCAAGTTTTTCATGTTTTTTGGCATAACTCAGTTATAACAATTATCGCTTATAACAATCATATGCATGTACGCATTGGAAGGTGGGGCGGGCTTGATATCCTTGTTTGTGTATCGAAACGCTAACAGAGCATTTCTGGATAGTCGTGTGCTGTACCAGCCAGGATTTGTAAATACAGAACCAGTATGTGTATGATATAGCATGGAAGCATCATGACCTTGAGGTAACCCTAGAACATGCAAGGATTATGTGAGCATTTGTGCCTGTTTCATTTGTCGAACTGGTAACACCATTGTTTTGACACTTTCTGATACACAGTAAAGTGGTTATCTGGGTAAGTAAAAATTAGTAAATGTAAAATTAAATGTAAATGTAAAATGTAAAAGTAAATGTAAAAATTAGTCTGACCTGGGCACTTCATTCTTGAAAGGAAAGAGCCGATTTCTGTAGTAGTGTCTTATCGTAGCTCACTTTGCAGTAAGGTTATCTGCAGCTCTTGCACTTTGTACTGCTGAAATGAAGAAGCGCTTAAAGTTTGAAATATCTGTTGAGACTGATATTTCATTGCTGGATATTATTATTCTTTTAATGGTTATTGTCTTTACATGGCATTGATTCTCACTTGTAGGCATATGTTTCTGGATTGGACTACTGCTACAAATAAAAATGGTAAACTTATACAGGGCCAAGTCAAGGAATTCATGCTCTAAAATAGAAAGTGTGAACTTGCTATTAACATCTTTAAATACAATTGTTGTTGCAGTGCCATCTTGCTCCACAAACTAAACTATTGGACAGTACATGAAGATAGGTGGTATGGTAATTTGGTAAAGCAATATTGTTTATCATTAGGTGTTGGATTTCTTTCTGAAAGAAGGCAAACTTTTTTTGATGTTTATTTCTGCAAGGAATTTTTTTTATTGTTGAAAACACCTTACGAATAGACTACCAGTCTTTTTTTTGATGATATAATGTGTTCTTCTGTGGTGAAGGACCGCTTACCTTGAATTTGAGTTTACCTTGATTTTTTTGTCAGCTTAAGCTTTTGATTTACCAGTGGGTATTGTTGAACTATAGTCATTAATTACTAGTAAAAAGCTTATACCAGTGCCAAATTGCAACAGAAAATGCACTCTTCAATAAAAACTAGCAAATGTTAATTTGAACTGTTCACCAAAAGCGCATGTGGAAGTTGATTTTTAAAAGCTTGGTCGCCATGTTATCGCTGGGGTGTTGAGCAAGAACATGGGGACATTAGGTAACCTGCGTGCTAACTACTGCAACCTGGTCAACAGTTGTGGTCGTTGGAATGCCACGACATTCATTAATTCAACCGGTTAATTCCTTCTGACCTAAACGCAGACTGAGACAATAATTTGTACCCTTTGAGTACACTGTCAGTTATCATACGGTGGGTCCCTGGCAGTGCATGCAGCGATCACAGGAAATGAGTTTGCTCATTAGTTAGCTCATGATATCCGCATCCAAGCGCCTGTAATCGCATGGTTAAGCCCTCTAATGTTAGACAAGATGCTGGCCTACAGACTGATAGTTAAGTGCTACAGCCAACTGCAAACGTCACATTGACACACACCCCGATATCATTTAGTACACTGAAAATGTCTCATTAACACATGCCTTGATATCATTTACACCTCAGTGCTGCCGAAGTGCGCATACTTCGTATCATTCAAACAAACACACTCTCTCTCAGCCTCCCCAACAATTTTATTTCTGTCTTGGTTCTGACCCCTCCTGTTTCAATTGTTGTGCTCTACAATGCCAAACTAGAACATTGCTTCTTCTTCCGTCCTGCGACCCAGATAATCTCCACGTCCCCTTCACTTCAGCCCACTCCTAGACTGCCTGCAGCTTTCATTTGCAGAGCTAGAAAATCGGCATACGTTGGTCAACCAGTCACAGGATAGTTATGAATGCTATAACCTGTTTTCTTACATAGAGCCTTAGTGTCCATAGGCACTTGAGAGTGAACGGTGCTGCACCAGTAGCTGACATTCGATAACGACATGTCTCAGCCTGTGGAAGCATGTACGGTAGCAGAATGATGTTTCACAGTGCACGAGTGTGCTATTTAATCTAACGATCCATTGTCCTATCGCAGCCTTGTCTCCCAAGGTTTATTAAAGCGGAAAGAAGCCTTTCTAGGCTCATGGTGAAAATGTCGCGTTCGCGAGATGTGTTTGCAAGATTCCATGAGGTGTGTTCATCAGATGTCACAGTAGGTTCAGAGATCGACAATTTCCTCGTCCAGCTAGTTAGGCCCAGTCTCTATCAAAAGCCCCATAGGGGAAGTCTATTCAGTCTCGCATGTCGAGGAGAGGAGTTCTGAGATGTCGATGTCGATGTCTCTGACAATGAAACCAAAGAAAAGAAGTGAAATTATAATGAGTAGACAAATATGCAGGATAGAGGTAGGAGAGAAGAAAGGCTTTCACCATTAGGCTCTTAACAAAGCTAAGTGTGAAAAGTTCCGAGGTTTGTAATTTTTAATTTTCTCTTTTGGCTGAGTGTAAGCGCTACCAGATAGCATGGTGTGCATGTCAAGAGTACCAAGCATTTGTAACCAAATTTTGCATATTTTATTTTTGGTTTAAACTAAAGTACAACCCGTATTTACAGTATAATCGAGCCATGTGTTTGTGGCCTGTAAGGTTTCTGTAAAGTTTGGAGCTGCAGACATCAGACAGATTTGCCATCATCAGAAGCCATACTCACCTATGGGGCTGAAACGTGGAGGCTAACCGAGAGAGTTCTACTTAAGTTGAGGACAACCCAGAGGTATGGAACGAAAAATGGTAGGGGTAACATTAAGAGATAGAAAGCGTGCAGAGTGGGTCAGAGAAATAACTCAAGTTACCGACATTCTAGTGGAAATTAAGAAGAAGAAATGGACATGGGCAGGACATGTAGTGCGAAGAGAGGATAACCGATGGTCGCTGAGGGTAACAAGCTGGATTCCAAGGGAAGGAAAGCGTAGCAGGGGGCGGCAGAAAGTTAGGTGGGCGGATGAGATTAAGAAGTTCGCAGGGGTCAAGTGGATGCAGCTAGCACAGAACCGGGTTAAGTGGAGAAATATGGGAGAGGCCTTCGCCCTGCAGTGGGTATAATCAGGCTGCTGCTGCTGCTGCTGCTGCTGCTGATGATGATGAAGCCATATTGCTTGCAAGGACCAAATCACCACATGTACTCTCAAACATTTATGGTCAAATTGTCATTCTGTTAAAGTAGCTTTTTTTGTTAATGCCGAAGAACAGTTTTTTTTCTCGAAAACTCTCACACTGAAAACTCTCGGCATTCTCCCTGTGTACATTCTAGCTAGCCCTAATGTCTTTTTTCAGCTGAATTGAGTATGCTTCACCTAGATGATAAGGTGCTTTCCTTTTGTGAAAAATATAACAGAGTAAAAATAGTTCAGAGAACAGGAAGCTGGGGAGCACGCCTATGCAAATTTTCTTACTTGCAGATTTTGCCACCTGTGGTAATAATGTCTTATTTTTTTCCTGGACTTCTCGGGCTGCATTAATTTTTGAAATACAGATGTGTTCCAACATCTCTAAGGTTTTATTTCGTAAATTTTGCGGTTTTTAAGCTACTGGATGCTTCCAACTTTGGAAGGAGTTTCGTATTCATACCAAAAATTAACTGTTAGTGTCTATCTGTCTAATGCTAAAGTTTAGCTTCAAATAGTGAAATGTCTACCTCGACATATTTATATGAGGGGTCTGCACAGATCTCTATGCCATAGTATGCAAACTGAATTTTATATATATGCATCAAATGGGAGTTCTGGATGCAAGCATAATTGGGGAGGACAACAACACAGTAAACAGGTACAGAAGGGAAGAACAAGACAGGGCAAGCACTCTCCATGCATACTGTGCTTTTGCCTACCATGAATTTCTATACCGATTTGGCCAAGTTTCTTTTCTAATCAAACAAATCTCCTTATGAGGTTTTCACAAGCTTATCTTCCATAATATTCCATAAGAGCCATAAGACTTAGTACGCTACTATGTTAGCAGAGTGCGCAGTTTCACTCGGCTGTTGGATGAAAGTGGCTATACTATGCCAAAGAACTTGTAACACCTCCTGCAAGCTGGCCCCATTAAAGCACGCTGACTACTGTGCCTTGGAAAGGAACAGAATTACGGCAAGAGCAAACAATAAAATGGATATTCGGCATTCCCTTTATAGCAGCCCTTTCCTATGCTCTTTGTTACCATGAGCCTGTACCGCACGATGCAGGCCCTCTTCCATGTCACCTTACTTAACCCTAACCCTGTGCCAGCTTCGTTGAAGACATCCCGATGTCCACCCATCTGATTTTCTGCCACTTCTGCTACACCAGCCTTCTCATGGATTCTAGACAGACCAATAACTGACATACATTCGATCCCTGCCCTCCTCCTTTGTCCTACGTCTTTTTCCTAGTTGCTGTCAATGAGAATGACCTCTATGATAAGAATTAAAATGAAAAATTAATGAGTGGAGCAGCTGCTTTCAATCTGTTTTCTTGGCAATTAAGTCACATGGAAAGGAGCTATGTCTAAGGACCGACTTTTTTTGTTGGGGATGCTGCCATCTGTAACAGGCAACCAGAAAGACCTCAATGGCTTGGTAGACATCTGCAGGTTAGGTGGCTGAAGTTATAGGGTTTAAAATTAACAGAGATGAATTTGCTAGTACATTTTATACACTTGAGTCATGGTAACCGTATATGCACCATAACTTTAATGAATGTGAGAAAACTTGCTTTAAGATGCGCACTCGTGCATTTTACGCAAGCTCCATATGCTGCCCTGCAAACAGTTTTCGCTTGTGTTTTTTACACGAATTACCACTTTAAAAAGCCTTCATTATGCTGAAATGCTAGGCACTACATAATAAAACATTGGGAAGCACATAATATTTTGTTGAAAATGTGAACAATTTTTAATAAATATTAAAATCTGTAAATTTTTTCCCCTCTGGATAGTAATTTGTGACAACAGGGCTAAATTCGTGACTATTACATAACGAAATTCATAGCCAACTGCATTTGAGGAACATGAGCTTCCATTATAAACCACGGATGGGATTATATATACATTCCAGTTGAGAGAAAATGTAGCAACATTGGAAGTGAAAAGGAACCAGGTGTCTGGTGTCATATGTGCATAGGGCACTCTGGATGCAAACCAGATATGGAGAGGTTTATGGATTCTGATGTAGTCCAATTAATGATGCAGGACTTGCTGTTGATTAGTCTTCTGTGTGCCCTGGGACCTTGCATGAAATTTAGTGCTTGAGATCAAGCAGTGGAAGGTCGTCTGGTTTGCTTGAGGTATAGATTACGCATGGTATGTGATTAATAGGGACAATAAAGGTGGCACAATAAAGTGGTCAATTTATTAAGCAGGAAATGCAAAAAGCATGGTTTTAGTACAAAGCTAATGAAGTGGGAGAGAAACAGTGCGATGAGAAAGTCTTCATCAGGTGCTTATATATATGTACCATTGTGATATCCATGCAATGTGGTGGAGCAGAACTGGATGGCTGGCGAATAAGTACAGATTCCTAGAAGGGAAACAGCTGGTAGGGCAACATTCACTGGCAATAAAAGAAAAAAGAAGACACCAGACATGGAAATTAAGCTCAACATTTTAAACTATTCTAAAGTAGCTATGGCACTTTACATTTTGATTCCAGGTTCTGAGGATGTCTTGCTAAAGAAATTTAAAAGCACAGACAGTGCCTGCTGCAGATGGATGCGAGGCAGATATAGGGCAATGATGGAGCATGTCATCAGTGTAAGGCTTTCCAGCGCTTACACTGAGCAAATTTTCAGCTGGAGTTTGTTAGTCAGACGCGTCACCTACAGTAATTTTTTTCTTAAAGCAGGATTTTAATAAATTTATTGAGTATCATGGTCAAACCGAGAACAATTACTGGTTGATTCTAGTTGAAGCATTGCTTATACTGCTGAGCTGCAGTTGGAGAAAACAAGAAATCAACTGAAATCATCTGGGAAATGAAGAGGTTAAGCTGTTGTGCTAGTTGGTTTTCCATCAATTTCAGCAGCTTAAGGAGGGCGCAAGAACAGAACACGGCTAGACAAACAAGTGCCAACTGTCACGCTAAGCCTCTACAAGATTCTATCAGAGCTTTTTTGTCCTGTGTGTTCGGCCGTGCTGTCCTCATTCTGCTACGTGCTGCTGATATAGATTTGGTAAGTGCTCCTTAACGAAATTTGACCGAAACGATTAAAAGATTATAGAGTAGGAAAGATAGAAATTATGAACTGAACGGAGGGAGCGCGGCTCTAGACATACTAGGAATCAGGTGACAGTGCAAAAGCACGGGCCAGTCATTCAAGAAGGTACATACGAAGTTTCGAAAAAACGCCGCGACGCGTACTAATGTACTCGCTTTCATCAGCGCATGAACGACTTCATTTAGTAAAGCTACATTAAAACTTATTTTGTGTTTTCTCTCAATGCATACCGACAACTAGTCAAAAGTAAGCAGAAAGAAACGGGTTGCAACGAATGTGTAGGGTGGCAGGACCATCGTTTTAAGAAATCGCGTTAAGCTAGGTCCTGCCGACACACCCGAAAAGGCACGACTGGCAGCCTTCAAGAGAGTTTCAGAGATGGTGACAGCCGTGACAGCGTCGAGAGTGAGGCCGCTGAAAACGCTTTGGGAGGATGTGGGTGGATTCAGTTCAGTCCAGATCAAGGAGGTTATTGGTCCAGATGCAAACCTCCGAGATCTTGGCCCAGCCCAAGCTCTTGGAGGTTTGCATTGATTAGCAAAGCACTTCAGTGAATCTTTCACAGATGGCTCTAGTTGTCCGCAGCGTGAAGTTTGGCAAGGACGCGGTCTATTTTACTTACCAAATCCGTTCGAGATGGCAAGCCACTAGCGTGGAATTCAATTTTAAAGCACGCTGCAGTCTGGTGTGTAGACTTTGCAGAATATGCCGAAATGTACAGAATAATATTACCAAGAATAATTTCTCACTGACTTTGTAACAAGTTAGAGATAAAAATCCTGGCAAGTTGTATGGGGATATAGCTCAGTGGTAGAGCATTCGACTGCAGATCGAGAGGTCCCCGGTTCAAACCCGGGTGTCCCCTTTTTTTTCTCAATTGGAACCTTCACTTTTAGTTTTGTGTTTTGAGTGCTTTGTTAATTCAATTTTAAAGCACGCTGCAGTCTGGTGTGTAGACTTTGCAGAATATGCCGAAATGTACAGAATAATATTACCAAGAATAATTTCTCACTGACTTTGTAACAAGTTAGAGATAAAAATCCTGGCAAGTTGTATGGGGATATAGCTCAGTGGTAGAGCATTCGACTGCAGATCGAGAGGTCCCCGGTTCAAACCCGGGTGTCCCCTTTTTTTTCTCAATTGGAACCTTCACTTTTAGTTTTGTGTTTTGAGTGCTTTGTTTATCCTGCCGACAGAATCCCAACTATCGTCGTAAAACCTCACGATGAGCCACTCACGCACGGGGATATAATAGCTCAGTGGTAGAGCATTCGACTGCAGATCGAGAGGTCCCCGGTTCAAACCCGGGTGTCCCCTTTTTTTTTCCTTCACTTTTAGTTTTTTTTTTTTTGAGTGCTTTGTTTATCCTGCCGACAGAATCCCAACCGACGCCATAAAACCTCACGATGAGTCATTCAAGCTTTCGCCTTCACAACATTTCAGCAATTCAACGCTTTCATATTCTCTGCGTATTTCTTTCTCTTCCCAGCCATATCTGCACAACTTTTTCTATTGCAAATTGACTGATGTCCCTTGATTTGTAACCGAATAAAAGCGATATTAGTCTGCCCCCGGCTCAAAGATGGGTGCCTCCTTACTGTTTTATAGGCGAGCTTAGACCATCATAATCACCAAATAAGAAAAACACAGAAATTAAAAACAAACTTAGCTATAAAGAAAACGATGAAACGTCGTGGGGATATAGCTCAGTGGTAGAGCATTCGACTGCAGATCGAGAGGTCCCCGGTTCAAACCCGGGTGTCCCCTTTTTTTTCCTTCGGAGTTTCATGTTGCTTTCTTTTTGGATTTCGTGACTGGTCTCTATCAGAATTGTCCTATAAATTGAAAACAAAATTAGCTAAAAAGAAAACGAGGAAACGTCGTGGGGATATAGCTCATTAGAAAAACGCACTGAAAGAATATTTGTCCACTGTAAAACGAAAAAAGCTGTATCGCGATTTATGTGACATTGTTTTGCCACAACCCTTGTACAGAACCTTATACAGTGGAGGTCCGGGCAGAGATGTCTTGAAGAGAGTAAAGAAAATGCAGGTGTCGCCAGGAGCTAAGACATTTTTCTTTAAATTACACACCGGAACATTATCAGTAAAGAAGTTTTTGGAGGAAAGGGATTTTTTTTTACCGTGGGGGGCGCACTGTTTAATCTGCAAGCAGCCGGAAACAATAGACCATGTTGTTTTGCATTGTTGGGAAGGGGTTTATTTCTGGGATGTTTTGCAACGTACGATAAAGAAAGAATTTCCACTAGACTCCCACGGCATCCGGTATTTAAGCATTGATAATGAAGATGGCGTTCCGTATGATTTAATCATGCTCATGGGCCTCCACTCTATATGGCGCTCCAGAATGGCGGGCTATCACTGCGACAGGGATGCTCGACCCGCTAGAATATACTTTCGAGAAAGTGTGAATTGGTTTATTGCCATACAGAAAGTGGCTGCTGAACCTCCCGAATGGCTCTCAAGGGTAGAGCCTTTGCTGTCGTTGCGGGAGTTTTAATGTACTGAGACGAAGCCAGCCTGACATTGGCTGATGATGACCTTCCAATATGTACTTTGTTTTGTGTTATTCGTGTTGTGTTCTTGTGAAATGGTATGAACCAAAGCCAGGAAATAAAGAAAAAAAAAAAAGGGGGGGATATAGCTCAGTGGTAGAGCATTCGACTGCAGATCGAGAGGTCCCCGGTTCAAACCCGGGTGTCCCCTTTTTTTTTCCTTCGGAGCTTCATGTTGCTTTCTTTTTGAATTTCGTGACTGGTCTCTATCAGAATTGTCCTATAACTGTGAGAATATCACAGCTGGTTCTTTTGCTCCATCACATCAGTACCTGGTGGGATAGAATTTATATTATATGGCGAAAGCCTTTATTGCCTCATACGCATATGGCGTCCTGTCCCACTATAGCTGTCATTCAACCCGACAGCCACGCCGGGCACTAGAGAAACGTATCGTAGTTCACCTTTAGCGTCATGCCAGCGCGGCTGCCATGGAGATTGCCACCGCTCGTTAGTGGTAGATAGTGATCGATAATGTTAGTTGGTGGTAGTTGTTGATAGTGGCGATGATGATGACAGAAATAACTATGATGGCATCACCTGGTGACGTCACGATATGTCGTCGCATCCGGTCATGACGTCACCAGGCGATTTCAGTAGTCGACGGCCGAGGCGCCCAAGACTATTAGCCACTGTATCCCCAGTATCCACAGCCACTGTCAGAAGCCGGAACCCCGAAACAGCTGAAGAAGTTGCAATAGCAATCGCTTGCGTAGGAACCGAAGCCAAATTCATAAGTAGTGATTATTCTTGAACTTTGAGAAAGCATTTGATAAAGTACCCCATTCCCGCCTCTTACTCAAACTGTCCGTTTTAAATCTTCACCCGCTTGTCACTGGATCCGAAGATTTTTAACAGACCGCATGCAATTCGTTTTCGCTAACGGCTTCTCATCGACTTACTCGCATGTTCTTTCAGGAGTACCCCAAGGCACAGTCCTGGGCCCATTACTTTTCTTAATATGCATTAACGAATTGCCTTCCACAGCAATGTCTACTATAGACCTTTTCGCGGACGATTGTGCGATCTACCGCCCTATAACTTACACCGACGAGTCGACGGCACTTCTGTCCTTCAAAATGATCTTAATAGCATACACCAAATATGTTCAACGTGTCTAATGTCTGTAAACACTACAAAGACTACTACTTTCTTTCTATCTCCACCGAAATTATATTCCGCATGCTTATAAAATTAATGATTCTGCCGTTACTTTCACTAACTCTTTTAAATACCTTGGTATTCACCTCACTAGCGATTTATCCTGGACGTACCACGTCAACCACATAATAAATTCATCTAACCGAACAATTGGCTACCTTCGTCGTAACCTACGCATGGCTCCTTCTTCCTTAAAGCTGTTAACTTACAAAACACTTGTGCGACATAAACTTGAATGCGCTAGCCTTATCTTTGATCCTCATCAAATTAACCTTATCACATCTCTTGAATCTGTACTGAACCGTGCTACTCGCTTTATCCTAGCAAACTACTCAAGATATTCTAGCCCCATTAAAGCTTTAACTTCAACTTCCTTCTCTCGCTTCCCGTCGCCAAATTTCACGCTCACAAGTTTTTTTCATAGTTCACCTCGTGACAGCCAGCTCATCCAACCGGTACGTCGAACATCCCGCACAGGCCATTCTAACAGCGTCATCCCGCATCGTGCCCGCACTACTACATTCCAGAAGTCTTTTTTCGTGTACACATCTCGCGACTGGAATGAGCTTCCCAGCAGCCTTGCCCTAATCTCCGACCCTGCTCATTTCAAGACTGCCATCGAAGAAGCCTCATCATCTTTGTATTCATTAAAAAAAAAAAAAAAACCCATTGTTAACTGCCGTTCAAGTGCCCACCCCTCATGTAATGTCCCATCAGGGGCCCTTGAGGTTCTAATATAAATAAATAAATAAATAAATAAATAAATAAATAAATAAATAAATAAATAAATAAATAAATAAATAAATAAATAAATAAATAAATAAAATATACAAAACAGCCATCTACAATTCTAGGCACTATACTACAATTACAGAAAGGGTAGGATTGCACCGGAAGTGGTGAGAACCGGAAAACAGCTGAATAGAAAAGTCAGCTTAATATGGACTCCAGTGCACGCGCCTATTACAGCGTACCAGAATACTTCCCTATTCCTGGTAAAGAGACGGCACACAAGTTAGCCCTAGCTCTCTACTTCCGGGTAACCGTAGAGCCGCCCGATTGCCCGAACATGGACGAACGTCTATCACATTATACAGAAATAGTAGTCGAAAATTATTGACAAAGCAGAAAACTGGTGCCACCACCGGTTCAGGGTATGAGCAACAAAGAGGCGACCGCATGGCGGCGTCTACAGGCCGGGAATTACACCCGGTCTGAACCTATCACATCCAGAGAGATGAGAGACAGGACAATTATGTAAACAATGGGGGGAGCTCAGCCACGTAATTTGGGAATGCGCTCGCTCCCCAGGAGTTAAGACAAAGATGGATAGCAGAGAAGCCTGGGAAACTCTTCTGCGGAGCGAGGTCCCAATTCCCTGCAGAAGCAAGCCGTTCGCCTGGCGGAAGAGGCTGCGAGAAGCCAAGACCTCTTTGCCCGCCTCTAATCGCGGAGGTCCCGGCCCCCGTCCCCTAGGCCTGCGTGACACACACACACACACACACACACACACACACACACACACACACACACACACACACACACACACACACACACACACACACACACACACACACACACACACACACACACACACACACACACACACACACACACACACACACACACACACACACACACACACACACACACACACACACACACACACACACACACACACACACACACACACACACACACACACACACACACACACACACACACACACACGCGCGCGCGCGCGCGCACTTACGAAGCTGATTCCGCCGGGCGTCCGACCCAGACGTCCGTGCGGCGCCTTTTATTTGGCACTTCCTCGAAAGCTGTGCAGCATGCAGAAGCAGACGCAGCACAGCAGGCATCAGGGGAGTTTCAAATTGGTTTACAGGAATGGAAAAGCGCAGTATCTGTCACAATTCTCCGCTGACACGGTGACAACGCCGCGTTGCCGGATTTTCTGGAAAAGTGGGCCTTAACTCTATAGGTTCGATACTCGGAAAGACGCACGGGTCAACCTGGGTGTGTTTTTAGGAGGTGAAGACCACTGGTGATGTCAGTTTCCTCGTTTGAAGCAGAGTGATCTTTCAGTACCCTGAGAAGTTTGAAGACACGGCTTTAGAATGACATAGTGAGTCATGCATGCTTAGCGATGGCCCATGTCCGCCAAAATGTCAGAGGCAATATTGACTGGACTGAATTGATTAAAATATTTGTCAGTGCTTGCTCCAACCATGCTTTGGTTTTTTGACCCCCTGAATGAAAAGTTATAAGCTATGGAGTAATTACACAGAGCCTTATGTAACGTGCGAGTGAGTGCGTACACGCGTACTGGGTCCGATGTTAATCACTGATCTTATGTTTGAATGTGTGACTTGCCTGACCGAATATCTTTTGTTTAATGTTTTAGTGACATTCTTCTGTACTTTCAGAAATGACAGGATAATGAAGCTAATTAAAAACATTTCAGTCAGCTACAGCGCCGTTAACTCCCTCTGTTAACGTCTATTACATCTTACTTATTTAGGAAAGCCTGATTAAAGTAAAAGTTGATATTCAGAAGAAAGGCCATGGCAGGCTACATGTACCCCCCTGAAATTTGCATGGATTTACGCTACAGGGGAAGAGCTGCAAGGAATAGAACGTAGGTGGCGAAGCGTGGCTTCAGAAGTATAGCTGCTAAGGCGGAAAGCGCAGCAGCGGAATATGGTTGGCACGGGAGGTCGGGAATGACTGGAAGCAGAAGGCTAATGCCTATGCACAGTGCCAGAATATAGTGTATAATTGAGGTTCGGTTTTAGTTTTGTGGGTTTTAACGTCCCAAGCGACTCCGGCTATCGACAAGAGACGCCGTAATGTACTTTGGGGCAAGGGAAGAATCGGGTTTGTAGCTGACGCCAGAGTATCTCCTGGGCCTTGCTTAATGAATTATGTGGGGGAGGAAAGATGCGCCTTCCCAGGCTAAAATGGCGAGTTATATCATGTAACGAGCGCAAGCCCTCTCTCGCGCCCGCGGAAAACGAGGTACTCACCAAGGTTAGTATACTCACCACCCGGCCGACGAAACCTCGGGCATATTCGTGAGCCTTCTCGTTCCCGGGATTTACCAAGTGAGCCGGAACCCATACCAGTTCTATCGTCCTACCAGGAATTGGACGGTAGCTTTTAAGGATATGCCTGGCGGCAGCCGACAGCCGGCCCCTCCCGAAAATCCGTATACGGCTGTTTTGGAGTCACTGACTATAACATCTGCTTGAATAGAAGCGACGGCCAGCGCGATGGCTGCTTCCTCTGCAGCCTCGGAGGTTCAAGAAAAAAAAAGTTCTGGAGCGTACAGAAGCTGAAGCGAAGGTTTTGGAAGACGTGGACTCACGGGCCCCAAATCGCGAAACCTCAGTCGGTTTCTTCATATTCGGCCGCATCTACGTAAGCAACCGACTGGTTTCCTTTGTATTTGGTGTGTAGTGCACGTGCGCGTGCTATCGCCTGCTTTCGTGGTGAATGGGGTGCATATTCTTAGGGAGGGTCTTGATAACAAGCTCCTTCCTCATTGCTCTAAAACGGCCATTCAAAATTTCGCAAGAGGGAAAATACACCCAGTCGCCCATGAAATCTTAACCTCTGGTTCCACAGCTCCCCGACCCATTCACATCGTCTGGGTACCAGGTGCATGCAGGCAACCCCGGTAACGAGGCAGCCTACTCAACTGCTCGAGCGCACGTCAACCGAGCGGGGAATACCGAAGACTGGGGAAGCACGCGGGACAGACTTCTCACCTATCATGACATAACACTTCACTACCGAGAACAACGACTCTTATATCCCCCACCTCGTACCTCTCTCTCAAAACCCCATCAAATAATCTGGCGACAGCTACAAGCCAAAACCTTTCCCTCCCCAGCTTGGTTGGCCTCGGCACACCCGGGCCGGTGCGACCCCACATGCTATCTATGTGACGCACCTAGAGCCACCTTCAATCACGTAATGTTTCTATACGAAGATTTCAAGCCACCGCCCCAATGGGGCCTCACGGACCAAGAGGGTTGGGAGATTGCGGTCTCCAGCTCGGACCCAGCAGCGCAAAAGATGCTGGTTGACTGGGCTGAAGCGGTCGCTGCCAAGCAAAGCCTGACAGACACCAGCCGGGATCGGAAACCACCGCAATCCTTATAATGTACCCTGGTTTCCACAATAAATGTTTTACCCCCATTGCTTGGGATCGTCCGCCATGGGTTCGGCATTGATGCCTAGCCTCAGCAAGGCAAGCCTCCCGGCTTTGGTGCGCGCCAGTCTGGAGTACTGCGATATTAAACGCGCTTCCTTGAGTTCATCAAGTGTGTTGTGCATTCCAAGAGCTAGGAGCCTATCGGTTGAGGTGTTTCTTTATAGTCCTAGTGCTGTCTTGCAAGCTTGCCGGATAAGGGAATTGAACGGCGGCGCAACACGGAAACGGACACAGACCCGTTCAATTCCATCATGCACCAACTCGCCCCCCAGGCAGTTATTCTGTTGCCGGATAAGACACTCAACCTTTTGTTTTTCGTCTTGGTAAAAGTGCAGATAGAGCAGGGTGCAGACTAGCCTGGTAACGAAGAAAGCCTGAATGAGTCGACAGGTGTAGCGTTCTTTCATGCCCTTCTCTTGTTGGCTTTTCGCTTGATTAGTCTGGCTGTCTGGGTGACTGTTGTGGTCAGTTTATCTAATGTTGCTAAATTTCTGTGGTTACTCGATCTGAATGAACATGCCTAGGATTCTGATGGTGTCTACTTGTTTGATTGACAGTCCTTTGAGCTCTACCCAAATTGCAGGAGGCCTTCTCGAACTACAAGGAGTTCGGACAAAGTGAACATTGAAGACCCGCCCTTAGAGCATACGTCTCGATGGTGTCGACTGCTTTCTGAAGTACACTTTCTATTTGGGCATCACTTCCCGTGTTCACCCACAGGGTAATGTCGTACGCGTAAAACGTATGCTGTAGCCCCTCGATGGAGGCGAGTCTGAGGGGCAGTGTTATCAGTACAATGTTCAAGAGGAACGGCGACATCCCAGAGCCTTGTGGTGTCCCCCCCCCCCCCCCCCTTTCCCCTTCGCCCAGAGATATGGGGTCTGATTTGATCGCGCCGAGAGTGAGCTCGGCCGTCCTGTTCGAAAGGAAGGACCGGGTACCTGAACACTCTCTCTCTCCAGGATTCAAAAGCAAGAGTTTTTCTAATATCGCCCCGTGCTAGACGTTATCGAAGTGAGAAAACCTGGCTCTTGCTCGACAGAGCAAGTGTGACAGATACTGCGCCTTTCCCTTCCGGTGAACCAATTATTATTATGATTATTGTTATATTCGTTTCCTCCAAAACCAAATCAATTAAACGTGTTTCACTTTGAAGGATTTATATCAGTCGCTCAATGCTAAATTTTCAGGGGATGAAAAAGGCGGTTTAAAGGCATGATCGCGTCTACTCTTAAGGCGAACGCTTAGGCGTCCTCCTAATCTTTCCATTTAAATTTTACTCATAGTCCTTTTTTGTTAAGCGAGGACAGTACGGTCCTCTTCCTGCTATAAGGTCTCGCTTCATTCTTACAGCGATTTGTTCTCTTGCTCCTCGCGCCTGCATCTGGCGGCAGAGCTGTAGATTTAGTCTGTGCCTTCCAGGGCGCCAACGTCAGGGCACAGAAGGTGTGCTTGACGGCGCAAAAGACGTTGCGCAAGAACTTCTTGTGTAGATTGTAACATGTTTCATTGTGCGTTTAATGCTTTAAATAGTATAAGAAGTGAACCGCTTGCTCGTGTGGCGGCTCCAGAAGCACTTTTAGTGATGATGCTTTTTTTTTTTTTGTTCTATGTCGAAAGGCCCATGTGCACTAGTTCTCAGTTACCGTCACGAAATCAGTGGTATAAAAGTGTACCGCAATTTTCTGAAAAACCAGGGGCTGAAATGGCTTGAAAATATTGTTCAATTTTTACAGTCCACCTGAGTTATAAATTTTACCATTTGTATGAATGATAAACGGTATAAAATTCCATGCCTCACTAAAGCAGTATACAACATCCAGGGGCTTTTAAGCTCGTGTAGCGTACAGCGACGCTGTAAAGCGGTGGCGATAAGATCGGCGTTTCCAGCCGGCGAAAGAAGAAAATAGTTGAACTGCGCGTGCTCGCGGTGCGCACGCACGGCACGTACTGTTCGGTTCGAGAAGCCTGATCGTTCTGTTGTGGGGCTCCGCTGCGACACCGTAAATTCCCTACACTCTCAAGAGCAGTGGCGTGCTCCTGGCCAATACCTTCTGTCGCCCAGAAGTTTAGGGACGTGATAATACAAATAGCGATCGAGGAGTCTGGAGGGTCGGGAACTTCGTCTTCGATGCTCGACAGAGTTACAAGGGTCCAGCGACGAAGCTACCACAACACATCTCCACGCAGAACGCACAGTATCTGAATCACCCTTTTGTTAACCTCCTCAGAAGTACGTACAGTCGTGAGCAAAAGTATGGCATACAACGCGCAGCCGGTGACGGAGCTCGGCAAAACTTCAGCGAAACGCCATGCAGCGACAGGGGCAGCGACAGCGACACATGCATATCGCTAAAATGGGCACCACCACGATTGTCTCTATCCCAAATAGCTGTTGCTAGATTGCGTTGCAATGCAGCTTTCCCGGGCTCCACCATCGGCTCCGTGTTGCATACCCCGCCGGGGTGGCGCAGTGGTTAGGGCGCTCGACTACTGTACCCAAGGACGCGGGATCGAATCCCGGCCTCGGCGGCCGCTTTTCGATGGAGGCGAAAAGTAAGGCGCCCGTGTGCTGTGCGATGTCAGTGCACGTTAAAGAACCCCAGGTGATCGAAATTTCCGGAGTCCTCCACTACGGCGTCTCTCATAGCCTTAGTCGCTTTGGGACGTTAAACCCCAAATCCAAACCAAACCAAATCCGTGTTGCATACCAGTTTTGCTCACGACTGCCTATTACACTCCCATAAAGCACAACAGAACATTTCCGAGAAGTATAATGGCTTAGACTCACCGTGGCTTGGACCTGCAAACTGGACGGTAAAGCCCTCGAAAACTGCCACATTACAGCTGAAAATGCTTCAGGATTCTACTGTCCACTTGACACTCGACGCACTGACTGCTACCTGTGCACTGTGTGCACGTGACAGCATGGAACAAGGCGGAGAGCCGATTGAGCGTCCAGCGCCCGCCACGAGACCGAGAATACCAGCAAGGCGCAGCTCGTGACCGCCATTCGAACCTCTGAATTCGCTATCGATCGCATTCTCCCGCCGTGCGCAGTTGTTTCGCTTCTGTTTCGCGTTTACCACCCTTCTCGTTCCACATGAGACGCTTTGCCAAGGTGTGCAAATTCATTGAACCTTTTTCGTTCCATTTAAATCGAAAGCTTTACTAGCCTCGCCGAGCCAAGGTCATCGGCACCGCAGTTCGACCTCGTGCGGCGCGAGGCGCTATGCCACCCGCTTCTCCTATACTTCGCACACCTGCTACTCCTTCGTTTTCACACACCTGTCAAACTTCATTCGGCACATATCTCCAGAAATATACAACATTCCCTTCTGAAAAATGGTATGAGACAATAACCTCACATTTTCTCACACAATCTCACTCAATTCACATAAGAAATCACATACAAGTCACATATAATTGCATAAGACCTCATAGTTTCTTGTACATTATCATAAATTATGTACGATATTTTATGATAATGACGTGAATCGTATGAGAGTATATGCCACTCAATTCACATAAGAAATCTCATACAAGTCACATATAATTGCATTAGGTCTCATAGTTTCTTGTGCATTATCATAAATTATGTACGATATTTTATGATAATAACGTGAACCGTATGAGAGTCTATGCGATTAGATAAGACTTAATGAGGTTATTGCACCGTAGAACTTTTGGTTTTTAAGTAGGGTTGCCCCACAGAATACCACACAGCTTTCAAGTCCTATGTCTACCCTTTCCTTCCACCGCTACTTCTGTGTGTATGGCTCGCCCCCTAGAGTTTCTCCTTCAAAATGCCCTCGACACCTCCGTGTCGTCTAGACCCGGTGTCCGTAAGGTTCGCAGACATCTATGAAGGAGTTAAACCACAGCAAACCTTATCTGACCATGCTTAATCGAGCTTTCGCTGTGCAAACCAGGTTCAGGCCCATGCGACTAGCTGGCGTAGAAACACAGCATACCTAGGCCGTGTGAACAGCATAGACGCAAGCGCACTACCTACCTGTATACTAACGCAATTGCATGCGTCCACATTTCACTTAATTGGTTCCGAAACGCACTGCTCGAGCGCTCTATTGACAAGTGTAATCGACTCTGTACATAGTAAGGCGTTGCCTCGTTTTCCAAAAAATCCAGTGTTGGCGCTGTCAGCGACAAATCATCGGTGGGCCTGTAACAGGTGGTAGTTGGCAGGCGTCGTAATTGGTCGTCAGGACCCTTGGATCCTAAGTAAGCCACACAGGCACGTTCTTACAGCTTGATTGTTACTCAGGCCGTCTTCGACATAATGTGGTGTCTTGCGCTTGCATGCTAATGAGCATGTGTGAGATAATTAACATAGGCACTGATCAAGAGGCTAACGATTAAGCCAACAGACAAGATAATGTGTACGGGATTGAGGATCTGCAAAAAGGGAGCTGCAGACGGGACCCATAATGCTGTCGCGCCGTACCCACAGAGGCAGAGCTTAAGCGCCCCCCCCCCCCCCACCCCTCTCCCCCCCTTTTTTTTTTTTTGAGATGGTAGTTTCACCCTTGATAGTATTAAGCAAGTCTCCGTTTTAAATACGGCAGGTATAAGTGAGCTCGACTGTTCTCGACCCGACAAGCAACAGCTCATTTTGCTGCCCCTAATACAGGTATATTCCAATACTTATTTCACTCTATAAGCATGGACACCGTTCGATTCGTATTTCAACTCGGGCCTTGAGACAGCGACATTCCGCAATGTTTTCCAAGTGTTGCAACTCCTAACCCTGCAACTTTCCACATGGCTAGGGGACTACTCATTGAAACCTAACGACATCGTAAAAATGTGTTATAAATATCGTGGTACCAATTCATCGTACGAGGATAACAAATGCACCAAGTATTTTTTCTCGTACATCTAATAATACCAGCGGCTTAGAGTGTCTCCCCATAATAGCATGCAGGAAAAAAAAAATTACCGCAAGTAAGGAGACAGCTTTCGAAGCCCATGCTGAAAATAAAAGTATTCGCCCTCGGCAGCTTTTGTAGGTCCGTTTACATTACTTGCTCTCTTCTTCGAGATTAACTTGTCCCTAAGCACAGAAGCTAACATGTGACCGAATCCTTTCTTGAGTTTGCTCTTGCCCCATGTCACGCATGTATGCTTTTGTCAATATGTCTAAGTCATTAGCATAAAGCCTTAAGGCGGGCATTTTCATCTGAACGCAAACACTGCTGTGTTAACAGTGAGCGCTCTGCAAAGCATGATTAGAATGCGCAATGTGTGCGTTCATTGACAAAGCGAAGGAGGAAAGTAATAAAGAGAGACTACAATGTCTGCGGGAATCTAATTAGATTCTTCATTGTCCTGTTTGTTCCATACAGAAAGTGCGCCAAATGCTGTGATTGAAATAATCGATTAGCACTTGGTGAGCGCATTTGCAACGCTGTCTCGTATCGAAGGTGTTCGGATCCTGCTTTCGAGAGGCATATCTTTATCTCGGCACTCTTGCGTTTGTTAAGCTCTGTAACGAGACATCCACAGAATCCAAGTTAATACGGTTTTCGTATCACCTGAAGCCTTCAGCAGAGCGCAGCACGACCAGGAAGACTGTCGTTCAGTGCCTGTCAGCAAGACTACAGAGTATATAAGGTGCCTTTGTGAACAAATCGAAACTTGGACGTCGTAGCCTCTGCCTGATTTTAACAAGGACGGCACCGGTGCGATGGTGTCTTTTATTATGAATGCGATGCTTATCATTTTGTTTGCTTCATGGTATCAGCTCTGCCTGATTCAAGGACAAGGAACTGGATGCCTTCGCGGAGTAGCGAAAGAAGTTGCCGGCAGAAATGTAGACATCCACATGTTGTGCGTGGAAAATCGAGATTTTCATCGAATCTTCAATTCGGAATGCAAAAGTCCCCCTCGTGTGCTCTCTTGGTGCATGGACTGGAGCTGCTATTTGGAGACGTTGGCATCATCTTGCTTGCAAAGGCAGCACGTCGTGGTGGTGGTCAGAAACCCGGTACGCAGCGACATTTTCCTCAAAGCCATGAATGCGAACAAGTACGGGTGTCCCTACTACACTTGGGTTGCGCTCAGAGACACAGGAGTGGAAATAGCATCCCTCGAAGAGCTGCCTCGACAAATAATTGACTGCGGATTGATTTCCGCGAATAACTGTTCACCACTAATGCCTACGGCTGTTAGCGCTGTGTTTGCAAAGGCAGAACACGAAAACGAACATTTGCCTTGGAAGCGCCTCTCAGGGGAAAAGCTACTCATGGGATGCGTTTTGCTGGATCGACCTGGAAGCCGGGAGCCTTGCGTTGCAGCTCATGAAAGCACAATCGTTGACGCTCTTGATATACTAAACGTCACTTATGAGATTATACCTGTACCCGGAGGAATGTTCGGAAAGGCTTTACGGGACGGGGAGACGGACATTGTGATCACAGGGACAGGGATCTCCGCGGACCGTTACAAGAGCTTCGACTTTGCGATCAACGTGTTCAGGCGAGCTGTTTTCTACGTCAGGAAAAGGTGGCGGCACCGCGCTGAAGTCTTCTTCGATGCGTTTCCGTGGGCAATTCTCTTAGCTTTGTCAATCATCGTCTCTGCCAGCTTCTTCGCCGTCCTCAACGTGTGTCACGGAAAGCCTCTCCTTAAAGGAATGGGAGGAGTAACTCTGGCCCTGATCGCAGCAACGATGTCACTCTCCTCACCGCTGCGTGGCGACCATGCGCGCAACACAAGTAGCGGCTTCGTAATGGTGTGTTGGATGTTGGCCTGTTTCTCCTTGACCACATACACAAGGAGTCTGCTCACTGCCAGCCTCATGGCGCGACCCACTTGGGAAGCGGACGATACCCCGGAGAAGATGCTACCCAAGTTGCAGCGAGGACGTCTCCTTCCCTGTGCCGAGAGCTATACCTTCTTCGACGCCTTGCTCGCGAGAGCCAGCGGGAATGGAACCGACGTCGTGGACGTCATGGCCCGGTCCGCTAAGAAATGGGCCCACAGCAGGGAAGATTTTACTGGAAACATAACCTCGTGTTTGCAGCGTACCAGGAAAGGAACCCACGTGCTATTCACGGCCAGTATAGACCTCTGTCGTTTTTTGAGACTGAAGACAAGCATCGCACAAGGAAAGAAGCCTATTCAGAACATAGTTGGGGGATTTCCAATCAGAAAGGACTACCCTCTGCGCACGGAGCTGATTGAACTGCTTCAGAGAATATTCGAGACGGGTTGGGACATCAGACTCACCAGGCTGGCTGATTCCAACTGCTCGGCAGTGGCGGATGATGAAGAGACACCGCTTTGCGTGAAGTCCCTGCTGTACGCTTACTGCGCCTGCTGTGCGTTCAGCTCTGCTGCCTTTCTCGTGGAGTACTTTTCACGAAGTATTTGTGCACACATCGAATCGAGAACAGCGAAACGGATAGACATCGCAGTGCGCAATCCTAAGTGCCGCATCATCGTCGTCAAGCCCACATTCCGCATAGTGGAATTGTATTGAACCCATCTGTACTGAAGAGCATCACATCTAACAGCTACAAGTATCGAAGACTCCCTGAAGACTTTATTCGGTGACGAAAGTTTCAAAGTAACCGTTTTTGTATTTGTTTCGGCTAGAAATTTGTACTATAGTTATGCGCATTACTATGCATTATAAACGTGGTCTCCTCCTGAATGCGAAGCGGATGATTTTTGTTCGTCTTTCGAGATGCACCAAGCGCTCTACGTCTGTAGCATTCCATTCTTTATCCCGTTCAGTAAAGACACTCAAAATGCGTACGCTACTTGACTCTAGCCGGCTTAGCCCACTAGTCCAATTTCATATTCCGTGCATGGTTGGAACTTATATTTTGGCACTCTTGGCGATAAGCTCTCTCGAGCAATTTCGAGAAGTTCGTGTGAAATCAACACAGGTCTTTCAGGACGGGCGCTCCGGAAGGAAAGTTTGTACTTTAGATTTCTTTTTTTGCATGCATCAGCACCTTAAAAAAGTATAGTCAAGACGCGAGAATAACATTGCAAAATAGCACGAGAAATGAAGCTGATGGGGCTAGGACAGGTAGGTCACCGCCGCTTGCGATGGGGTCTTGCCTGCCACCCAATTTTTATCTGTTGTACCGGCGTGGGGCATTAGTAAGACGCCCGACTAGTGTGCCGGAGTACCCGGGATCAAACCCGAACTCGGCGGCTGCGTTTCGATGGAGGTGAACCGGAGTGGCGTCCGTGTGCTGTGCGATGTCAGTGCACGTTAAAGAACCCCAGGTGGTCGAAATTTCCGGAATCCTCCACTACGGCGTCTCTCATAGCCTTAGTCGTTTTGGGACGTTAAACCCCACAAACCAAACCAAACCAAACCTGTTGTAGGCCGTCATTGCACCCGCCACCGCTTCAACGGCTGTTGCTGCGGCGCTCGCCTTTCTCTCCCTCTTCCTTTTCTTCTCTATTTTCTCTTCTGTCTGCACGAGGCAGCGGAGGTGGCTCAGAGTCAGAGCCAGTAGCAGGTCCGTGCATTTTCTTTTCCTTCTTCCTACAGCCACAACAACAACAACACGAGAAATGAAGGTGCGAGTGAACTAGAAATTGCCAAGAGCGTCTCCATTCATCGAGCTTGTTTTACAGTTGAGCAAAGGCAACTCATCCAGTTCCGTTTCTTTCAAACGGTTAAGTCAAGGCATGGCGGAAAGTGTACGGGTAATCGACAGGGAGGATTGTCTTTTTCTTGCTATCTAGGAAGGTTTCTCGCAGAAGTATGAAATCATGAAACTGTTTTCCAGACGGGATCATAATTCGTAACTAAAATTAATAAATGTGGTTAGCGCGAGCCACATCTTTTAGGAACGCTTACCTCCTGCCTACTGACCGTTGTATTGTCGGCCAAGAGTTGTGCCGCATATTGCAAATTCGTCGCAAATATCTGCACTGTTGGAAGCCATGTGTACTCCACAAGTTGGATCTGGCTGCTGCTGTGACTGCGAGCGGACGCATGCCACATCGGCTCCGTCAAGTTTCGCTAATTATTGCGGCGTATCAACTCGGGCCCTCTTGAAATTTGTGCTACTGTATTCCTAACATCATCAGGATACTGTGAACGCCAAATATAGCCAGGTGGCCCAATTTTCATTTAGCGAGGGGAGATTTTCGCTCTGCCACGAGGAGTTGGCGCTAGGCCTAACGGCTGCGTCGCTCCCGGAGGCAGTGACTCACCCTCGTCACCTATCAAGATGGCTTCTCAAGCTTCTCTGAGGGGATATGACCCTTCCGAAATGGTCTGGAAGACTGTTTCGACTGTCCAACCTGAAGCTGTGACGGAACCTGCCCGTTACAAGCACGAGGAGCTCTTTCAACTTGTCAGCCGGCGTTCCAGAGCCGGCTCCAACACAGCGGCTGCCACACCGGCGGCGTCCCAAACCAAGCAGCAAGCGCCAGTGCACGAATCTGCCTCATCGCTTCGAAACCAAGCTAAGCCGTGTCTGTGGAAGCCCCGTCCTATGCCACGGATGCACCCTCAAGACTATGTTGTCATCATCAAGCCCACGGTCACCGCGGACTTGAGGAACACCTTCCGACGCGGTGAGCTAGGCGAGGCACTGAACTCGCACCTAGGCATTTCTGCTGCCGACAATGTTCTCGACATTGTACCCGCATGGGAGCAGAATCTGCTTGTTGTAGGGACACGAAATCCAGACCTCGCCGATCGCCTCATCGGCGAATTTAATTTGCCAACTGGTAAAGGCCCCCTACCAGTGCACGGGAATTTAAAGCTTACCGGAGACGTGTGCCGCGGTATCATCGGGGGCATCGCCGACGATGAAACAAGCGCGACGCTCACTGCCCAAATTGTCTGGCGAGGAGGCCAGATCGCCAGCATCCGCCGGCTCGGAAAATCAACCATCGCGCTAATCACATTTGTGGGAAAGGTGGTCCCGCGATACGTCCACTACAACGGGGAACTTACACCCGTCCGAGAATATAAGCGAACTGTGCCGGCATGTGTAAAGTGTGGTGCTGTGGGACACCGCTCGGACATTTGCCCCACGCCGTACTCGCCAAGGTGCGGCCTTTGCGGCCAAACTGTGACTGTGACGCAGGACGATCCTGCGCCACACGAATGCAACCCGACCTGTGCAATCTGTGGATTAGCCCACCTCACGGGATCGAGAGATTGCACGGCCAAATTTCGCCGACTCCATCTTGCCGGAGCCAGAACTTCACAACCTGAAGGACCTGAGACGCCAGCGTCTGAAAGCAAGCAAGGTCACTCCACCGGCAGAGCCAATGGCGGAGCGCCACGGTGCGATCCTACCACCGACTCACACCAAAGTGACGTGAACACAGACTCCTCCTCTCCCTTACAGTCGTCAACTGGGAAGAAGGGGAAGAGGAAGAAGAAAAACAAGAAAAAGAAGCAGACGCCGCCACCGCCCCCCAACGGAGACGATGCTAAGCACTTCCCTGCTCTCAATCCAGATGGCGCTGCCGGATCCCGGGCCCTAAAGTCCGGCGCAGCAACAAAACACTCAGGTGAGCAGCTGGGCGCTGGCCGCCTCCTGCGTTCCCTCATCCTCACTCGCTTCCCCTTCCTCGATACACGGCGTTGATGTCGAAAGCCGCAGGCAAAATGAGCAGCTTAAAGCGCAGATCGGGCAACTGCTCGCCAAAATTCAAAATTTAGAGGAAAAACTGGCCGCTGTGACGGGTGTCTCGAGTCCCGACGCCATGTAGAGTGAGCCCGAATTGCCGCCCGCGTTCGCGTCGGCAATGGCCGCGATGGAGGCGCGCCTCACCTCCCATTTCCAGAAAATGGTAGAAGCGGCCATGGGCTGCTTGGAGACCAATGCAGCCATCACCCGCTGCATGAAATCAACCACCCGAACGAGCCATCGGCTCGAAGGGATCCAAGCCTTCAACAGGCACAAGAAAATTGTGGTCAGTCCCACAGATGCGAAATCAGAGGACTCCAAACCCGCACCCCCACCCGGTGCTGGCTCTGGGTCGAAGTCTCATAACCCCCCATCTATCATTTCCGTTCCTAATCATGGCAGGACGGCTTAACACGCGTTCCTCTCCTCCCAAAGCTCACAATTCCATAACCGTAACGCAGTGGAACTGTGGAGGCTTTAAGGCTCGGCAGAAACGCGCGAACCTGCGTCTCTACCTCGAAACATTCGAGGCTTTTCCCGCCGTGGTCGCCCTCCAAGAGCCAGGAGCGGCAGCCAAGTTGACTAATTATGCGACGTTCCAGCATGACCCTTTGTCGTGTCTCCTCGTGCACAAATCATACACAGCCACCGAAATTGACCTCGATCTCAACATTCCCTGTTCATACATGATGGTGAGGATCCTCCCTCTTAGGCGATCGGATCCTGCCCTGCACGTGCTTAACGTATACTGCTCCCCGAAAATAAAGCGAGTGACCTTCGCGGGCCTCTTTAGCCGTGCGCTTAAAGAGGCGGGTTGTGATCCCCTGCTGATTGTGAGTGACTTCAACGCCCCTAGCCAGCTATGGGGCTATCGTAAGGAGGAAGTGCGTGGACGCATGCTGGCAGAACTGGCGTCCACATTGGGCCTCACCCTCCACACCGACCCAGCATTTCCCACCCGCGTAGGCAACTCGGTGACCCGAGACACATGCCCGGACCTCACCTTCACTCGCAACATAAGACACGCAGACTGGATCAACACCGAGGAGACCCTCGGTAGCGACCACTGTATCCTCAGCACAACAGTTTACACACGCCCCCTGAAGCGCCCCACAACGAAAGCCCGCATCCCCGATTGGACTACCTTTCGCCAAAATTTCCCAACAGAAACTAACACGAACATCGCAGAGCAGGGCTACACGACCTGGTCCCAGTCAGTCATGGCGCACCTTCACTCCCATGAGAAACAAATACAGCTCACAGAGGTAGTTACGGACGTGGACAACCACCTCCTGCATCTCTGGGAAGCACGCCGTGGCCTCACGTGCCGCTGGAAGCGTCAGCAACACAAGAAGAAGCTGAAAGCTCGCATTGCGGATCTCACCAGGCAGGCAGCAGAGTACGCGGCCCAACTCGCTGACTCTAACTGGGTGGACCGTTGCAACACAGCGCCGAGGCAAATGTCGAGCCGCAACACGTGGCGGCTCTTCCGAGCCCTCATCAATCCAACACAGACACGCGCGGAAACGCAAAAACACCTACACAAAGCCATGCACTCATTCCAAGGAAACACAATGCAGCTGGCAGTGGCGCTACGCGATCGCTACCTGTGCACAATTCAGGACCCCCGCGGATCGGCCTATTCCTATGCAGGCAGGGAAAACTCGGAGTTGGATAACCCATTCCGGCGCCACGATCTGCGGGCCAGTCTGGCCAAAATGAAGAAGGGCACTGCGTCAGGCAGGGACAAGGTCACCGTTAAACTTCTGGCAAACCTCCCTGACACGGCGCACCAGTGCCTTCTTGACTATATCAATGCAATCTGGACAGGGGAAACCCCCCTTCCCATTGAATGGAAGACGGCTCTCGTCACCTTTATTCCCAAAGCTGGGAAACCAGTCGACACGGACAACCTCCGACCCATCTCTCTCACCTCGTGTGTGGGCAAATTGATGGAGACGATGGTGCGGGATCGGCTGTCTGAGTACCTTGAACAACACAACACTTTCGCGGACACCATGTTCGGATTTCGCCCACACAGATCCGCACAGGATGTCCTGCTTCAACTCGACTGCGAAATACTGAACCCCATCACATGCACAAGAAACGACAAAATCGTCCTCGCCCTGGATCTCAAAGGGGCATTCGACAATGTAACACACGAAGTCATACTCACGCACTTGAGTCAAACGCACTGCGGCACGAACACTTTCAACTACATCAAACAATTTCTCACAGACAGACTGTCTTATATCCGAATACAGGATCAAGAACACGGACCTTTTTTGCTCGGCACGAGGGGCACTCCGCAAGGCGCAGTGCTGTCCCCTCTGCTATTCAACGTTGCAATGATGCGCTTGCCTGCTCTGTTGGGTGCGGTCGAAGGTGTGCAGCACGCGCTGTACGCCGACGACATCACCCTCTGGACCACGCAAGGGCGTCTGGGGGACATGGAGACAAGCTTGCAAAAGGCTGCTAGCATAGTGGACCGCTATGCCCGCGGCTGTGGTCTCCAATGCTCACCGCAGAAATCTGAATTCGTGCATCTGCGCCCCTCGCGCTCATGCTCGACTCAAATCAATCTCACCTTGCAAAGCGGTCCCATTCAAGAATCTAAGGAAATCAGAGTTCTTGGGCTCTTTATACACAACCAGAGACGATGCGACACAATACTCGCCAAGCTCCGGCAGGTGGCGGACCAGGTGGGCCACATGGTCCGCCGGGTTTCCAACAAGCGCGGTGGGTTACGATGCAAGGACGCCTTGCGGCTGGCGAACGCATTCGTGACCAGTCGAATCTTGTATTCGACTCCCTACCTCCACCTGCGGAAACAGGAGGAGGATACTCTCGAAGTTATCCTCCGTAAAATCATGAAACGCGCACTGGACCTCCCGGTCTCCACCTCTACCAGCCGTCCCATGGCGCTGGGTGTGGTGAATACTTTCAAGGAGCTTCGGGAGGCCCACCTCACCAATCAGTACACGCGTCTAACAAAGACAGAGTCGGGTCGCCGTCTTCTTGCCCGACTTCACATCCAACACACCCAACTCACAGAGGAGAGATGTCGCATTCCCGAAAAATGGAGACGCGCCCTCCATGTGCGGCCTCTCCCCGCCAACATGTCCAAAGAGGACCATAATGGTCGGCGCCTGGCGCGGGCGGAAGCCTTGGACCGCCATTATGGAAGCAAACCAGGAGTTTTCTATGTGGATGTCTGCGGCCTAAACCCTAGGGGTTGGTACACAGCCGCGGCCATCCACAAGGGCAAAACAGTAGATGGCCTTACGTTCAAGGCCCAGTCACCAACACACGCAGAAGAGGTTGCCATCGCCCTCGCAGCCTCTGACTCCTCCTCCAAATACATCATAACCGACTCGCGAGGGGCTTGTCGGAACGTCCAGCAAGGGTGGACTGCTCCTCTAGCTTACCGCATATACAAAAATTGCAGTCGAGATTCGGATCCCGCGTACCGATTTCTCGTTTGGGCTCCAGGTCACCAAGGTCTCCAAGGGAATGAGGCAGCCGACGCCGCCGCCCGCGCGCTTTCTCTCCGGGCATTTCCCACGGGACCCGACGCGGACAGGGATTTTGATTTCAGCCCAGTGTACAAATTTAAATAAATATGTGAATATTACAGATCTACGCACCAAACTCTTTCCACCCCGTGCAAAGGGCTGGGGAAGGCTAACGAGCGGGTGCTCCTGCGCCTGCTCACCAATACAATGTTGTGCCCGGCTACTGTAAAACATTTTGATCCGCAATTCGACGGGCTGTGCTCGCACTGTGGGGAGGTGTCTGACATCTACCACATGGTGTGGGCCTGCCAGAAAACCTCATCTTTGCCCCCTATCCCCAACCCCACCCGAGAGAACTGGGAGGCGACCCTGTCCAGCTGCTGCACCCTAGAGGCCCAAAAGGTCTTAACGCAGCGCGCCCGGGCTGCGGCAAACGCCAATGGAGTGCCTGTCTAGGCATCCCACCTAGTGTACATACCTATATGTATTATAATAATAAATGTTTTCACCACCACCACCCTCCACAAGTTCGTCCATGTGTTATTTCTTGAACGTTTGATTCATTTATACGAAAGGAAAGGCGCGGTAACTGTCTCACTTAGTTTCTGTGGACACCTCAACCGCGCCGTAAGGGAAGGGAGGAAGATGGGAGTGAAAGGGGAAAGAGAGAAAGAGGAGCCGTAGTGGAGGGCTACGGAGTAATTTCGACCACCTGGGGATCTTTTAACGTGCGCCGACGTCGCACAGCACACGAACGCCTCTTCGTTTCGCCTCCATCGAAACGCAGCCGCCGAGGTCGGGTTCGAACCCGGGTGCTCCGGCACAGTAGTCGGGCGTCTTACCACTGCACCACCCCGGCGGGGCTTTTTGAACGTTTGTCACTGCAGTGTTCAGCATCATACCTGGCAAGGAGGGTTACGTGGAGGTCTTTTAGAGCGCAGCTCTTTGGCGCCCGTTCCTGGGTTTCGCGGCGGCGTCGGCGTTGTCCCTCGTAACCAGCTCCACTTTCACTCCCACCTTCCTTCCTTCCCTTACGGCGCGGTTGCTGTGTCCACAGAAAACGAGTGAGACAGATACTGCGCCTTTCCATTCATGTGAACCAATTATGAAAGGCACGCTTCACAGATCAAGTGGACTTTCCTTCCTCCTCTTACGGCGCGATTCAGATGTCCACAGAAACAAGTGACCAACACTTCGCCTTCACATTCGTGTGAAACAATTATGAAAGGCACGCTTCACAGCTCAAGTGGAAGATGCGCGGTAAAAAAAAAAAAACTTCGCTTTTCAAAATATGTCTCGAATGGCATCGTTCCAGCATTAAGCTCTTTGGAGCCTGTTCCTGGGTTTCGCGTCGTCGTCGCCATTGTCCCTCGTAACCAGTTGTCTGTAACTGTACATATATGTCTTGCTCGAATTAGTTGCCTAAATCTATAGAAAAGCTGAAACAGCTTACGAGCTGCGCTCAAATTTCGCATTAGAAAGTACCGTAATCGTCGTCATTTTTTGACTGGCTCTTTCTACTTCTGTTGTAAATTCCTTCCCAATCGAGGAACCAGGTAGTTTATCATGGGAACAGTGTGTCGATACCTTCTTCAAAATTTGCCTGACGGTTCCGCTGGTAGAAACAACGAACTGTGTGGTGTTGGGATGCGAATTAAGTGTCAGTTATGTTGAAAGCCGGAGACTACTCAACATAGGCTCCTGGTTATCTTGTGGTATTTTTTACAGCTTATGCCATAAAAATAGATCTTTTTACGTTATTGAGTAACTTGGTTTGTATATGCATAAGTATGGAAGCTAATAACGGCGTATTTTGTTTATGTCATAAGGCCTTCGGAACATACGGACGCAATTTTGTTTTATTGCCTACTCCGGCGAATATTTGCGACTTATAACTGACGCGTAGAAGTATGAACCATGTATCATCATCAAAATCTGTACAGTCAAAAAAATTTATAGTATTAATTTCGCACCTTACAAGGCACGTAATAAAGAAATGAAGCGCGACGTACGGTGTGACAAGTGTGCCTTTTTTCAAGCTTGGCTATGTGCTGACTTGTGACGAAACTCACTTATACAATTCTTGGGACAACCGGCCGGCTGTGTATCTGGCTGGCGTTGCCTATAAGCCTCTCACGCCTAGCGATGCAGGTGAGATGTGCTACGGAACAAGTGCATTGATTAGGTATGTGAAGAGGCCCTTCCGTTTTCCTCTGAAATCGATCTTATCCCCAAATATAGTCTTCTCTCTTAGCAGTGCTCTGTTCCGGATTGTCTCTCTTCTTGTGCATTACAACTAACGCTGTCCTTCACCAGCTTGGTATCTCAAATGATATCTCAAATGGAATAATCTCTAACATGCGACTGTATGCGGATGACTGTGTTTTGTATTCTGTCGTGACAAATGAAACGGGTTCCACACTGCTCCGGGACGATATTTTCCGAATAGAACAATAGTGTCGGGAAAATTCTCTGTTCTTGAACAGCAAGAAGTGTGTTCATGTTAGTTTCACAAAGAAACGCAACAAACTTTTTAATACGTATTTCTTGGACAATCAAATAATAAAAAATGAAGCGAGTTACAAATATCTGGGTGTCACATTTTCTGAAGATGGGACGTGGGCTTCGCATATACATAATACAGCCAATAAGGCGGGAAGGGCTCTAAGCTTTTTGCGACGGAATTTAAAGAATGTGTCTGTCGAAGTAAAGTAGGCTGCGTATCAGACTTATGTGCGGCCGATATTAGAGTATGCCTGTCCTGTGTGGGACCCGTTCCATCGTGTGCATGTTGACGCCATTGAGCGTATACAATCTGTTGCTGCTCGGTTTGTTATGGGGAAGTATGATCGATTTCTCAGCGCTACCAATATGAAACGTGAACTGTGGTGGTACCCTTTAAATGAACGGCGAAAAAATTTGCGACCTAAATTGCTCTTCAGCATTTTTCACAATCGAACCGGAATCACTGTTTCAAATTATTTACAGCAACCACATTATGTTTCTTCTCGAAATGACCATGAATTGAAGCTCCGTGCATACCAATGCCGTACTGATTTGTTTAAGTATTCATTTTTTCCGCGTACCATAAATGATTGGAACGCATTGCCACAGTATGTAGTTTGCCGCAAAACTGTGGATTTGTTTTTTTTTTATGATATTTTGTGCCCCCCGCTGCAATGCCCTAGTGGCGCTGCGGGTATTGTATGAATAAAGAAAAAAAGGAAAAGAAAACCTCGCTATGCTCCTGACCGCTCCTGACCAGCCTCCTCAAGTGCGAGCCACCCTTCAGAAGCCCATAAAAGGAGCCCATCATTCACCCACCTCTACAGTTTACCTGGACCTCCACGCAGTAGAAGAGAACGTAGCATCGGAACGAAGCAACAATGGCGGAATCAAAGACTACACTCCATCAGTTCGCGTGATCCTCCATTAGATGGTATGCACGTAAAATGACAAAGATGCGCGTAGCCGTTTGAATTTTGTACCTACGTTTTAACGTCGTTGTGTTAAAGACCTTCTTTGTTCTGCAGAAGTTCTGACATTCTTGTCGGCGTTGCGCGCTAAATTGATGAGTATCTCTGGCAGGTGGAAGTTGGCAGGCAGCACGGGCGGGTGCTGATATGTCGGCAGGTTGCGTGACTTACGAGACCGCATGATACGCCCGAGTTCGCAGGAGCGCCCAAGTCGTGCAGTTTTTGTGAAATAGGAATGTGAGATGGGAGTCTAAACGTGGCCCTTCTGAATGCCGAGTTAAACACACTGCCCTTAAGCCAATGAGGTATGTGTGTTCATGCGGCTGACGAGTCTTCACACCTATATTTTATGGCCATTCACAAAATGCGGTAGGTTGCAATAGTGCGGTAAAGAATATATTTGAGGTAATACAGGCACAAATTAAATGACTAATGTTGAAGCGAGTTGGAAGGGGCATGCGCGTGAATAAGCTTCTGCAATAGGTGTGGCAGATGTGATCCATTAAGGCTGTGGCATCACACTCTTAAAATCAAAGCCTATATGTCGCCCATATGTTTTTAATTATGCACAAGCAGTAATGTAACTGGAACTCATCGCCCGGAGCTCGGCTGCTATCCATTCCCTTGGCCCCATGGGGAAAAGGGGTCGACTCCAATTCGTTCCTTTTGTATTATATGCTTACTACTTTTAATAGAGAGATTTAGCACACCGTGATCCGCGATCCGCTACCGTGATTCGCCACCACGGGTTCCACTGCACATGCCCAGATCCCTTTGATGCCGATAGATGGCGCCACATACTTGAAGTCGGCACATAGACCTGCTGCATCGGAACCAATCAGCGTGTGCGTCCCGCCCACGAGCGGTAGAGGGTCACGGTGGTGGATCGCAGATCACGGTATGCTAAATCTCTCTAATGTCTAATTTTCTAGTGGATGATCTCGTTTATATAGCAAGAATGTATGATTAGGCATTAATGAAAGCTGCAGCACGTGCCGAGTTTGTGCTCAGATATTTGCACTTTACTGTAAACATAAACTTATACCGCAGTTGGAACGACAGAAGAAGTGACAGCTCGAAGCGCTTGCTTTTAATGCTGGTTTATTGAAAGAAAGAAAAGACTGAAAAAAAAAAAAAATTTGACCTCCACGCCGATGCCAATCGTTGAGTCCTCTTGAATGCCAAACGGTGAAGAAGTCCAGAGCATGAGCGGACTCTCCAAAAAATATTTCCTTCACAATTCAGAGACGTGTTTTCTGTCGTGCACGCCCCGCCTAGAATTTACGGATCTCTACGTGCCTGAAAAAAGTGAAAACGCGAATGGTTAGAACCCACACTGTAGGCGGTATTTTTGATCATTTGCATGGCCAGCTTTACGTTACATAAAGTAACCTTAAAACATGGTGCAGAAGGAAGTCACTTAAAAAGGCGCACCTAGGCCGGACATCGTTCTCTATAGCGCCAACCTTTAAGCCATCCATATCTGGCACTGTGTAACTGAACTTAGGTTTTTTAATTGTAATCATTTCCTTTTGCAGGATGTGGTGACTATGGAGTGTTTGTTAGAAAAATCGTTCTGCTTCTGGTTCTAAACAAATGCCCCCGGGAGACGTAGCAATGGTCCGTTTCCATAAGGCTATATTGCGCCTGCTGGGTGTGTTGCTAGCCCGCTGCCGTCATCTGTCGGGTACACAATCTGCTTCGCAAAGGGCTTCTCTCCCGCTTACACTATGTAGTTAGGCTACCGCGGAACTTGACAAATTTCGGAGTAATTCTTGGTTTGCAGCACCATGCAGCACGCGGCGTAAGCGCCGTTAACTGGAGGCGTTTGCCTAGAAGGTTTTGGCTTGAATTCGGCCCACGTGTCCGTAGTTTCGCATTCCGATTTAACAGTATCTTCATTAGATCATGCTTAACGGTTAACGTTAGCAGATTGTGACTGCCGCCGTTAAGGCAAACTCTTAACCTTTTCGCAGGTTGTGTGCAAGTGCTCTCGCTTTCCGTAGTTCTGTTGAGGATAGAGTTACAATCTTATTTTTTCATTCATTGTTTTTCATGTTTCAAGCCAGAATAAGCCTGAAGCGTATTTTTGTTGGATAGAATAATTGACTTGCTATGAAAACAGATTCCGTATTGCCTACAAACAGAGCTATTATAAGAGTAAAAGGAGAAGTAATCAAAGTATCACGAAAGCCAACACTTATTTTTTTTTTTCTTCAGAAAATAGCTATGATGGCGTCAGTTCTTTTAGCTGCCGCAGGTTCGTGCAAATAAGCCCCACTGCCATTCGCGTACCGGCAAAAAAAGAAAAGAGAACTTGTCATCAATAATTAGAGTCACGAGTTGAGATTGTATGATGGGGAAAAACTTTGGTGCAATGAGCCGCAGCGGATTTTAAAGCAGCTTGGATGTACGCATAAACAACTGCACCCAACACTCAAGCGCGTTTTCATACAATGGCCGCCAGAGCACTGATATTAAATGGTGCGACCCAGGGCCACATTTTTTATGTTTCCTTCTCTGTTGTTTCCCGGTGAAATACGCAGGCAAGCCTATCTCAAAATCTGGACGTTCTAAAGACCCTGGCGACAGTTTTACCCAAATAATATTGAAATTGGAGTGCGTTTCTTTTCGAGTCTGCTTTAACGAATGTGGGGCATCATTACTCAATGGAAACATAAATTGACGGAGAAAATGGAATTCTAAAGCTAGTCGCACTAATTTCTTCAAAAACGTGAAGCCCACACAGGGTGGATAGATTGCCGTTGTCTTTCTGGTGGAAGGCTTGCAGCATATCCTCGAAAATTCGAGTACAAATAATTTTTAATGCAAGTGTTTTTTACTTCCCACGTCGGCCGGTGGTGGCGACACTGATATGTTGAATTTTGAGGCTCAACATGCTATTTTCTAGTTGAGACCGCTCTCCTTGTGATTGAAACGCTGTACCCTAATGATACAGTGAAGCTTCTGTTTGTGCTCGCGTCCCTTTGGCCTTTGACGCTAAATTGATACTGCTCCGTGGATTATTACATCAGTGAAGTGCACTAGCGCCGCTATTAAAAAGTATCAGAGCGAAGCGATCGTTTTCCTTCAAATTATTGACTCCGATGAGTAGTGCTATGCAGCAGGAAAGTTTCGCATGCGCAATTGGGGTGCATTGAAAGTCAGGTAAAACTGTGCCCACAGTATTTTCTTAATTAATTAATATCTGACCACGCCAGTGCGTTTAAAATGATAAGTTTTGCAAGGTCTGATTTGACTCAATAGGCAAGCGCGACAAAATTAAGCAAGAAAGAAAAGATTTACAACAATTTGTGTTCCCAATAGCGCAGAGAAAGTGCTTGGCGGAGTTTAATTCCAGTAAGCTCCGACGACATATTTTATTTGCGAAGGCGTCATTGCACTTTTCATTATAAATAAGCGCCCTATAGTCATTAAATATAAGACGATCTTTATCATCATTCGGCGGAAGTGCAATGGTTGCAAACAAATACCTTCATTGGGTAAGAAACGAATACTGCTGGTAAAGTAGCACACCAATAACCATGCCGCAATTAACAAACACTCCTGACTATTCCTCTGCAGTCATTCGACCTAATATATTGCGCTTGCTTGTTCTCTGCAGATAAATCCTTACAATATGTACAGTTGCCTTAACGCAACTGCAAAAAATTAGAAGTGGATTTAGAACACTGTATAGTTTGGTAGGCGTAAAAGTTCTGGCGAACCATAAAAAGGGGTAAATCAGGTATGATGACATAGGCTTGAGAACATATCTGCCGTTATAGAGGGCCGTTGAAGGAATATCTTTTTACAAAGGATACCAGCTTCTGTTCTGAGCGACGACTTACATTTGAATGAAGCTCGCAGGAAGAAAGCCCCGATGTTGAGGATAGGAATTGGTTCGATAAGCCCGGCAACAACGCAGGCCAGTCCGTTGAGCATGGTTCCCGGATTGGTGCCCAACAACGTTGTCAGGAGGCACTGCAATTGAAGACGCATTGAGGAGGTCAAAACGTGAATAGCTCGTTTTGTGAACTGTTTCATTCGTCCGTCCTTTTGTACAGGATACCCAATCGAGATTCAAAATACCATTAAGTTAGGAGTAGGGGTTTGCTCATTTATAGCCGTAATGGCCGTCCTTAAACGTTTTGTAATGCTTAATATTAGCGAAACTCAAATTCCTCTTAATATCTGATCCGAATAAACCGATAGGTTTAAACACTTTGCGAGATTTCCTTGAAGCTTTCAATGAGTGGTCATCATCATCATCATCATCATCCTTAACCTGACTATACCTACTGCAGGGCGAAGGCCTCTCCCATATTCCTCCAATTAACCCGGTCCTGTGCTAGCTGCATCCACTTGACCCCTGCGAACTTCTTAATCTCATCCGTCCACCTAATTTTCTGCCGCCCCCTGCTACGCTTTCCTTTCCTTGGAATCCAGTTTGTTGCCCTAAGCGACTATCGGTTATCCTTTCTTCGCGCTACATGTCCTGCCCATGCCCATTTCTTCTTCTTGATTTACATTAGAACGTCAGTGACTTGAGTTATTTCTCTGACCCACTCTGCACATTTCCTATCTCTTAACGTTATCCCTACCATTTTTCCTTTCATAGCCCGCTGCGTTGTCCTCAACTTAAGTAAAACCCTCTTTGTTACCTTCCACGTTTCAGCCCCATAGGCAAGTATAGGTAAGATGCAACTGTTGTATACTTTCCTCTTGAGCGATACCGGTAAGCTGCTAGTCATAATCTGGGAGTGCTTGCCAAATGCGCTCCATCCCAGTCTTATTCTCCTTGTTATTTCCCTTTCATGGTCCGGATCTGCTGTTACTACCTGTCCTGAATAGATATATTCGCCTACTACTTACAGTGCTTAGCTACCTAACGTAAACTGCTGTTCCTTCCATAGGCTATTGAACATTACCTTAGTCTTCTGCATAGTGATTTTCAAGCCAACGTTTTTACTTTTCCTGTCTAGGTCATCAATCATTCTTTGCAATTCATCCCCTGAGTTAGCGAGGCAATGTCATCAGCAAATCCCAGATTACTGAGGTATTCTCCATCTACCCTTATCCCTAACTGCTCCCATTCCAAGTCTCTGAATACTTCTTCTAAGCAAGCTGTGAATAGTACTGGGGAGATCGTGTCTTCTTGCCTAACACCTTTCTTTATAGGAATTTAGTTACGTTTTTTGTGCAGAACTATGGCTGCTGTGCACCCTCCATATATATTTTCCAGCACTTTCACGTACGGCTCGTCTGCACCCTGATTTCGCAATGCCTGTATGACCGCCGATGTTTCTACTGAGTCAAATGCTTTTTCGTAATCAATGAATGCTAGACATTTATTGATTACGTGGTTATTAGAGGGTAAAAAGGAGATTTTCGGGAAGTTGCAGGCGTTCAGGTAGTGCCCGCAATGCAGTGCGCAATTTTTCGCAGGTGCGGTATTTTGAACTCACTAAGGTTATAAGAAATAAAATTGAAACTTACCGTCACAGTGTTGATGAGGTTCATCACAAGTCTATCCTGAAAAGCGAGCATGAAAAGCAATTAGCCTCTTCTGAAGCACTTTCGGATATCTAGAAATTAATGGAAGTTCACTTTTTGTTTTCATTATCAATGACGCACCACTGCAAGAGAGGGACGATGGTCTCCTGGGGCAAAATAGGTTTCTCATAAATAAGAAAGCACGTAAAGACGGCTGTGTCACTGGGTTAGATATGGTACGACAACCAGCAATTATTGGAAGTAACAAATCAAAGCCGCTTACACTATTGGCAAGCTAGAGATATTAGCCTTAGTGGAGGCACGAAATGGCTAACGCAGTCATGACGTGCCGACGTAAGTTCTGCCGGGGCCGAACTATTCCCCAACAGTCGTAAATAGATCCTAAGCCAACCAATTTACTGGATGGGCTCGTGGCTGAGTAGGAGACCAACCAGTAGATAATGGTTCCGGTCACAGCCACCGGTTCATAACTGGCTACCTTACATGATCTTGCCGAAAGGGTGTACTTCAGCGCAGAGCGGCCCTGCCTGCGAGCCGGAGCTGTTGCTATTGTTTTGTTGCCAATCATCCCATGCCCCTAGCATGCCTACTTCGGTGAAATCGTGTTTCCAGATGAAAGAGGCAAGGCGAAAACTGCAGAAATGGAGTCACACAACTACCGTGCTAAAACTGAAATGTAGATGGCGTGATGCAGCTTTTCTTGAAGCCAGAAGGAAAGCATTCCGCCATAATAGCTACCACGCTGCTTGAGCAAGTTGCTAATGGCGTACAAAAAACTTAGCCTCCAGAACCTCGTAACTTCTGTTCCTCTTGTCTGCCAGGCTGCGGTGTCCAAAACGCTTCTTCCCACAATTTAACTGACCATCTGAAGCGTAGCAATTGATCATTTCTACATATGCGGCATCCAGTCCCTTTTGTGCCATTACCTGTCATTAGCATTTGCACGTTTTGTCTTTAGGACCACAGTGGAATGGCAAGCGCTTTACTTTGGGCAGTCTTTGAAGGGGCTTTCAAAATTTCTCTGGTAATTGTTATTGTTATTTCATTCATATTATATATAAAAAAACAGGCAAGTACAGGCGCGCTTGTTAAGTACAATGCAATAACAGTGCTTGTAGTGTAGAATGGCAATTGAATAGGCCGTTATACACACTACAGAGTACTTACTGGCTTCTAACTATCACAAAATAAACACAGCGCGAAGAAACAGGACACAGGAAGAAGACGCATACAAGACGGGACTTGCGCTGTATGTGTCTTCTTCCTGTGTCCTGTTTCTTCGCGCTGTGTTTACTTTGTGATAGTTATGAACCAACTATCCCGGACCAAGATCCTTACTGGTTTCATCAACAGTTTGCAGCGTAATTGTTCACTACCTGCCAGTTTTCATTACTGCGTAAAGTAAGCGTTAATCATATCTCAGTGGCTACTATAGTTAGTTATTTTAGCAAGGGTATGTACAGATGTTGAATGGACTCGTCGTCGGAGATAATCTTAAATTGTGGCAGCGAATATCACCTACATAGGTTTTTATTGAGCATGCTTTGGGGTCATTACAAGAATAATAAACTTATCAATGATTATGCAAACTGATAGAGTTTTCTCAGCTTTTATTATTGTTGGCACTCTGCCTCACGGAGATCATTCCATGTCAGGAGAGCCGTCTCAACAAAGGCAATAACGAATCAAACTTGGTAGCCTATCTTGCACCCCTTCAGGGAGTATTACTAAGATAATACACGCATGTGATTTCGCATTCGAGGTAGATATGATAAATGAGGCTAAATTATGTGAAATTTATAAGTGAACAATCTTGGTGCTACGTCAAAATGGCATGTGAGCTGCCGGTTATGGATACCTTGGGTACCTGATAAGCACTGCACCAATATGTCAATAGGTTAGCATTAGGACGCAATATTGCTAGGATACGAAATATCTTATTCAGACAACTTACCGATGCGAGGGCTCCGTTCTGGCAGAGCAGGAGGGTTTGATTGACGCACTGAAAAAAAGAGCAAAGATGTTCGGTCAATGAAGGCGTGCACAAGACATGTTCGGCGTTCCATTGCCCCAAGGTCTTGACAAGACGGAAGAAATGGTTTTAAAGAATGATTTATTGGGGCATGTTCTCCATGCACATCCCGCGTAGTGTTAATAGGCCACTGCTTTTATATAAAAGAAAATAATGTTGTTAAAGAAGGATATTGAACCTGATCATTCTGCGCAGTGTTTAAGGGCCCCCGTTGTAAGGAACAAATGTTCGTAAAAATAACTGCGTGCGGTATGTTTAAAGTCCGTTCCGTGTGGTGTCAAGGCGGTCGCATAGGAACAGTTTCTAAACCTCAGTGCATAAAGCAAGCTTAGCGTGTCCATTCTGCACGCTTTAAGGGGCCGATAATTTCTCAACGTTCATAAATATGCCATGTTTGCTTCGACAATATAGACTGGTACTGAGCAGCAAAATTTTAAAAATAGTGAATAGCTTCGGAGAGTGAGACAATTGGCAGTAAAAAGGTTCGGAATAATCGATTATCTACTTGACATGTTGGCCTATAAAACAGAGAAGGAATTGTAGAAAAGCAACAAAAATAACTCACTTTTGAGATGTTCAGAGTGTCTGGCAGTGTGAGAGAAATGGGCGCCGTGCAGGTGGCATTTGGATTCAGGAGATTTTGACACCCGGTCGTGTTGGTAATTGCGCACAGAGGAGTCAGCAGGCCATTCGCGAAGGTCAGCAAAAAGTCTGCGAGACGTTTTCCGCCAAGCATTAGGAATAAGTGCAAGCAGCCTGCTTCGAGTCGCAAACTGTATAGTATCCGCATTTAACGCACAGACAGCATTTCGTCTAAGGTTTCCCTTTCGAAGAGACACGCAAGATAACATGCAGCTAATTCAAGTTTATATATCACTGCTGTGTCCTTTGAAACGAACAGGCTCCTCAAAGAACAGAGAAACTCTTTTCTCGGTAAAAAATCGCAGACATAAAACCGTAAAACTTCCCACACCCACACAGCGCTAGCCCACACCCCCACTGTACAGAGCGTAGAAGTGGCCACGCCCACTTCTCACACAAAATTGTGCGCCGAGTCACTTGACCATTTTGCGGCGGATGAGATTGCCAAGATGGAGTTTGCTTGTCATCGAATTCCTACGTACTTAATCAGAGCTTCTTGACTTTATGAAGCTGGGGGAAGAGTGAAGTCGAGAAATAGTAAACACTGACGCCAATAGCCAAAGATTTTTTTGTTGATGCTCCGGCTCTCGGAGTGAGGCCTTTGTTCCCAGCGAAACCACACCCGTGGGTCGTCTTTAAATAAAATGAAATTCTCTGACTGCCACATGGAGCGTGCGTATATACCAGGCTAAGATTGCCTTCGTTACTGCTGAGCGTGTGAGGTGTCTGTATTTCAACGAATCGGGCATCATGGCTCTGTCTCGAATCTCTTTTGATACAGACATCAGACACGCTCAGTCATAAGTAATCTTAACTTGGTACAGACATCCCAGTCGCTAGCTGAGCCGTAACTATGGCAATCTTAACCTGATATACGGACGCCGAATGCGATGATTATTGCAACTTAGAGGTTAATCTTTTGGTATAAATTCATTGTGAAAGGGGCTGCCGCTGTGGGAATCAAAACGTGATACTAAAAACGTTTTTGCTGTTAGACATGATTGCTGTCTCAATTAAGCTGCTCTAATTAGGTTCACGCTAATTAAAATAAAGTCGTAATTAGCAATTTACCTGAGAGACCACACATAATGTAAACCCGCTGGTACTCGATAGCGCCCGCTCGGTAGCGTTCTGGAATGCGACCTAGGTCGTGAAGTGACATTCTGGTTTAATCACACGGAAAATTTCTCTTGCCTAATTATAGGCAAGAGAAAGACAAGGTAATAAAGAGAGAAGAGGTATATAGTCGACGGAGGCAAGAGCTGACATTATTCACATCAGAAGTTGTGTTTTCAATTGCGTCTCCTTCCTGACATCCGCGCATTACGCGGGCTTTCGACAAAACGCCGTCGTGAGGTAGCAGTTTCGGCACAATCGTCTCTCGTGGCTTAGGTAATTCGGCACGAGCATGAACTGGGGTTTTGGACACAGAGCCGATACATATTTTTTCCTTGAAGCCCTGATGGGAGACATAATTTGAGAGGATTGTTTAAAACTAGAAACCAGGAAAACTGTCACGATTAAAAATAAAAATAAACAGCGTTGGAATGATGCGAAGGTGGGAAATAGGGCCGACAGTTTAATTTATAACCGTGCGCTAGGTGCTTCACGACACACGAGTATCTCAATGCAGGCGACCTTTCATCTATGCTTAAAAAAGAAAGTAAATTACGATTTTTATTTCATTTGAAGGTACTAAAGGTTCTGCAGCTGGTGTATGTGCATACATCGATATGGAAAGAAAACACTGTACCGATGAAAGTACAGATTAATACAAGCATTGGAGGACTTGCTGAACACGAATGTTTCAGTGAAATGATGTCCCCGAGGTGATGTTCCTGCTGTTGTTTGACAATGCGAGCAAGCTGCAAGTGGCCTGCACATGTTTAGTAGGCGGCTGCTACCTCTATTTCATCATATATAGGAGAGGGTGCTGTGTTAAGTTGAAGAATGCTACAGTGAAATTAGCTTGAAACTGCGCAATGCCTTACCCAAGCCCGTGAGGCGCAGGACAAGGGAGGTGATTTGGAAGAGAGCTGTGAAGGCCCCGGTGAAGCTAGTGTTCATCAGAGGGCTTGTCAGGCACTGCGTACAAAGAAGTGTCATTTCAAGTGCTTGTGTTTCGGCATTATTCAGCTCATCGTTGCATAATAAATTATAGGTCCTTCAAATAAACTAAACCGATCAAAGCGTCAATAAGTAATAACTGATAGCCGTATTGTGGCGTAATTTAGGTGAACATGATACTCAGCGTATGCAAGCAACGTTGAGTGTTGGTGCTCTCCTTGCATACACATAAAATGCACGTTCACTTGCGAACCCTTATAAACAGCAAAACATTACATTTATACAGAATGAACGCAGTACACAAGGAGAAGGAAGCTGCATATACTCCAATAATAGAATGAATATAGTCAGCGGTGCAGTTGTAGAATGTAGGCAAGGATTTTATAACCGCAGAAAAGCAAAATTATAAACGAAATACGCGTGATTTAGTTCTTTAGGAGAGGTACAGGAATATGAATTCCATCGAGACTACGTACAGATAGCTTTATGCTCTTGGAATGCATATTTGAAGGACGTCGAAGTTAAGCACGAGGAGCGACATTCCTTTAGGGAAGAGGATAGTATGCAGATAATAAATAATGAGGCAGATATTCACCACTTGTGGGTTTGCGCGGCACTGAAGCTGACAAGAATTGGGCCCCTCCTGATGGCAGTGGGCCTTTTGCCGAACAACCCATCTTCGTACATTGCTTGGACACAAGGGCCTTATCATCGTTCTCTCTTGAACTTTATTAGAATAGCGAACCTTTATCGTTAATTTAATACCCCTTTTAATTTTTTTACATATTCCTTTATGTCCTGAGACAATAAACAATGTTATAAAAAAAACAAAAACGTGCGCTACCCTATAACTACTTCTTTGCCTCCCACTTTTCACTTGTCAAACTGATTTTGCAGGTTGAGTTCTTGGGAACTTATCGTTTCCCCCTAAAAAAGTTCCGCGTGGTTTTCCGAGCCCCTTTTAGAGTCAGAATGATTAATTTCAAGCGCTCACAGCCGAATATCCCTGAGGCGGTCGTTGCACACTTACCTATACCCATTTATACAGGTGGGTACGCGCGGTGCACATCGGACCAACTGCCTACTTGAACACAAAGTTGCTAACTTGTTATTGGCGGGTTATATACAGCTAATGACTTGTCTTGGCTATAATGCATTAGTGTGCTCCTCCAAAGGAAGCGTGGCCCAGCCATCGAGTAGCCACAAGCACAGGCTAAAGGCGTTGCGCAGGTTGCTCCGAGAAGTGTGCTGGTGGCATGAATTCGGATTTACTTCGAGGATGTGACCACACGCGGGCGTGCCTTTAGTAAACAGCTACCATGCATCCCTCAGCACTACAAAAACAAGAAGAAAGTAATCTTAATTACACCTTTGCTCGTGCACGAGTCGCGATATAGTATAACGAGCTGACGATATGAACATAGAAATATAGGGTCAATTATGTCCGCTCTAAGAAATAAAGGTACTAGATGCATTGCTTTTGCGATGAACAATACACGGGAACTTATGCGTAACCAACGTTGCACTTTGTGCGATTCTTTGTGAATGAAATTCCGCAAGGTATTATGAGGAACTAAGAAAAACGGCCAGTTTCATGCAATGCGCGTTGAAACACTCAAAATGCATATATTAGTAACACAGTAGCTACTGTCTTGTTTTTCGTGTTTCAAGTGCCCCGTGAGATAGAGATAATATGGCTACGCACATAGAAAAAGTTATACCATTTCTTCCTTGGTGAAAGCAGTTAGGTTTTCGACGCTTTAAAGTAGAGACATATAAGGGATTGGCGTACCGTGACCAGTTTTGTCAGGGCTGTCACAACTGCAGTCTGCTTCGCCACATGAAAAGAAGAATTTGAAATGGTTAGTAACACTATTGTATCATCAGTTAATTGATAAGAAAATGAGTCAAGATATAGGTAAATAGTTGAATAAATATCACCTCTTTCGATAGCAGCATAGGCGTTTAGTGTGTGTTCATAGTAGTTTTAAAAGACGAGAACCATTGAAAGAGAATTTCAGAACGTAGTCCAAAGGCGAATCGTGTATTAAATACGCGTATAATTAGTAATACAGTTCAATGAAGCAGTTTACGTCGAGATAAGATGAGATTTAATTGTTTTAACACCCGAACGTGTGTGACATTCCTAGCTAATCTAATAAATAATAATGTTTTTGCACATGTAGCACAGTACTGTGTGCACAGATGAAATTTGCTCGTGATATACATAGTAAAGTTAAACGTTCTATGTTAATGAAGGATGGGAACCGCTGCGTAAGTTAGATGATGGAAATTTGCAACCTCTCGACTTCATCGAAGTTCTTTATACCTATATAGTTAGTAAGCGATCCTTTTTTGTGCTCTATTTGCATTGAAATAGGGAGCACTTCAGAAGAGTGGATATATGGGGCGCACAGGCAGTTCAGCGCGTACCATGATTAATAAAAACAAAACAAGGTAGCTTGAATACCTTACCCCAGATGAAGAACAGAGGTTCAAGGAGGTTCCAAAGCACTGTAAATAAAATCAAAATGCCGTTAAACTACGTTCTGAACCATGTTCTTGAATTTGCAACTAACACGGTGCCGGAATCTTAAATGTATTTTTGAGCATTCTCTTCCTCGTGGTGACAGTTGCTGAGCTGTGTGTAGGTGAATTAGACTGAAATATATGGTTATCTCACGTACATCCCTAGTGAGAAAACCCTATAAGTCACATTGACCTCATACAAATTCTCATACTAAACTCATACTAATTTCATACAGATCTCATATAATCTCATACTAATCTCATTCATCATATAAGAAATATACGAGAAATAATGAGATTTGTATGAGTTTAGTATGACAAATCTGTATGAGGTTATTGTGACCCATACGGTGTTTTTCACTAGGGATAGAGTAGGGCTCAGTTGTAGTCAGCCAAGTGAGATCAGCAGGAAGGCAAATACGCAAAACTAAGCTTTTGAGGGTTCAGGTAACAAGAGGAATAAATTGCCAAGCTTCTGCGCTTTGTTGCCTAACGTGATAAACAGCGAATACCGTCGCTTTGCTGCTGTCTTACGCTTTTGTCTAGAGCCTTGAATGGAATTTCTACCTACATAGATTTGGCGACTTCTGTTGCAACGATCAAACAAATCTTATATTCACGAGGGTTGCGCTTGTCACGCGGTGACATGGGATGCTCACATGACAATGCTTACGGCCTATGCACGAAATTCATCAGGCAAGGCTCCAGATACCATCCGTATTTCTAAAATATTCATTCGGTAAATTTAAGGTAATCAATAACTTCCCTTCTGGTGAATGCAGAAGATTCCAGGAATTGTCCCAACGGAACCTGTAGTTTAAGTGTTTGTCTAAACAGTGTCTAATTTTAGAAAGTCGAAGAGTCACAGGTGATATCTAAAAAGCGTTTGCAGAAGTTCTCTCCGACTAAATGCAGAAGTTTCCTCGGATTATTCCAACGAAATCTGCACAGTTCTTAACAAGCTATTCAGCGTCGTATTAATGACGAGGAGACAGAAAGAAATACACAGGACTGGCGCCTTTTCTTCTTGTCACCTCGTCATTTATCTGGCGCTGGATGGCTTGTAAAGAAACCATGCTTCACAAACTAACCCCGCAACGTTTGTTGTTAGGTAAACCTGCACTTTATCAGTGCTTGTTTATACCGGATTTTATTTTGAAAAGTAGATGATTCACAGGTGACGAATAAAAAATGCGGGAGCACGAATGATGTTTTAGCGTTTCCATTCTTGCTGCGCCGACTGTTGAAATAACTGCATCGCACACTTAAAGCCACGTATTCATTTCTGGGAAGAAGTCCTTGATACAGTGGTTTTAGCAATATAAAATTGAGCTAAAATATCCTTATACCTGTTGAAGTATACCCCCACTCCCACATAAATGACCATAGTCGATCAATTGCGGCTCGCGTAAAGGCAGACCCGTTAAATGAAGAAGCGCCTAATGTTCACATCCAGTCCTGGAAATTAACCTCCCTTCCTGAAACGGACAATGCCGTGTGATGAAAGTTAAGATGAGAGCAAGTTGACATACCTGGCCAAGGTTAAGGACGCCCGGAAGAGTGACATTCAAGCAGCCGGCTGGAAATTAGAGATGTAAGGTGTGAGACTGCGGTCCTGACTATCGATGCTGACCATTATCAGTTAAACAGGAATAGTCAGGCAAGCTTTTGTTTGAGCTTGAGCTGAATTTATTACAGTACAGTTCTTGCCTGGAATGACACGCAACAGTAACGCTTGTTGACATCAGTTCAGCCCACATGCATGTAGTGATTATAAACATAACGGGAATTCACATGCACGGCTTCCAAGCTGAACACCGCACACTAAATAAAAGCATTAATCAAAGCAGAGCAATTTTGTACTTTTATGGGTCATATTTACGGAGCTGTCGTTTGCTAAAGCATCTATATTTAATGACAGAGGGCGCTTCTGAAGCGCATTCCTTACAGTTGCAGTCAAAAGCTACAGTGCTTCGAGTTGCTGCATGTGCAGGAAGTGGGGAACAATTTTCATTGAACTGCTTCTAACAAATGAATAACCTTAGAAGAAGGAGGGGATACAGGTGTCTTCGTTTATATATGCTGTTGCATGTTGTTGTTTGTGGCATGTCGCATGAGAGAGGGCTGAAAACAAGTTACAAGTTAGGAAAATATGCTAAGGGACGTTTTGACTTAACGTTGAAGATTGCAGCATGCTTCGTTCCGCACGGGGTTGCGAGGAGCAAAAAACTTTGGTCGATGCATTTTCGGGCTATATATTTGCAACCTGCTAAGTATATATGCACATGACATATTGCTCTCCCTTTATTTTTTTACAATAACCTAGATCCCATTACCTGGTAACCATCTTTTTTTCTTTGTGTACTTTTTTTTGAGCAGAAAGAATTACGCTACTTCGAAGTGGTACCTCTACCAGGTACCACTACTTCGAAGTGGTACCTGATCCCTTACCCAGTTTTAAAAAGACGACAACAAAGTTGTCGTAAGCCAGCACAGCAGGATCCTGTGTTATCGAACCAACAAACTGCCTAATTCGGGCGATGAAGCTGAGTCTGACTATAAAAGGTGATGAATATTTTTTTGGCGATAGCATAATAAATTTCTATACTGCCGATGTCTGAAATAAGGAGCACAGTGAGAAACAAGTAGGGATTACTAAGGACAGCTGTGCCCTCGTAATTTAGGGATCCGAACCCATTTTTGTATGAAGTACCATGCGTAAAACTATCTCCGGCTTTCTTTGTATTCCTGAGCGAACTGTGCCACGAAGGGAAACTCTATTCCCAGATGTGTCATTTGCTGTAGTACTTCAGAGGTGCCTACCGAAACTACGTAGCGGGAAACGTCGCCTGTGCCGAAGATTTGACTTTGAGACAACCTCTAACACAAGTACATTATTCCTATCGCTTTCCCATTAGCTTTTAAGACATCGTGTTCAGCCAGCTTTTCAGTGAAAAGGAGTGGCGGGTCAGGCACGCATCTCATGCTTAGGCAAGTATGAAAGAACCGGAAAGAGGAGTAGTAATGGACAGAGAAAAAAGCTCTAAGTTCGCCCTTCGTTCCACTCCACGTTACGGCTGTTCTAGTATGTAGCACCTAAAATATGCTACGACGTTTCATGAACATGAATAGCGAGAAACCTGGGTTCTAGTCTGACGCTTAGAGATACTAAAGTAAGGGCTGTGCAATCTGATGACAAAGAAGCATCTTGTCAGGAAATAATTTGAAAGGCGAAAGATGCAACGACTGCAATGTAATATTAAACTATCTCACTGGTCGTGGAAGCGAAGGCACAAGGCGCGAAGAGGGCCAGGATGAAGAGGACTGGTGCCATGGCTGTTGCAGCTTGGAGGTTCTGGGCGCGCTTTTCGGTGTAGTTCGGTCGTACCACGGTCGAGTGATGTACATTTCGGTGGCTTCTGATGCCATATATATTCTGCTCAATTTCCGGGCACGCGCATACACTCAAATAAAGCTACAAAATGCAGGCCCGCACGCGCTCAACACAAATTTGGGGTGTTCCGGGTTATTCCCGGCTTATTTTGTTCATTAACATGTGCTCTCAGTAGTTCTAGCACACAGTCACATCCGTTTGTGGCAAGGTGGTAACCTTGGCCAGTATTTCATTTGGAAATAATCACTGCAGTGTCAATTTAGATACTTTCTGGGAATAGATCCGGAGCTGAATCGGATCAGGATATGTTTATTGAGTGCGCACAAGTCAGGAAGAATGAAGAAACTAAAAGACAAAACAAGACGTCTGTGAGCGTAGTGTCCCTGAATATGAAACACGCGCTATAGTAGCGAAGCAATGTAGGCTGAAATTTCACAATGCCGTACCCTGTGTTTTTGACATTTTTCCCCCTGTTATAATTTTTTTTTCGCGAGGTGAAACAATAGTCGTTAGCATTATTTCCCTTCGGTCGTCATTTTTGTACACTATAGATGGGGAAATAGCTTTGCACGACTGCTCAGAAGAAAAATTTGCACTAGCATAGGTCAGTTCAGCAGCGGACAAGAGTGCGGAGTTACAGAATGTGGAATTAGCATTTTTGAGAAGTTGCTGAAGAGGTTTAAAATAACGGGGCTACTAGGTTGAGGCATATAACTTGCTGCTGACATCACGAGAAACACACGATGTTAGGTTCTGCATAGCGTGCATCAGCTATATTAGGGCAGCCGGCAATAAGTGGACTAGATAACGAGGCAGACATTCAACATGGTTTTCGAGAACCATTATGGCGACCACTGCTATTTCTTCACAGCTATTTTTCAAGCTATTTCTTCACAGATTTTCTTCACATTTCCTCACAGATGAGTGAAGAAATGTGTTTATAATGCGCCTAACCATCGGCCACAAGACGTGTCGCAGTTTGGTGAAAAAACTACGCAAGTGCATGTTCATGTAGCAAATATTTAATTTGACTAAAGTTGAGGTCTTTTCGATTCCTGTTAATAGTTGCTCTTACTAACAGTACTACTGATGTATTCAGAAAACAGAAAAAAAAAACACACAGCACTGATGGCCTCTTTTGTGAATAAGACGCATTCAACAAGTGCGAGGATACTGGCACGTGTGGCATGAGGAAAGTGTCGCATCCAATGGCACCGGCGCAGCTCATCAGGTTTCCGGTGGCAGGTCGAAAATATTAAAAATATATATTAACGTTCCCACGTGGCACATTGAGCACAGGGGACTTATATGTAGATAAATTATTGAGATCCTGAACAAAATTTTGTATTAAAACATTGTATTTGTCTATTGCAATACCTTTTATCCATCGTGTTTAACGGGCACAAAATTTACGGAGTGCAGGAAGGTTGAAGTGTTTGCTGAAAATAGTCAGAAAATAAGCCATACAAAGGTTTACAACGCAGTATTAGTATACGGTTGCGCAAAACAGGCCAGACCACGCCGTGACGTAGCACTAAAGCTACAACATAACCTCTCTCTATTATTTAGACGAAAGCCTTTCTTGTCTCATGGGCTCCGCAAACGTTGGCAGAAAGTTTTCGTAGCAATGTTCGCAAGAAATGACAGCAGGAATTGATCGCATTCACTGACACAAAAATCTGTCTCCAACGGGAATCGAACCAATACACCTTCAAACCCCAGCCCATATGCGCAAACCACTACTCCATGCCTCCATGCCGGGCGCATTTTTTAATTTCCTGTTCTCAGAAATGACAGTCTGGTAAAAGAAAAGCTGCACTGTATTTCAGAAAACTTTAGGGAAGCTGGATCGGTCAAAACTGGCATTCATTGAGGTTTCTCATTTTCGGCATTATAGCTTGCTCTGAGGTAAGGAATCAATGAAATACTTCCTAGCTGAGCGAGCATCCACGTAAGCGTGTCTCACAACCATTCTCGTCTTCAATACGCAGTGGACACAAATCAACATCATTAGGTCATACGGCACACCCCCTTGGTTTTGGACAGGCAAGAACCGCATACCATACGCCATGAACGACAGGTCCTTTCTCAAGTCTTCTGCAAGATGTCCCAGACAAACACTGCATCACACCAGCCATGAAAAATATGGTTCTTGACTTCCCCTTTACAGTAAATAAAGCAGTCCACCGAAACACGGTACAAAGAAAAATTTTGCACTCCATCATTGTTTTACATGTAGTGTTCCACTGGGCAAAAAAAAGGACGAAACGTTTTGCTGATGATTGTGCTGGCATCTTTTAACTCCTTTTAAGACATCCTTGTCACTGCAAACATTACATCAAGAAAGTCCCTGTACAGGTAATACATTGGGGATCTCGCTTTTAAAATGTTGAAAGAGGCCACAACCTCTCGATCACAAAGAACACTCTGAATTCTGCGTTTGATGTTGCTAGAAGACATCCAGTCTTCGTTTGCATCAGAACATAAACTTGGACGCTATTTGTTGTAAAGCGAAATTGGCCAAATCAAGTCCTCCACTTTTCACTGACTGAAATTCGCACAACTTGTTTTCTTTCAAACCGAAATCCGGGCAAAAACCGCTAGCAATCCGTGAATTTTCTGCAAGCTGACTTCTGACGTGAGTAGCGCTTGTAATACATACCAAATGTTCCCAACAATGAACAAATTAATTTCACCTTTGGTTTCTAAAATGTCCGTAACGACCAAATCGTTTTCTAGCGATAGACGGCTGAGTTGGTACTGACAGCGTTTTTGCAGCGAGTCGTCATGTGTTTTGTGTTCTGATTCTCAATTTGCAGCTGCCTTTTTATGGTATTAGGCTTCCAGAACAGACGGGCCACATCATACAGCTCTCGGTTTAATTACCTAACGGGCACGTTAGTGCGGATCATCACACAAACAGATAAAGCCATAATAAGTAACTGGCGGCACTCTGCACATCGGCAAGACGGCCGGCAGACTTCACTGAAAGGCGCCAGCGTTGTTGGCACGTCAAGCTACAGGTGTACTGCTTAGACGCCTCTCGGCCAGAGAGGAGGGTTACATTGAAGGCATCGTCGTCATCACCGGTCTGGAGGCCCATTCGGACGCGAACGTAAAGTAGGTTGAAAACTCGGAGCGGCTTTTGCCGATGGCTCCCCGATACTGATCTCCACTTCAAGAGTAGAGTGATCACCAACGTCCTGCCAGGCACACTTAGACTTAGAGGCCATGCTTCTTTTAGACACGTCCATAGGCTGATGTTTATCACCGTGCATAGCTTTCGGTCGGGCTAAATTTCTATGCGGACGCCCTCAGCGGACATCACGATGGCATGCACTTGGTAGGTGCGTATTAGCTGGCTATACGACCGGGCGCTGATTTGCGGGAGGGTTCTGCGACGTCACGAGATCATGATATCTGTTAAGAGCCAATAAGATAATAGTCGACTAGGCAGGAGCTGTCAGCTTAATCACAATAGTTAAAACAATGTGCTTACTTGAGAAAACAAACTGACGGGAAGAAAGAATACACGAGACGAGGTACAAAGGGCAGACAGCGCTTTGTGCCTCGTGTCATGTATTTTTTCTTCCCGTTTGTCGGTTGTCTCGAGTTAGCGAACTCCTTTAATTATTACGAACAACCAACCCCTTAAAGCATTATCGAGCTCAATCACCTCATATGCGATGGCAAGGTGAGGAATAAATTTAATCCGGCAACCTTGCATTATGCACGTTCGTACTGCTCGACTAAAGCGAGGTTTCGTAACGATCGCGAGTGATTATTCCCATGCCGTGGCAACTAGAAGTGATCGAGGGTATTCTAGGAGTTCCTGGAAATAAAATGTACGTGCTAAGATTCAAGACAGGGAATATTATTTTCAATGCCAATAAAGCACCTACTGCAACTAAGGTACAACTAAGGAAAGAAAATGGCTACATGCGAGGAAAGAGGACTGAATAAGGGTTGATGAAGAGGTATAGTTCGCAATCCGAGCCCACGTTTCGACAGAGGAACTTGTAGAAGACAAGTCCCCCTTTTCGAAATTCAGACGAAGAGAAGTCCCGTTGTCGAATCTTTGGCTCGGCTTGGGCATTGACGCTCCCCCTCAACTCTCGCCCAGTGTTCTTTCCTACTGAAACTAAGGAGTTTCACTTCGATTGACACAGTAGCGGAACTACTGATGATGATGATGAGAGCGACAGATATATCGCAGAGCAATAAGAAATTTCGGACCTAATCAAGGAGGTAGCAAGTTAAGCATATTGGAGACAACAAAAAAATAGCGAACAGGTGGGGATTATCCGATAACTGTAGGCCTCTTGAATTACATTTAAGCAGCGCGAAAAACAGGACAAAGTGGCACATGCATAGTAGACGACATAAGAGCTTTTGATTCATTTCTGTATTTTGAGAACATACAGTTGTTTACGCGTGAGACACTGAAAAAATGTAGAAGCTAAAACACAAAACCCAGAGAGATTTCTCGCGTGCACAGCGAAGACGAGTCACGTCGTCTCTTGCGTTCTGATCCATTTTTAGCGAAGATTTCCACTGACGTCGCCAATTTCCGGTCTGAATTGGAGAATCATAGGCAATTCGCCTTCAGCATGGACGTGGAAGATCTCTTTTACTCCATTCCTTTCGCTCAGCGATTGAGAAACGTCCTGAACTGCATTGTCGGTAACAATGACAATGGTGTTTTCATCGCTAAGTGTGGTATATCCGTGCACAGTTCATGGGTCTTGTTTTTTTTTTTTTTTTTTTTTTTTTTTTTTTTTTTTTTTACTTGCGTTTGACCTTCCATCGCATGGAAGCGAAATTTTGCGTCCAACGATCAGGCGTCTGTGTCGGCCCTCGCTGGTTCCGGCTCTGAGTGGCATTTCCCTCAGAAGCAATATTTGAATAGGCATTAAGGATTTCGCTCTGAGGGCGTTCCGTTATATCGATGATTCTTTTAACTAAGTCTCTCCCGTTATCGTCAAAGTATGCCACTAAAATATCCAAAGAGATGCGTCAGGTTTTGAAGTTCGACCTTTGAGCTAGCCGAGTTGGGCTCCATCCAGTTCCTGGATTTGAAAATTGTTGGTCATGAGTGAGGAATGTGCAGAGCTGAGCCGCTCCTCAGTTTAAATTTAGGGCATCCCATGTTGGTTAAGCCAGGCATAAGTGACTTCTTGCGACGCCCTTGTCGAAATCGTGTGCCCTCAAATAGTTGACACCAGCTTCCATGGATAATTACAGAGGTCAGAGGATGCTGAATTTCGGTTGAGGCTCTCACTCAGATATCGGAAAGGGTCCTGGCGAGGGGTTTGCATGAAGTAGACCCGTCGAGAAAGCAAAATTTGACGCACAAAATAATGTGGCCATTCCGTACATAAACAGCATTTTTCGCCTGCTGAACAAGGTTGGGGCGTCGTGTGGGGTAGATGTGGTTTTCACGTCAAAAAATAATAATAAATAATAAAAAATAATAAATGCAAGCAAGGCAAAGTGCGCACTGCTGTGTGTAAAAAGCTCTAACGCAACAATGACTACGACAAGAGCAAATATGAAATAGCCCATAGAAATCCGCTCGTTGAATGTGAAATATGTGTTTTTTACTCTGACCTGCTTGCGTGCTGCTAGAAGTACATCGTGCACACATGCTGCTGTATTAATGACCGGATGTTGGAGCCTCGCATTTCTGCAGGAGGAGCTGTCATCTAACCTAGCATTTCATGGCGAAGTGAATAAGAGAAGCATCTATTTTAAGCAAACCGATCGGAATTGTGAGGAGCAGCTGGAGTCACACTTCATCACACAGGGGGCAAAGACCCGTATCGCATGACTCTTATCAATCTAGTTGACAAGCAGATACGCGTTTTCGGCACCTCCATCCGGTCCTTCTCTGTGCACTTGCAAAATAACGTTTTTGTGTTTTTCGCTGTCTATATCGTCTATATTGCTGCTCTTTCTGAAAACAAATCAGTTAATACATGAGGCTTGCGTCGTCTCCCGATTCGTACTGTGTTTCTAGTCGTGTTTCTACTAGTTCCAGTTCCGTAGGGCCAGGAGCAGCCACCTATATCCTCTTCCCCCCCTGTCGTGACGAAACTGCCGTCAGTCAGGTCATATGCCTCGAGCTGTTCCTCTTGGCGAAACTCCACAAAGTGCGTGTCAGCTGACGTAAAGGCGTTTAGTTTGTGTTATATTAGCCAAAGCTTAAAGCAGAAATGTGCCATCACTTTCGTGTCATCTGCTTCCAGCCAATCACAGAGTGATCCGAACTGAACGAAAACTGAACGCAGTTCTGTAATACTCAGTTCAGTTCAGTTCAGGCGTTCAGTCGTGTCCGACTCTTCGTGACCCTATGGACCATGTCACGCCACGCTTTCCGGTCTCTCACTATCTTCTTAACATCACATAGCTTCATCTGCAATGCCTCGAGAATGCCATCTAACCATCGCGTTCGCTGCCTACCCCTTCTCCGGCGACCCTCAACCTTTCCCAACATCAAATCTTTCTCCAGCGACTCCTCTCTTCTCATCAGATGACCAAAGTAGCTGAGCTTTAACTTTAGAATTTGACCCTCCAATGAGCAGTCAGGGTTTATGGTCGACAATATCGACTGATTTGATCTTCTGGCAGTCCAAGGAACTCTTAAGAGTCTTTGCCAGCACCACAATTCAAACGCGTCAATTCTTCGGCGGTCAGCCTTTTTCACAGTCCAACTCTCGCATCCATACATCACAACTGGAAAGACCATAGCACGGGTTATACGGATCTTGGTTGGCAGACTAATGTCTCTGCTCTTTACTAGGCGGTCAAGGCTAACCATTGTTCTCTTTCCCAGAAGCAGGCGTCTCCTAGTTTCATGGCTGCAGTCTCCTTCCGAGGTAATCTTGGCGCCCAAGAACAGAAAATCTGTCACAGCTTCCACTTCTTGTCCATTGATGCTCCAGGACTTGATAGGGCAAGACGCCATGATCTTCGTCTTTTTAATGTTCAGTTTAAGCCCAAACTTCTCACTCTCTTCTTGTACGCGCATCAGAAGTCTCTTGAGTTCCACTTCACTTTCTGCCATTAAAGTGGTATCATCCGCATATCTAAGGTTGTTGATACGTTTTCCAGCAATCTTCACTCCAGCTGAAGACTCGTCCAGACCGACCTTCCTCATGATGCACTCTGCATATAGGTTAAATAGGCAGGGCGACAGTATGCAGCCTTGCCTCACCCCTTTCTCAATCGGAAACCAATCAGTAAGACCATGCCCAGTTCTGACTGTGGCCTCTTGCCCTTCATAAAGGTTCCTGATGAGACAGATGAGGTGAATTGGAACTCCCATCTCTTGGAGAGCTTGCCACAATCTGCTGTGATCTACGCAGTCAAACGCTTTCGCATAATCAATAAAGCAGAAGTAAATGGGTTTCTGGAACTCTCTTGCTTTTTCCATGATCCAGCGAAGGTTGGCAATTTGGTCTCTAGTTTCTCTGCCCTTGCGAAACCCAGCTTGCACGTCCGGAAGCTCCCGATCCACATACTGCTGCAGCCTACCTTGCAGGATTTTTAACATCACCTTGCTAGCATGCGAAGTAAGCGCGATCGTGCGGTAGTTGGAACAATCTTTGGCACTGCCTTTCTTTGGAATGGGGATGTAAACTGACCTCCTCCAATCCTGTGGCCACTGCAGGGTTGTCCAAATCTTTTGACATAATGTATGCAGTGTGTTAACAGCGTCGTGGTTGAGGTTTTGAAGCAACTCAGCTGGAATACCATCAATTCCGCTAGCTTTGTTCTTAGCAAGGCTGGCTAAGGCCCATTCAACTTCACTCTTCAGGATGCCCGGCTCGAGATCAGTAATCACAACCGTCCTATGTTGGGTTTGCACATCCGGGTCCTTCTTGTACAGTTCTTCTGTGTATTCCTGCCACCTCTTCTTTATCTCTGAGGCTTCAGTGAGTTCCTTGCCTCGTTTGTCCTTTATCACGCCCAGCTTAGCACAGAAGCTTCCTTTGATATCTTTGATTGTCTTATACAGAGCTCCTGTGTTCCTTAATTGGCTGTTGTCCTCAACTGCTTGACACTGTATGTTCAGGAAGGCATTCTTATCTCTCCTTGCTATTTTCTGAAAATCTGCATTGAGAACCTTGTATCTTTCTCTTTCCCCCATACCTTTTGCCATCCTCCTTTCCTCAGCTATTTGCAAAGCCTCTTCAGATAACCAGTTTGCTTTTTTGCATTTCTTTTGCTTTGGAACTACCTTAGTAGCAACTTCTTGTATTATATCACGAACATCAGTCCACATCTCTTCGGGCTCTTTGTCTTCTAGATCTAATTCTTGAAATCGATTCCTCACTTCCACAGCATATTCTAATGGAATCTGATCCAGATCATACCTGATAGGCCTTCTAGTTTTCTGCGTTTTCCTCAATCGAAGCTTAATTTTGGCAACAAGAAGCTGATGATCGGTGCCACAATCGGCCCCAGGCCTTGTTTTTACTGCTTGTATAGCGCTTCTCCATCTCTGCCGGCAAATAATATAATCGATCTGATTCCTGTACAGACCGTCCGGTGAAATCCATGTGTACAGGCGCCTCTTGTGCTGTTGAAAATGAGTATTCGCTATGGTCAGGTTGTTTTCTTGACAGAACTCTACTAGCCTCTGCCCAGCTTCATTTGGCTCACCAAGACCGAACTTGCCTGTAATTCCAGATATTTCTTCACTCCCGACCTTAGCATTCCAGTCTCCTATGAGAAAAACGACGTCTGATGATGGGGTGCGGTCTAAAAGGCATTGTAGGTCCGCATAAAATCTCTCAACGTCAGCTTCTTCAGCAGCAGTGGTCGGTGCATAGACTTGAATAACTGTTATGTTGAAAGGGTGACCTTGGATCCGAAGAGAAATCATTCGGTCGTTTTTGGGGTTGTACCCTAGCACTGCTTTGCCCATTCTTCTGTTTACTATGAGAGCGACCCCATTCCTTCTCTTGGATTCGTGCCCACAATAAAAAACGTAATGGTCGCCGGAGTTAAATTCTCCCATTCCGGTCCACTTGAGCTCGCTGACACCCAAGATATCAATGTTCAATCTGTCCATTTCTCGCTTGACGATATCCAGTTTACCTTGCGTCATAGATCTTACATTCCATGTTGCTATGTGATATATCTCCTTGCAACATCGGACTTTCCGGTCGCTTCCCGACACATCCACAGCTGAGCGTCCTTTTGGCTTTAGCCCAGCCGCCTCATTGGTCTTGGGGCTACTAGGAATCGCCCTTTGTTCATCCCCAGTAACATGTGGGACGCCTTCCAACCTGGGGGGCTCATCTTCCGGCGCCATATCGATAATGGTATTGTGACTGGCCATAGGGTTTTCTTGGCAGGAAATACTGGAGTGGGTTGCCATTACCTTCTCCAGTGAATCACATTTTGTCAGAACTCTCTGCCGTGACCTGTCTATCTTGGGTAATACTACCCCAAACTGATTTCATGTTTGTTGTTGTATCTTGTCTGCGTGCCTTTTGAACGTATGAAGGAATATATATATATATATATATATATATATATATATATATATATATATATATATATAGCATAAGTAAATAGACATACTTGGTTGCTAGAGGTTACATACAAGTGAAAAATTGCTTCATACTGTTTCCAAGTTTATTTGTAGTCGACGTTTCGGCAGGAGCCCTGCCTTTCTCAAGAAAGGCAGGGCTCCTGCCGAAACGTCGACTACAAATAAACTTGGAAACAGTATGAAGCAATGTATATATACATGTCTTAAAGACATCTCTTTTTAACCTTTTAATGTACAACGCTATTAACGCTATTTAGCCATTTGTGCAGTGGAGTAAGCTAGCTCATATCTACGGGTGTTGATTTTTTAAGTGAAAGCTTCACTACTCCAGGTAGCTTGAGCCGTCGGTTATGCGCAGTTTTCACCTTCAAGTGACCATGACAAATACTGCGCCTTTCCTCGCTTATAAACCAATTTACAATGAAAGCGAAACATCTTAAATTTGTTCCACATAAACACCACAGGTTCCACATAAGTTCCAGATAAATCTCTTCTCCCAGATAGTTTATCTGGAACCAGACACAATTAGGTTGCTCTATGTGGAACGCTGCACTTATGGTGCGTCTTTGACTCTCGTTTTAACTGAAACGAGCTCTTATTAACTGGAAAATATTCGATTTAAATGGAACAGTCGTTTTTCCAACTTCAGCGCTTTTCACTTACCCACAACTTGTTCGAAAAAAACATTGTGGCGTTCTAGATAAAACTCGGCACTGTCGAAAAAGAAACGCTTGATTCCATTGGCCAATTTCCAGTTGTTTTTTCTCACAGCAGTTGGCACCATTTGGAATTTGGACCAAACGCGAATTAGTGCCCACAAGTCTAACTAAAGGAGCAGCAAACACAATTGGAAATTTTCCATTTGGAATAAGCTGTAATTTTTTGACTGGGTGGTTACTGCAGAACACAAATTATGGCTACCATTACAAAGCGTACTGCATACATTTGATTGCTAGTTTGAAAATTTTTATTACTTGCTTGACATTTAGAGCAAATAATAATGTTGTAGTTCTTAACTTTGTGTAATATTTCGCACTGACGAGGGCTATAGCAAAGGAGATGAATATATCAGGCTTTATTATGGTTTCTTTCTTTCGGGCTTGATTATTAGTACAGGCTTATAATCCCGTGCAATGATGTCGCGTGTGTCTAGTACATTCTGGGGCTGCAGCTTTTTATTACATAACTTTTTAAAAACTTTTTGCAGCCTCTTCTTAACCGGAAAAAGAGCTCTGGTCTTGGAGAGGCCGCTTCGACAGCTGATATTAAATACGTTTGTCGTCTTCCCACATTATTGCCAGACGACCCGAAATGCTGTTAGGATTCCATGTCGAAGAAGGCCAAATAAACATACATGATACGAAGAAAATTTATGGACGAAATATTCTTGTACATAATTGCATGCACTAGCGAAATCGTGTTAGAAGTGTGGAGCTCAGATGACTAGCTGAAAAAGAGGTCTTAGCGTTTGACTTTAACGCGCTTGAAATTTGTCTTGTCGCAACACACAAAATTATTGTTTAACATTCTTTTCCTCACTAAGCTATTGCTACTTTGGGGCACAACAACCACCGCTATCATGACCAATATACACATTACACAAAGTAGTCGTGCGCGTACATTTACATGCTGGTTGTGACGCACGTAGGAGGACAATATTTGCGAACCTGACCTTGGTCCCAGTTCCTAATCTACATAATTCAGTTCATGCATCATTCTATCAGATAGCTATGAAAAAAACAACAACAAAAAACGTCCCTTAACTCAAGGAAATTGCTGCTGTGAAATTAAGTCACATCGCTGATAACGCAGGGAAATCAAAATCGTGGTAGCTTCCATACACATGAACTAATATGTCATCAAACAATACAGTACTCTTTGCCAAATGTAATAAATTGTGACCACCTTACACCTCCTAAAAGCACATCTGTATTTCTAATCAGCCCGGATTGATCTTTCTTACTGGCGTATTATTCCATTTTCAAGCCCGCACTCTACAAGACACAAACACAAAATGTGCTTCGTAGCTGTATTTATTTTCCGTACTCCTTGCTTGTCTACCTTCACTGCACTGTGGATTCCTGTTTTAATATCTCTTTTCTTTTTGTTTATTAAGTAAAAATGAACTTGTCCTGCGCTTGCGCTCATCAAATTTGCGCGAGGTCAAATTTCGGGGGTCTAAGTGGCCAAGGTTTGGGAGTGGGCCATCCACATTGTGAGGTTACCATTGAATTGCCGATATTAAACTTAGATTGGACACTATTTGTGGGTCAATTCAGGCGAGGTCAAATTTCGAGCATCCAGGCTGGTGAATTTTGAGCGTGCGGGCAAATGCTCTCTGATGACACGTTCCGCGGACAGATTCTGCATACATGGTGTGTTATACTCACGAATTAAAATCATGAAGGCCCTCAGCATTACATGCGTGCCGCTCTTTTCACCGTCTGGTGTTTGTATATATGCGCGCGGACACTGTAGATCCGTGGCATCTGTGGTCAGCTCCTTACGCGCTGCTAGAACTAACCGCGGAGGCAACGGCACAGCGCACCGGCGCCCTTTAAGTTTCGTTTCTATATGCAAATACGACTGGCACAGTTGGGTTCGAACATTAATTGGCATTCCGGTTGAGGCACTCCGAGAGTTGTGTACGACGCCCTCATTACCACATTCGCAGCGGCGGCGGTCTTCGTCCACATCGATGAAGGCTAAAGCAAGCGGCCGCGTGCGTGGGTGCATGAAAATGTAGCCATTCATTTTACAGGCCAAGATGCTTTATTGCTAACCAAACCGAATTAACTTAATTGGCGCAAAAAACGCCGGCGAGAACATGCAAGGTCGATATTCGACAAGTTCCTGCTCACAACGCTGCGCGACCGAACGCTTGAGAACAAGTTTCTGCGACCACGTGTTTCACGCTACGAGCGCACGCCAGCCACCTTACCGATCGCGTGTGTATGAGCGTTCGCTCCAAACAAGCTAGGCACGATGCTTGTATCATGTACCACGTAGCCACAGAAAGTTAATTCTCCCTAAGCAAGCTAAACGTGCAGCATACCTGCCGCTATCAGGCAGACATGACGGCACGCTTTGTTCCACGATGGCGTGCCCGGGCCTCGTCCAAGATAGCAATCTAGCCAACGAAACAAGCGTCAGTTAGAGCGCACGACTACGCGAGGTACAACGAAAGCGGCGCGAAGCGCTTCATCACGATAAGCCATGGACACGCTTCCCGATGGCCGAGAATCAGAGCGCCTTAACAGCCGCACGACTTAGTTTTCTTGCGCTCCTCAGCGCTCTTCCTTTCTTGTTGCACCTAAAACAGACGAAAGCTCACTGATGCCGAAGCTCCGTTAAAATGGACTATGGCGACTGTGACACCTAGTTTCTGCAGTCCAGAACGCCGCGGATAATTGATGTCAGAAGCGAATCAAGAATACGCAATATTTGTGCCGCCAGGATACCCTACAAACGGCCAAGTAGTACCTAGGTAAGTGCTGACTGTTTGACAACGTTGCACTTTGAAATCGCGACGGCTCGTCATAAACAAATGGTATCGGTTCCCTAAGCCAAGCCAACTCGGCACACATTAATGATATGTTGTGGGTTGCATGTTGGCCTCTGTTTTTGCTCGTTGTTACAAACTATCCTGCAAAAGCAGCCCTATAGGAAGCGCAGTGTCTGCTGTAAGCAAAGAACTAAAGGCTGCTGAACGCAAGTATGCAGGTTCAATTCTAGTCGCGTGGCCGCTTTTCGATGGAGGCAAAAATCGTTTCTCCCATTTGCTGCGCGAAGTCAGTTAAAGAACCCCTCATGGTCTAGATTTCCCAAGATGTCCACAAAGGTATCCCTCATGGCCTGTGTCGCGTTGGTGTGTTAATCACTATAAGACAAAAAAAAAAAAACGCCGAATTGTGCAGACATATTACCTGTGCTATTGGGCCCATTTTACTCTGATCAATTTACTATTGTGTCTGTAGGATTAAAGTTGTACCCTGTTGGGATCACAATCTATTTTTGAATTGGTTATGTACCACTCAAGTGCAGCTCGTCATCTCAGCATATATCTTCTTGGCAACTCCTAATATTAGTCGACAAGTAAATATTATTTGTGTGCATGTGGTTCTGGTTGTGCACATTTTTCACAGGTGTGTTTTATATCTGGTTGCAGGCCGTCATTCTAACGTCACTATTCTCACTATTCAAAGAATGGATTGTTAAACTGTGGCAAAAGATATGAGTGATATCCGAACAACTTGTCTTGTGTCCTCCCGATATCGGCTGATCCTTTTCTAAAAATGGGCTGCATTGGAACTGCATGTCTATGGTTCTGCTGACATCGGCCATGCTGTTTTTAAAAAAACCGATGATGATGGACCAAGTTGTCCCCCACTGTTTTAAGTATCATGTTAAAAACCTGGCTATGACTGGCTAAAAAATAAATATTGTGGAATAATTATTCAGATTAAAACAGGGTTCCACATTTCTGCATCTAGAAGCCATTTCACAACATTTTTGTGACTACGGTATTTGTGGCGAATTGCATTCAAACTCATTCACAGCATCCCTGTAGCCGCCGAGCTTCGGTTCTGCCGTCCACTTATTGTTGTACAGCTGGTATTCATATGCTTCTTTAATATATTACACTGATACCTGAGTAAAGCGCGCAAGTCGTCCGTATGCCAAATCGCAAAGAAATAATTTTAAAACATGCAATGATTAATGTGTGTTTTTGCATGCTACTTTCAGCAAAATTTGTATTACAATTTTAGGCCTACAAGACTATTAACCCAGACTAAAATGCATAATGGACTGCAATTTTGCGCTGCTAGTGGTCTATATATCTTAATAGCGTATGATTGATAAATGAATTGACGTTTGGAACAACGCGTTCTGCGCACGCAGTACACGACATCAGCAGTCAGTCGGCCGATTGATAGTGACTTAATTTAGCGTTCTACTTTGCTCAAGCTACAGAGGGAGTTATGTTAACTGCTTCCATTCACGCAATCCGCGTATGCATGCAATCCGCGTATGCATGCAATCCGCGCACGGACAATAAATAGTACAGTGGCGATCAATATGAAGGTGATCGCTCGAGCGACGACCAAGGCAAGGAGTAGCGCCCCGTTACGTTATCACCCCCTGTGGCAAGGGGAACATCAGAGTAGCTTCCCTCTCTCTTTTCGCTGTTCCTTGAGCTGCTGTCACTCCCTTCTAGCAAGTCCCAATTTTTTGTTTTTGTTTTACACGTCATCAGACAGATACGCACGTGTCGTATTCCTGTGAGGACGCCCGGTGACATTTGTTTTCCCTATGCATTACTAGTCCGGCGCATGTGGGCCGTAGAAACAGTGACAGGGTTATAACAACCTGTGACGGCAGAAAAACCCGCCCTTGTTATATCGGTAAAAATGAAAATAAATGATATACAATGCAGATATACCGAAGCCCAGAGAACAAACACAGGAAAAAGGTGACGAGGTAGTCATAGGGGTGACGGCTGTAGCCCGGAAGAGCCTATGAGGGAAACAAGACAACGCAATCTTCATCGTCGTAGTTCCGATATCGGCCGCTATGCAGCTCGAAAGGCCCGCTGGTCGCGCGATCACCTTCGTATTGATCGCAACTGTACATCGGATCAGTGACGTGATAAAATTCCAGAATACGCAGTATGTAACAATTATATTCCTACGTTTTTTTTCTTGATGAGGTATTTCCTCCCTTCCCTGCCGACGGCGGAAGTGTCGCAACACTGAGGTCATCTAACGCGGCTGCTATCAGCAAAGAGCAAAATGGCATTATGGTTCTTGGGGAGCTAACGCGTGGCCCCGTCTTCATAAAAGGGATATAATGGTGTCTCTTCTTCTTCTGTGTGACACCGCCAGCTTTGTCACCATAATTCCGCTGGTCTGGAACGGCCGTTATCCACAAGGAAAGTTGAAAACGTGGGCATCCATAGCGCAATATTATTCTTACAAAAAAGCAGTCGACTGCTGGCTGGTGTGCATAGCCACTGTAGCTGAAAATCATCTTCCGACCAACGACTTTTCGGGTAGCCAGAACATTATCCGAAATATGATGGAGAGCACATATACACTTAGCCATTATTTAGCTAGTGATTATTTCGCTTCTCCCGCTGTGTAATATTGTTGAGGGGCATTCCGGTGTCTTCGGTAATCCTCCATGACATTGTGATTCTATTATTCATTTCGCGCTCTCTCTAATGCTTATTACCCAATGTTGCCGTATGGCGAAAGAGCTGTGAACATGAAACACGGATCTGTGGACACCTGAGCCGCGCCGTAAGGGAAGAGAGGAACGTGGGAGTGAAAGTGGGAAGAGATAAAGGGGAGTCATAGTGGGGAGTTACGTAGTAATTTCGACCACCTGGGGATCTTTAGCGTGCGCTGATATCGCACAGCACATGGACGCCACTTCGTTTCGCCTCCATCGAAACGCAGCCGCCGTTGTCGGGTTCGAACCCGGGAACTCCGGCACAGTAGACGGGCGTCTTACCACTGCACCACCCCGGCGGGGCCCAAATGTTATACAAATCTCATATTGTGCCGTCAAATTAGCATAAAATATATGGTATGATTTATGATCATAAGTAATATTTTATGAGGTGTGTTGCTGTTCAGTGGGGGGCGGATTGCTCTTGCTATACCGAGAGCACTCTGTCATGTGAGAAGTCATATATGATTTGAACTAACCACTTTATCTGCGGTGGTTGACTGTGCCAAGCTGAAGTTTGGATTTATTCCAGCCTATGTTTGAAGGCAGCAAATATGGAACTATGTCAGAACCTTTATTAGAGAAAAGTTGACATAACCTGCAGCGAGATGGCGCCTTGTTTGTCGCTAGCAGACAAGGAGTGCTATGACTCCCAACCAGTGACCCTGTCTTTATTACTGAGAGAGAGAAAGAGAGAGAGATAGAGAGAGAGAGAGAATAAACTTTAATTGTTTAACGGAATAGCGCGGGTGTTTTCCTCAGTCCAGGATACCATTGGCCTGGGCTGTCTCGCGGGCCCTGGTGAACAGGCTGCGCTGCTCAGAGAGACCCGTGTGGGCCAGCTCTGCCTCCCACTCCGCTTGGCTGAGTGCTCGAGCTTTATATTTCTGCAATTGCTCTTCGCAGTTCCATATCATGTGAAGGATGTCCGAGACTTCACCGCATGCAGTGTTGTGCCATTTTTGAATTTTTCGGGCCAGATTTTTTGTGGTACTTTGCTAGGTTTGGGAATGTCCTAGCGTGTATGTTCCTCCAGGTCTTTGTGTGGTCTTTGCTGAGGTCTTTGTGTGGTTCTGCGTATCGTTTTCTTTCTAATTTGAAGTATTGTATCAGTTCCCCGTATCTGAGAGGGGTTGAAGGATCTGGAGCAGCTGGCGTAGGTGCCCGGAAAGCATGCCCTCGGGCTATCTTGTCGGCAGCCTCGTTGCCGTCGATTCCCTCGTGTGCCGGTATCCACAGGATTGTGTGCTTCATGTTGCCCGTGTATTTTTCCTGCTCCATGATATCGTAAATCTCGCTGTATGAGTTTTTTTGGAGGGGGAATGCAATAAGCTTGTGGTTTACACCGTTTCAGTACGCGTGAAAGAACACTAGGTGGCCGAAATCAGAGCGACCCTCAACTACGCTGTCTGTATCAGCACATGCTGGTTTGGGACTTACACTACATATACCGTACCTAACTTCTTAATTCTTTCGTTCTCACGTACCATAATGCTGTTGTACCTTCCTCCTTTGGTTTCCTTGCTTGTGCTCTTCCCTATGGGCGTACTTTCGTCCTCCCCTGTGCTCGCTCCCTCGATCTCGTTGGCTTAAAAGCCAATCTTGTAGCGCTATCCATAAACGAGCACTTAGAAGCTGGACTGTTTAAATTCTAGAAGACGACCGCCGAAACAAAGACAGCATGCGTTTCCGGAAGCAACATATATTTGAAATACGTATAAAATGTGCTTCCTTTTTCGGCCCTATGAACTGGAGCTTCATGTTGGCTTGAAGTTTTCAGGCGTGCATACATATTACTACGTTTCCCATATTGTTTCGAGCTGTGCCTTGAAATGGAAGTGTCGTCTACGCGACGTTACAGCTGTCTATGGCGATTCCATATTTTGGAATTGTATAACATCCATATGTAACCGCGAAGAATTGCCTGCCGAATGCACCTTTTTGCATACCTAATTCGTTTTACTTGTTTGACCCATTATATTTAATACTTCAGTTAAATAATAGTATCAGGTAGAGAATGTGTACAGACGAGATTAGCTCACGTGACCTTGGTGCTATCAATTGTCTTCCCAATCTTGCTCAAATGACATTCAAATGCTGCCTTGATATGACTCCTAAGCACTCATTTTTTGCTTCTAGGTCAGATGTTTTCTTTACTATACGTGTGCATCTCATTTGAGGCTTAGATTAAATCTTTAGTGAAAGTTGCTGTTCCTGCTCAGTCTTGGTTTTGGTTTTTCTCTATGCTCATTTCTTTATGCATAGGTTTATGGAGAAAGTGGAAGAACAAGAAAATGAAGTCAGTGGCTGATCCCATCACTTTTATTGCTGGTATATTAAAAGAAACGAAACATTTGAAGTAAGTTAGACGTCCACAGTCACGTAGGGTCTTCTTGATTCCAAACGACGAGGAAATGCATGGTATAAGCGAATTTACCACGAAGCTGCCAAGGCAGATACATCTAGTTCTGCATACCCAGCTTGGCATGAACTGTATTTTATTAGCCTGAACCTGAAAAAAGAAATGCAGAGCAAGATTGTTGTTATCCATATCTTTTGCGTATCCTTCGAAATGTGTCTGTTGCTTTGCCCACCTTTCCAAGATAGAAAGACACTTGAGCCCACAATCTTAATTATTCAGTTTCCTAACTGAATTCAAGTTTGGTGTAACTGGACTTCAGTTCGTTTTCAGCAGTAATTTCTTTTATTTTAGAAATATCACGCGTTTTCCCCTAGACAACAACTTTCAGCTACCATAAGTATGCATGAACTGCGGTAGACAGACAGCTGCATTTGCAGCCATTAACCATTGGGAGAGCCTACTGCTCGCCGTTAAATGCTCACCGTCTCTCATTTCATTCAAACTGTCGTTACGTTCTTTCACTTGGACTCAAATCTTTCGCCTTGGTTCCACACACCCTCTTTATGTTTTTAACATTGAACACCTTTTTTATGTATTTACTTGCTGTGTTATTATTAATGTTTTATATACCTTCTTTCCAATTTTAGTTCGGTTATTATTCTTCTTTTGGTGCATATGGTGTCTATTCTTGTCAATGCTAATTACTAACCTGATGCCCTTTCGCGCAGGAGGTTCCACCATAGCTTACCGCTTCGGGACCCCGTAACATGTAATTTTTGCGTTGTGTTGTTTTACTGGCAATTAAAACTTGAAACTTGCATCGAAGAGGTAAAATAGTTTTGGTGCTTTGTCATTACATCACCAACTACCACCAACTGCCACCATCTCTCGGCTGCTGATAGTGACTACTGCGCATTTGAATACGAATGTGACGCTTTGTAGACAAAGAACGCTTGAGCATGCGATCAGATTATGCTCGAAGATCTTGACACTGATGTCGCACACTTTCAAAAGACTGCACAGTCTGATTTGTGAAGTGAGGCTTACGCTGGAGGCACGAACAATAGACCGTCAACGGAAATCAGCGGAGAGCGCGAATCATTTGAAATTTCCAAAGTAATTTTATTGCATTAGCAATACTGCGCCAGGTTTCAGCCTGTCGCGTAGTCCCGGGAAGGACCACGTTTGACCTTGAGCCGCAAGCACGCCGAACACGGCTTTAACCAAGCCGTGTGAACGTGCCTTAGTGGCCCATAGGGGTAACGTAAAGGCTAGGGTCCTAACAGGCTGATTCTGACAAGCGTCCCATGTGAAACGAGAGACCCGTGTGTTGATAACGCAATTCAGCCCGGTTTGACCAGAGCTAAATCGCAGCCATTTTTTTTTATCAGCAGTGCCGACAGCCCAGCGAACAAAGAGAGCTAGTCAACATTTTTGCGCTGGTATTTTTGTTTGATGATAAAGTGGTGTCAATATTTATTCCCAAATTTTATTGATATATACTGAGTGCTGCCTTCATTTCTTTTGTGTTGAGCTTCCTGTGTAGGACATTGTCAATTTGCGCGTATTGGTTTCTTTTTTGTTTCTTGAGGAGGACTAATGATGGAATGTACCCTACTTTGAATGATAACCACATATTTAGGTTAAAGGGGCTGTTTGGCTTCGAACGAAACTTTTACAACACAGCAAATGACGCTAAACTAAATCTACATCATTTCAATTAACCTTCTTCATACCAAAAAAAAAAAGACTGTGATGCGATTAGTGCTTTCATTTGATAAAGATTTGCCCAGCTGGGTCCCGCCGCCAGAAACAGCTAGAACCTGAACAGGAAGTAATTTTCATTACTAACGTCACAAACTAAGTGAGTAGCGGGAAAAACATAATGCTTCAATTCGATTTCTAACTAAAATGCGTTTGTTTGCTGGTGAGAAAACATGATAGGCTGCACAATGAGCCAAAAACAATATTTTATTTTATCACTGTGAAAAAGAGTGCGAGGAGGGAGTCATTAGCCTTTAAAGCAGTTTGAAATGCTTGACAAATGTGCTGAGGAACTGAACGTCTAAATATGCATCGCCCAGTAGCCACTATGGCGTCTTAGATTCCATTGATAGACACAAGGCTGCTAATTCGCTTTTTTCCCCCCTATGCATGAAAGGCGTGGGCAAGATTTTCTGAAATCATGATAGTTAAAAAAAATTCTTCATTAATTTTTTGCTCCCAGAAATGAGGGATCCTCTGGTAATTTGGTGAGTTTTGCGTAATGGTGCGAAGTGACTAATCTCTGGGTACTACCACGTGAAAAACCTTCCTCTGTTTCCTTGTGCAGCAGCTGTGCGTGGACTGCAATAGCAACTGTAAAACAGCTGAACATCAACGTGTTCTCGAGGCAACGGCAAATCCAGCAGTGTAGTGCGGCCAATAAAAAAGAGCAGATATTTATTTGGTGAAAAATATGTGCCTCATTTCAGCCAACTGCACAAAGATTGACGAGGGCGCCTGTCCAACACCCCTTTCGCATGTTATAAGAAGCTAAAACAAAACGTTCCGCTTTCTTTGAGTGTGTGACAGTTAGTGATGCATATTTGCCACGAAGAATAAGGGCCCACCTATTTAACAAATAGAGGTGCGGATAACGGGCTATAAAAAATAAGGGTCTCGGTTATGCTCACTGCGCTGCAGAAATGTTTAGAATGCACTCGTGACCGGAAGGAAATTTGTGGAGGGCTAAATGCAAGGATAAAGAAAAATAGCTGCATCTTGCTTTTGCTTAGTCGTGAAACCACTTATCACGTCTATACGACGTACAGGGGGGGTCAAAAGTTACCAGGTCACAGGGTCTGCTGCTGAGCAGTATAGCCAGGCAGCTACCATGGCCCCAAATCTCAAAATACATGTGGAGGGTAGAAGAAGCATTATTCTAACCTCTGAGATAATTTTTATCTTTAATTGGATCTCACGCGTCGGAACATGCTGAGCAGAAGCAAAACTTGTGGCCTGGGAATTTTTGCCCCCCCCCCCCCCCCCCCTCGTACATACAAAGCTTCTTATGAATCTGTTTGTACCGATGAGGGAATAGCAAGAAAATTAAGCAAGAAGTATGAATTGAATACGTTGTTGGTCTGGCCACGCATACAACACCGGCTCAATTAGATGACAATAGTTACTTTCGTTGGGTTATAACACGCAATCTCTAATTTTAAGGTAGTACGGCATTTATCTGTCTGGGTACATTTTCTATGGGGAATAGAAATGAAAGTTGAACCTAACTTGCTGTTGAAGATGTGCAACGGTTTCGAGGGAAGCAACATTTGCTGACAGGAATTCATTATTTTCTGGTCAAGTAGCATACCACTGCATGGGGTGCACATAAGGACACTATTGGCCAGTCTAACACAGTGAACAGCCTAACTTTGTTAAGGTTTTCTTGCCGCAGCTGCATGAAAACACTTGCACGGACTGCAACGTTAAGCGTATTTGATTCAACTAGTTTGCTACACATAGAACTTAGTGTGTAGCCGTAAATCTACTGGTGAACGGAGCAAAAGTTATTACATTGCGTTGAGGCAGGAATCGAAGGCTATATCTACAGTAAAAAAAGACTTTAAAGGTATATTTGTCTTTAAAGACCGTCAACTTGAGATGGACCAATGACTTACATCCGAGAACTATGTTGAGGAAGGGCGACAGAACGTTGGCACCAGGAATCTGTTGTAGAAAGCTGAAGGCGGTGCAGGCAAGTCCATTGAGCGCGGAAGTGGAGGCAGAGCGGGACAGCGCCGTAACAAGGCACTGTGATCCAAGGCACATTGGTGAAAGAAAACAGTGAATTGCGTATTTACTGCATTGTCATATGTGTCCGTTTTTTTTTTGTCGAGGCTGTAAAGCCCTATTGAACGCCTTTCGCAAAACAAACGGAAGGTAAGAAAGTCAAGAGTAAGCGCAGCATTTCAATGCTGTCGCAGCGCGACCAGCCCGGCATGCTTATCGACAACGAATTAGACATGGCCAGTGCGCACAAGAACCTGCGTGTCAAAAGAATGTATATAAGAATGTTTTATCTAAGAGTGTCAGCAGTTAAAAAAGGCTTCTTGTATTCCAATAATAATAATAATAATAATAATAATAATAATAATAATAATAATAATAATAATAATAATAATAATAATAATAATAATAATAATAATAATAATAATAATAATAATCTTTATTTAACGTGCGCAGGAACAACCATGAGGTCTTCGTGCTGCAGCACAAATTTAAAAAAAAAGAAACAAAAATGAAAATGCACAAACATGTTTACACACACAGAGAGAACACAAAAAAAGAAATAAATAATACATGAAGTGAAACTGAGACGAAAAGTATCACGGAAAGTAAGCAGTCAATGAGTAGCATTACTTATATACACAGTGAGAGAATTTTTGAGCACATCAGGAAAGAAAAAAAAAGAACGGTAGATAGAAAAGAAAAAAACAACAGCAAATAACTGACATTGATTATAATAATATAGAAATATACATAGAATAAAATAAACAAAATAATAATAATAAGCATAATAATAATAATAATAATAAATTGGCACACAGGAAAGGAAAGGCGCGGTATCTGCCACACTTGTTTCTGCGGATACCTGAACAGCGCCGTAAGGGAAGGGAGGAATGTGGGGACGTAATAATTGGAACAAAACTATTAGGTCGCTACAGTGAAAATAAATAGCATTTTTTAAATTAAATATCGGTAGGTCTTTATTTGCTGAGTGGAATAAAGTGTACTGTATGCTACCTGCACCAGTTTTCCGCTCATCGAAAATACCATTATGGATGGCTGGATGGCACTTCAGGGATAGGCACCTGTGGTTCATTACTGAGAGTGGAGCTACGAGAGCGCACCACCAAGCGGTGTGCCTTTCTCATGGCCTTCTTTAGGAGTGCCCAGGTGCGATCGGTGAACTGGAGAAGACGATGCATGGTGTGCTGCTTTAGAAGTCTTTGTAACCAAGCTTTTGAAGAGGGCTCACTGCCGTAGACAACTGCAACCAATTGGTGGACGTCGGCAGTTGTGTGGCCTAGTCTGCAACGTTTTGTGATCACTTAAGTAATAAGTTCTATGCTTATTATTTAACATTTAAAGCATAAGGTTTATATTCCCAGCTTTTACGCTGCTAGTAAAGGGTACCCGGGCTGAAAAGTAACGCCCATTTTCATGTCGCATCGGCTGTTCGTGGTTGTCATAGCGACAGGCGCACGCGCCTAAGTGCCCTCCGCATCGCGAAGGCAGGCAGAAGGAACGGGCAAGGCCCTGACTTGATGAGGTGGAGAGGAAGATCGCCTTGCATGATGGGCAAGTACAAGTAAAACTTTGTGCTCCGCTCAAACACACCACACGACATGCGCTGCTCTGTGGTCTGTTTCTTCAGTTTTGTCCCTTTTGCTTTAGCGCTACCTTGTATTTCCCAACATAACATCCTTGCCTTTTCTCCCCCTCCTCCTGCTTCGTAGTTTTTTTTCTCTCTCTCTCTCTCTCTCTCTGCTCCACGATGAATAACCGGCTTCCACTTAAAGATACCAATCGAGAGAAGTCTATAACATGATATTACCCGACGTCCTAGGTTGCTGATGCAGTATTTAGTAGTGTTTTGCATCCATTACATGACTTTCTCTGTCACAGCTCGTTGGAAAATATAAAACATTGTGCTCGACGCATCTGCGCTCGACCGTTAAAGCACGGTCACAGTGGTGAGTCACATAAGCTGCAAAAGGGTGGCCAGCGACCCGTTTGAGGGCGTCACTTACTGATGGATCGCTCGCGACGCTACTTCAAGTCGCCGAACTACTCAGCCCATCCCGCGGTGCCGTCGTCCCGTGGATTTACTTCTGCCATACTTATTTGGTGTAAGTGGCAAGAGTACAGTTCACTTATGTGGCGGTTGCTGCGCGTGAATGCTGTTGCTAGACACTTATGTCACGGAATGAAAATAGTGCTTGCTCACTCGCAGTAGTATTCTTCCGTATGCGTTCGGGGCTCGGGCATGAGACAATATGCATGCCCTAAAACTCTCCGAGAGCGCAACCAGTGACGCATGCACCAGTCCCGTTAACATCTTCGTCAACACAGCTATATTAGTCTACTAAAGGAGCGCTGCTCAATATAATAATCTCTTCCACTAAGCAGATATATTCTTATATGTCCATGCCTGAGTGGAGCCTGGACTGATTGGCCTCCAGCGTGGTAGTATGGTAGTAGGCGTGACAAAAGTACCGGAGAGGAGCGACAGGCGGATATATATGCCCCCTCTGCGGGGCACCCAAAGCAGACTTTCATCACATCCTCTATATGTGGTCTGAGCTCCAGCCACTCCGCAGTTTGCAACTAACAGACATGGTCATGAAATCTCTTTCGGGACCTGTTGATCTCCACCTATGCACCCCATTCCTTAGTCACTCAGTTACGCTTGCGCATATTGGTGAAAGCAGGATTTATGTCTCCACCGGCTGACCTGCTCATAATACAGTAGCTCAGGACGCTATGGTGATTGGTGTGTGTGGGAGATGAGAGGAAGATATTAAGGAATTAGGGATTCAGCAATCACCAAAATGCATGCAGGCGAATGAGGATTAGCAATGGGAGCTCCACATAGGAGCAATAAGGCTGTTGCATCATAGTACCCTTAAAGCCTCGGTCGTTTGAATGTCCCCTGAATTCTCTCCCGAATTATCTTTACGTATCTCTCATGTTGCCACGTATTTTCCGCGTACAAATGCGCTAGCCAGTTGTGCCACCCTGCAGTGCGAGCCAAAGACTTTTAGCTTTCTTTCTTTTCGTCTGCCCACCCTGACATCTGTATATATGCTCTGCGGTAGGCAGCTGTAGAGGTTCCCAACGAGGTTTTCCGCCTTGCTAAAGCGTTCTTTTTGCAGTACTGAAATCGTTAAAGAAGTGAGCACAATACTGCGAGGTTAAGTTTGTGACAGAGGCACGTTCCTGTCAAGGAGGCTGAATTGTCCTATCCCACAGCAAAAACTGTCACAGGACAGGAGTAGGCACATAGCCGTGCATTACAACCGGGAATCTGCGGCGTCTGCAGCAAGACTAACTACAAAGCAACGTTATTAATTGAATAATGCTGTGAGTTGACTGCAGCGCTTTGAAGATCCCACACTCCAGTTGTAGTATAGGGGAGGGAGAATGCGGCTGGTGGCTGACACGGGAAATAACTAACAGTGTTGAGGTCGGAAACTGAGGAAGTTCAACGCGGACGGAAGAATGAGCAGCGAAAGGATGCAAGATTGCCGCCGGGAAATCTAGGCGGGTGATGCAGCGCGGAAGGAGGAAGCACTTCACGATGAAAACGAGGAAGACAGGGTGGACCGCATTGAGGAAGGGTAGGGCTTTGCGATATCAACTCAGTTTAGCAATCACAAAGCTATTTGTTGCTATAAGTGTGTAGATGAGCGTTTGTGAGAAATATTTTCTGCTGAAGGACTACAGTTAAACCGTAAAAACTATCACTCATTAATGTGGAAATCTTAGTTTTGCAAATTTTCATTCAGTTACCTAGAACAATATGATAGATCTTTAACACATAAGCGTACATTCATTCCAAATAAAAATCTGCAATTGAACGACTTCTCCGAAGAGCAGTCTTTGTCAATTTTGCTTTTGTTTCGCTGTTTTAAGAATTTTTTATTGTTTCCAGTTCACGTTTTTTACGTTATGCGCAAGTTCTCGTGAAGGAGACAATTATTACACTTCTAGTGTCAATGGTACGAGTGATGAAATATTGCTGAAACTTGATATAATTATTTTAGACACACCGGAAATATCTAATGAATACTAAATCGCCACTCTTCTGCGTCTAAAATACTGGTAGCGTGAAGAGAAAACTCAGAAACGCAGACACAAACAAGGCTATATTCTACACAGAGCTTGCTCACTTGATGTCCTCAAGCAGAACAAGCAAAGAAGAAAAACGCACAGAACACGCGAAAGGGAAAACAAGACTGCGAAGCAACAGCTCATCCCGGAGCTCTAATGGCAATCAAGCTGGAAATTACAAGGTCATAAACACCTTGGATGCTGCCCGTTAGTTCTTAAAGCTCACCTTTTTCCTGAGTAACTCCTTGCGGGCCTATGGAGTTAATGATTGCAAAACAAAAAGACACCTTGCACTAAATGCAAGCTAGATCACTCAACCCCGTATACACGTGTTACATTATTTGCGACTCTTAGTGCACAAACATTAATAGTTTTCGTCTAAGCTGGCAGAATGGCAAGTATTGCCAACGCGACAGAAAATAATTATTCTGAACGCGCTTATCATAGCACATACGATAAGTTCTAAGGCAATTTCTAGGAACGAATAGAAAAAAAAAAGTTAATGTTGGAGGAACCCGTCTGAAATTTAGAGGTCGCAAAACTGCTTTAAGAAGATAAAGAGCGCTTCTGATTTGTTTGGTTTGTTTTTTGAGGTTTAGCGTCTTAAAGCGACTCAGGCTATGAGTGACACCGTAGCGGAGAGCTCCGGAAATGGTGACCACCTGAGGTTTTTTAACGTCACTGACATCTCACAGCACCCGGGCGACTTGCATTTCACTTTGCTTGCGGTTTTCGTTTTACTTTGCTTTTAGCAGTTGTGAATTCACATTATAGTCTCCTTCTCATTTACTCCATTATTTGCCACTGTTAGACCTTCTAAATCTTTATATTCAGTGATATTTATTACGCTGTTATTTTCTGCTTCTAATATATCCTCAAGTATTTAACGTTACGTAACACACACCCGACGTTTTGAATGCCTGGACACTAAGAAGCCCAGCAGTCGTTTTTTTCCGCAACTGCAGAAATTCTAAACAAGGCCCTATGCTATGCGTAATTATTGTAACTGCGACACTTCAACCTCATAAGCTTGTAAGCAATAAATGGTGATACTCACCGTGAATGTGTTGATCACGTTCATCAGTATTCTATCCTGAAAAGCGAATACGAAAACTGCGTCGCTAAACGCTTCCTAAGCATGCTAGGGCACGTGAAGGGAATAATCGGGCTCGTTTGTTTTTCTCTCTGCCTACTCACAGGCGACGGATGGTCATTTTGGGTGAGGGAAATGGTTTTCAGGAGATATAAATTGGCAAGAACTATGCGTGTTCCATGTTTAGATATCGTGCAATAGGTTAATTTTAGCAAAATAATCAATCAATCAATCAATCAATCAATCAATCAATCAATCAATCAATCAATCAATCAATCAATCAATCAATGAAATTTAATTTGCCAGAAATATCTGGATGGTCATCCTGGGCTAAACGTTGTGCACACAGCTTGACAAAGGCCCAGAGGACCAATACATAGCAGTAGTGAATATAAGAAAAACAAGTCATTTTAGCACAACATGAAAGGTACACAAAGTAGCATAGCATACATATTACAATCGTTTGCAATGAAGAAAAGAGAAAGGAACAACAAACTGGCAGCATATTTACAGTGTTAATGTCACACTATAATACACACTAAAATTAAAACATCATTCCTTTATCTTCAGGGTACGGCCCAGTGATAATCTTTAGATATGGCTTGAATGAGTAACACATATCAATTGTAATGCATGGTTACCACTACCCCTGAACTCAGCAAATGTGAATCGCCGCGAAAGTCAAATACTGACTGTGTGGAGTCACGTCTTCAACTTTAAGTACGCTAGAGTCACTGCTTAAAATGTTTAAACATCTTGCAATTGGCCAGATGGCAGTGACCAGCGTACAGTGGTTGTGCTTTCGAGATAGCAGTCGCTGTATGAAGGGCAAGAGGCCACATTCAGAACTGGGCATGGTCTTACTGACTGGTTTCCGATTGAGAAATGAGTGAGACAAGGCTTCATACTGTCGCCCTGCCTATTTAACCTATATGCTGAGTGCATCATGAAGAAGGCTGATCTGGACAAGTCTTCAGCTGGAGTGAAGATAGCTGGAAAACGTATCAACAACCTTAGATATGCGAATGATGTCACTTTAATGGCAGAAAGTGAAGTGGAACTCAAGAGACTTCTGATGCGCGTAGAAGAGAGTGAGAAGTTTGGGCTTAAACTGAACATTAAAAAGACAAACATTATGGCGTCTTGCCCTATCAAGTCCTGGAGCATCAAGGGACAAGAAGTGGAAGCTGTGACAGATTTTCTCTTCTTGGGTTCCAAGATTACCCCGGAAGGAGACTGCAGCCATGAAATTAGGAGACGCCTGCTACTGGGAAAGAGAGCCGTGGCTAGCCTTGACCGCCTAGTAAAGAGCAGAGACATTACTGCCAACCAAGATCCATATAACTCGTGCTATGGTCTTTCCAGTTGTGATGTATGGGATGCGAGAGTTGGACTGTGAAGAAGGCTGACCGCCGAAGAATTGACGCGTTTGAATTGTGGTGCTGACGGAGACTCTTGAGAGTTCCTTGGACTGCCAGAAGATCAAATCAGTCGAAATTGTCGACCATAAACCCTGACTGCTCATTGGAGGGTCGAATTCTAAAGTTAAAGCTCAGCTACTTTAGTCATCTGATCAGAAGAGAGGAGTCGCTGGAGAAAGATTTGATGTTGGGAAAGGTTGAGGGTCACCAGAGAAGGGGTAGACAGCGAACGCGGTGGTTAAATGACATCCTCGAGGCGCTGCAGATGAAGTTATGTGATGTTAGAAAGATAGTGAGAGACCGGAAAGCGTGGCGTGATATGGTCCATAGTGTCACGAAGAGTCGGACACGACTGAACGACTGAACTGAACGGAACTGATCGTTTTCATGTCAGTCTTCATGTGCTACCGCATCACTACGTTGCTGAGAATTGGCTTTAAGGATGGGAAGACATCGACGTGAAAAGGGCAAAGTAAGGCCACTCAGGTTGCGCTTTGACAATGAACAGGAAATATCTTTAAGCCATCTTATTGAAGATGTTATATTGTCACGTAGTGGCGACAAGGCCGTACACGCCAAAAGAAAACACAGGCGTGATGGTACTGAAATAACTCTTTATTGGGGCTGACTTGCGCCCGCAAAAGAACTAAGCAACTCGGCGGCGGCGATAGCAACAAACGTGCTCGTCGGTCGTCGGACAAAGAATGCTCGTCACACTCGTCAACGCTCAATTTAAAGGCTACACAGAACAATCTAGATAACGTCGCAAACAGCTACCAGCACGGACTGGAACGTTGTGGAAAGACACACGAGTGGCCGGTATCTTCGAGATAGATCTGGTGCATCTTGCGCTACAACTAAACTGATAAAGGTGTGACTCGCGACATCGAGCATTAACAAAGATTATGGAACTGATACGCGATCCAGAATCAGATTGATAAGCCTGTATGCCGGCGGCTGTTAAAAAACAACAAATACAGTTTTGAAGGTTTCGCGGCAATATACATATCATCTCCATAACAACCACAACGCCGTTTGCGCTCGTTGCTAACAGCGTCCGAGAAAGATGGTTTTCAAAACCAACAGATTTCCGCCCCTCTTTAATTTTAGCCTGCAGAATTTAAAAGCGACCGGCATGGTACCTGTCTGCTTCATTGAACTAAATTGTAGCAGCAGCATGGCATGCGATTACAGCTCCACGGAAAACTGCCGGCCGTCAGAGGGCCAAACCGTGTCTGCACATATCAGCGTATGCTCTTCAGCACGGGTTTTGTTTGTTTTTGTGGCAGAGTTAAATTGCTAGCGCTTTTGGACTAGTAATGAATTAGGTCTCTTGAAAGCTGCTTTCAGAAAGAGGTTGGGGATGTCCTAAAGCTCTTTTTATTTTTCTCGCGGCGTACTTATTCTTGCAGGGATAGACAAAGCTTGTGAAAAACTGGCAGGCACAACTTAGTATATGACCGGTTTCGTATCAACGGTGGCATGGGGCTTACAGTTTTCGTCAACATATTGCTGCATAGCTGTTCATTAATAATGAGCTATTGCTGCTTTAAAGGTAGCATTGATCGTATTTCGAGGTTGCATGATACGCTCAGTTTAGCTGCGGGGTAGTGTGCAGAAGTTTAGTGGGCTCGTCTTCAGACCTGAGTCATCCGATCGGTTTGCTATTGAGCATACCCGCATAGATCATGCCACTGCAAAAATAATCAACTTACGAGGGGGAAGGCGGGGTTTTCCTCTGTTTATGATCGTTGTAACCCTGGCTTACAAACGCCTACCTTTCTCGACTTACGCAATGCAACATAAATGACAATAAATAAATGCCACTTGGAAGTTCCTCTTGCACACGTACAGCGCTCTAATGTGGGTAATCCGTACCTAAGCTTTACATTCGAGCAGTATATGATGAAGAATGTTAATGTTTTAAGAACTATTACAGGTGCAAGACAAAAGTAAATGGCACGTGACCAGCTGCGACCTAGGGCTAACTTTAAGCACCTGAAACAATAGCGCTATTTTTACATGTAGCATTTTTCATTCTGACTTCACTGTACTAATAGAAATCATTGCAGCGATATCATATATCAGGGCACCATAGACGCTAATCAACTAGACAAGGCATCATTGCGTAGCATATGAAATTATATAAAAGAGACAACTTACCGAAGCGAGGGTTCCGTTCTGGCAGAGTAGAAGGGTTTGATTGACGCACTGAAAGACCGGCAGAGGGTTTAGTTCAATGGAAGTATGCGTAGGTCCTCTTTAAAGTGACTATACTTCAGAGTGCTGAGTGCCGTTTGTTGATGAGGAAGGAACAGTTTTCTATGCAAACATAGTATTGTAATTTGGGATCACTGCTTTTAGGGAGCAATATTTTATAAACGTGAGTTCCTGAGGCATGTAGTGCGCCATGCCTATCCAGCATGGCTTGAACGGCTCACTATTTCTGAGGAGAACACGTTCCCTGAAAATGAGTGTACGCGTAGGGCATATTTACCATGACCTTCCCGCATACTTCCACGGAAATATTTGGTAGGCATGAGTGCATGCAGCATACATAATATGCTCAACCGGCTGAAATTTATGGTGCGCTGATTTTAAACTCAATGTACTCATAAAAAAGCGATGCAGGCGGATATTTACCATGCCCCTCACCCGTGATATTGAAGGTACAGAGCCTTTAGCTTGGAAAATGTTTCTTACCACGAGAACCCGCATGATGAGCTTCGGCTGATGGAATGAGCTAGCTAGTGCAATCTATTGCAGCCCTCGACTGAGGGCCTTAATTTTCAGCTAATGAATAGCTGTTGACTAGGTAGAGGACAATATGTTTTTTCATCTTCCTCTCTACAATTAAGGTATGGGGAACATTTGATATGACTCTGCCACGTCGGGGTGAGGGGCCGCTTGGTTGAAAAAAAATCTAGGTTTTAAAACTTAATCAATAAGTGGTTTATGATGAAAGTGCATGCTGGTGCGAAGCAGCGACAGTGTTTAAGCGTTAAATGGCTTAGGAAAGCTAATAAAAGTGCCATGATAAATGATGTATAGGGGCCCTGCTTTTTTTGCGCATGCTGTAGGGTAAGTCAACAGTTAAAGAGATTTAGAGCATCCTACGCTAGACTCAATGCACCTGCCAACGGAACCTCAAAAAGATGCGGGAGAAAAATTCAAAGCAACTCACTCTTGATATGCTCAGGGTGTCTGGCAGAGTGAGGGAAATGGGGGCTGAGCAAGTGGAATTTTGACTCAGGAGTGTTTGACACCCAGGCACGTTGGCGACGGCGCAGAGAGTAGTGATCGGAGTATTCGGTGAGTTCAGCATGGAACCTGGGAGGCATTTTTCGCGAAGGTATATTTATTGATTGGCAAGCAACTACTTAAATCGCTGACAATAATATCCTCATGGTCAGCAGAGATATCCTTTTATACTAATTTCCGCGTTAAGAGAACCACGCAGACATGCACTGAACGTTACTATATTTTTTATATTAAATATCGGACGAGAAAAATAAGCGCACTTCTTCAAAGTAGGTTTCTCTCTGCAGGTAAGATAGTGCAAGCTGATTGGTTCCGATGCGGCAGGTCAATGTGCCGACATCAAGTATGTGGCGCCATCTATCGGCATCAAAGTGATCTGGGCATGCGCAGTGAAACGCGCGGTGGCGGATCACGGCAGCGGATCGCGGTGTGCTAAATCTCTCTATTGTGCCAGGAACATTTTGCCATTTTCGCACACGTGCAATTGTTGCTGCATTTGTACTCTTCGTTATACTGGTTGCAGCTAGGGAGCAGGTGCTTAGGCATGACAAAGAAGGCACCTAGGTTTTAGGCTTCCTTCTTACGCCCCCGGTATTCTCAAACGGATGCGGCATTTAAATGCCGACTGCATTCACCTTGCCCGCGTAGCGCACTGATATTGCATTCTCTTTGTTTCACAAACAGATACAGCCCTGGCCTGCAATGCTTCTCAGTCTCCCGCGAATGATCATTCTCGCCTGCTCTCTGTGGCTGCTTAAGCTGAACAGATACCACACCCGCTTCATCGGTACCTCTCGGTACATTATCAGGACGTGATTCCAACCGAATAACACGACTCAACTGAAAATGCGCATTTGAAATCCGAGGTTATGAATACATGTATGTACCAAAAGAGAAACGAAATTTAATGACAAAGTATCTTTTCGAGTGCACTTGAATAAAGCAGATGTCGAGAACTTCCTTACTGCCTCTGTAGTCATCTGTTGGACAACACCGCCTCTAGCTGAGGTTAGCTTTCCGATAAACTGAAAGGTTTTGAGGTTGTTTTTCACTGTACAGGTTTTGCTTGCTACACCTGTCGTGCTTGTGCCTAAAAAATTAGAGGGAGACAGGTTTGGAGTTACCCCTAACCTGCCCTAACTAAGCCGTCTGGTGAGGGCTTTGGGGTGGGCAGCTTAGCCGGTACTGAGTGGAAAAGAGAAAAATAATTAGGCCTGCATAAACATTTCAAGCGAGGGGCACCTTTAAATCAATATGTGATTTTGCAAGCAACAAAGATCGCAAATTTAATAAATGCTCGAATCACGGCGTCCGGTTATTGTCACAATTAGATTGCGATGACCATAGACGTTTTTTTTTTTATGCGACAGTCTTAAGACTCTCTTTAAGGGAAGCCTTAGCGTCGGATTTGTAGCAGTCGGCATTGGGAGCAAAATATGACCAGCATGTATTTGACAGGTGGCAGCTGGTAGGTGCCACGACGATGCAGTGATTGGTCGGCGAGTTGTGTGACATCATAATACCACACGACGTGACCGATTTGGAAGGAGCTAGCTTTGCGCAAAGTGAGATGGGTATGAAACAGGGGCCCTTGGATTCGAAGACATGTCTCTACTCCTAGTTCAAAGACGCATTTTCATTTGGGTTGGTTGAAGCCGGTTTATATATAGGTTTGGTGCTCTTTAATGTAATGCGGTGGCATGCGATTTATTTTAACAGTAGGCCCGAGATAGCAAATAAATATATGAGGAAATATTGATAAGACGAATAGCAAAGGCATATCCGCAGTAGTGGCCCTAGAAGCGGAACTGCAGACTGCAGGCTAGAGCTGTCGCGCCATGGCCTAAAGCTCGAGCTTATGTGCCCTAAAATGCTTTTCCTACCCATCTTTCAGGCAAGATAACGCACACTGGCAGACTCTTCTGAACGCGTGCTATGAAGTGATTTTCTTGGTGATGACAGGAGTCTGATGCGCATAGCAGACGAAATAAGGTGTTTAGTCTCGTTATTCCTCTTTTCTCAGCAAAACAACTCTCGAAATGGTTAAGTACCCTTGATAGCTTTCATGTATAAGAATTATATTTTTCTTAGTAATGGTCTCAGTTATATTCTAATAAAACTCCTCAGTATTAGTTAAAATTAGAAGTGTTAATTTGTAGGACCTGGTATTATGGCTACTTAGAAATGCTAACAAGTATAGCAATTATTGGTAATTCTAATTTGAAGAGCTGTTTAGTAGAGGTACTAAATTATCTTTATTTAGCCCTGCGTGACTGTAATGTAACACGCTCCGAGTGGTGGTTCGAAACAAAGGACCGAATGACCAGTTACGAGGAAGTGATTAAGTGTTACCGCCTAGCCCGATGGACAATGCCACCTCCTCACTCGGCACTTAGTCGGGAGGAGGCGGTCATCCTAAGACAAATGCAAACCGGGTCACTCCTCGCCCCGGCAGTGCTACACGTCCTTGACCCAGACATCTACACGAGTGATATGTGCAGTGTATGTCAAGTGGGTCCGGCGGACCAATGGCACATCATGTGGGACTGTGCCAGGGTCCCGACCGAAGCTGCATCCAGTACATACCCGCCGGAAATTCAAAGGGCTGGGCAAAGTACACATAAGGGCATTCAACTATGGGCCGTCCAGCAGGTCCAGGGTGCGCTCGAAAAGCACAAGCTTCACGGCCTACCGTAAACAGGACAAAATGAGGTAATGCAGAGTAGGGCATAACCTCGGGTCGATGCTTGGCCAGCGTCTAGAAGCATTAAACCCTCGTTTGCCGGCATCTCATTAAAGCTATACATACATACATACATACATACATACATACATACATACATACATACATACATACATACATACATACATACATACATACATACATACATACATACATACATACATACATACATACATACATACATACATACATACATACATACATACATACATACATACATACATACACACATACATACACACATACATACACACACACACACACACACATGCATACACACATGCATACATACATGCATACATACATACATGCATACATACATACATGCATACATACATACATACATACATACATACATACATACATACATACATACATACATACATACATACATACATACATACATACATACATACATACATACATACATACATACATACATGGCTACTTCTACAGTGCGGTGTTAGGAGGTAGCATAAGGAAAAGTAGAAAGGTAGGCTTGAAAATCAATATGCAGAAGACTAAGGTAATGTTAAACAGCCTCGGGAAGGAACAGCAGTTTACATTAGGTAGCGAAATACTGGAAGTAGTAGGCGAATATGTCTACTTAGGACAGGTAGTAACCGCAGATCCGGACCACAAAAAGGAAATAACAAGAGGAATACGATTGGGATGGAGTGCATTTGGCAAGCACTCGCAGATTATGACTAGCAGTTAACCGGTATCGCTCAAGAGGAAAGTATACAACAGTTGCATCTTGCCTGTACTCACCTATGGGGCTGAAACGTGGAGGCTAACCAAGAGAGTTCTACTTAAGTTGAGGACAACCCAGAGGGCTATGGAACGAAAAATGTTAGGGGTAACATTAATAGATACAAAGCGTGCAGAGTGGGTCAGAGAAATAACTCAAGTTACCGACATTCTAGTAGAAATTAAGAAGAAGAAATGGACATGGGCAGGACATGTAGAGCGAAGAGAGGATAACCGATGGTCGCTGAGGGTAACAAATTGGATTCCAAGGGAAGGAAAGCGTAGCAGGGGGCGGCAGAAAGCTAGGTGGGCGGATGAGATTAAGAAGTTCGCAGGGGTCAAGTGGATGCAGCTAGCACAGAACCGGGTTAAGTGGAGATATATGGGAGAGGCCTTCGCCCTGCAGTGGGTATAATCAGGCTGCTGATGATGACGATGATGATGGTGATAAGGACTCTAAGCTATGCGAATGGACAGGGAGCGCTGGACTATCCACTCCCCTGTAATCCGGCATGCCCATCTCCCCATTTAAGTTCCTTGAAAAGGCGGATATGCACAGGCCCCTCGAAAATTTAAGGCGTTGGTTGGAAATCTGTAAGCATCCCCTACCGCTCATCCGTCAAAGTTCACTTGTGAGCACTGGCTTCTCCTCCCGTTGCCAGGCCGCCTGCTTTTGCTTGTTAGACGTGCGGATCAATAGGGTTTTGAGCTAAAACACCCGCCCATGACAGCATTTTTCGCTTCTTTGCTACTGTTTTCTCACCCTTGCTCCCCGCAGCAGAAAAAAAAAAGAAACTTTGAAAATGAGCCAGTGTGGCCTCACAGCATTAAGACTTCCAGTTACTTGTAAATGTGGAAGAATAAGATAAAGTTGCAAAATGTAGTGAGGGTTGCTCGAGGAGAAGGAGGAAGATGAGGAGGAAAGGCAGGGAGGTTAACCAGTAAAAGCAACCGATCTGCTACCCTGCACTGGGGGAAGGGGATGAGTGGATATAAAAGTTCTGAGAGAGGGATAGTTGAAGTTAATACAGTCTCATAACAGACACGCCACTTCAACATCACGTTACAGTCATGTCAGAGCAAACTCATCGAAAGACTATGAGTTGCTCGAGGTACTCTGTTAAAAGGCCAGAAAGCTTCCAATGAATCAGCGTGCAGGTATCGGGGAACTTCATGGCAAGGCTTGCCTATTAGTAGCCATGTACAGGACTACATCGTATGTTTATGAATGTGACAGTCTTCGGCACAGATCTTCGAAACACGGGGTTAGGCTTAGACGTTTATGGAATGAAATAAAAGACGCAGGACTAGAAACTTTTAGCATACAAAAGATGACTTGCATGTATCATGCATTTTTAAATGTTTCTTTGAAATATATGCACCATCCATTTTATATTTCTTATTAATACTTTTGAAAACAAAGTTGATGTGTTCAATTACTCACTAGCGTGAATAGACCCGAAATGCAATATTAAGAGTTTTCTTATACGACTCTATTTGTAGAATTTATAGGTGAGAAGCCAGTGCTAAGTTCAACAACGAGATAGTAAAACATGGAAGAAAGTTTTGAATGTCTTACCCAGATTGAAGGAGCTCAAGGCTAGGGAGAACAGTTGAGAGAAAGCTCTCAAGGCTCCTGAGGGGTTGATAAGGTTGAGAGGGTTGGCCAGGCACTGCGGATTGCGAATGGTCAGTCCTAGTGGTTATAGTTGCTCGGGAAATCATTTATGCGTCGCGCTTTTACAGCGTATTCAAACAAACTTGTACATTTTTCAGCACCTTCATAAGGGAAAACTGAAGCCACGATCGGCGAGCTTTAAATGAAAGAAATACATACAATATAAAGGAAAGACACATGACCTTAGTGTCTCCACCTACAAACATAAACACACGCGCACATGAGCGCGTCTTTAAACTGCATAACGGGTATATTTCGGCAATATCAAGGGAGAAAAGAAAACGTAGAGAAGCGTCACAGAACGGTGAGCAAGACAGCGAATCTTGAATGGAAATAAATGCTGACCGACGACTACAATATTTATAGAGTGAGTTCAGTCAGTGAGACCCTTGAAGAACGTGGGTAAGTGTTCTTGTACCGCAATAAAATTGCTTGCGGAATACATATCAAATAATCTCGGTGATATGAGCTTAGTTGGTACGAATTTCGGATTATACGATTCCTCAAAATCCTCGGCTGTTAAGCACTGTGTGTAATATTGTGTGATATGCAGAACTACGGATGCTGCGGAAACACTTCCACGCCACTGCGAATGATGCGAACATGTGAACGAACCGCGACCACCTTGAGCACTACACGCTTCCTGCACATCGTTGATCTCACGGTCTCCATCCCGCTGTACGCACTGCGAGCATTTCGCGGTGGCGCATGGCCCGCACTTCGCCGCCGTCGCAATCGCTTGTTTCGCTTTACACGCCGCGACAAATTGCGAATTCGGGCGGCCTGCAAATCGTCGATGTCGCGATCGCCAGACGCGCTATGCCCCACAGGCAGTTGGCGGTGGCGGAAGCGATAGTCGCACATTGTTAACTCATGATCACTAGTAGCGCTGCACGCTGAAACAGGTTTCGACGACGCGTGGCCGGCACATCGACGACGTTGCGTTCGCCGTGTGCGCTTTATACGTGCCTCGATAAATTACCGGGCAGGTGTGCATCGTCATTCCACGATTTCTAGTCTCGCTGTACGCACTGGTAGCAGTGGGCGGCGGCGCGCAGACTGCGCATCGTTGACGTCGCAATCGCTTGTTGCTTTGTAAAGCGCCGCGATAATTTCTCGGACGCGCGTGACTCTCAAGCGTGGCCCGCATGGAGCGTTTTTTGCACGCGAAAACGCGTCGCACGCCCGACGCCCGCGCCAGCGTCGACGATTTCACTCCCGCATGGTCAGCAGCCGAGCGGCGTTTTTTTTTTGCCGCCCAGTTGCGCGACGCACGCGCCCCCATCCGGTCGTGCGTCGAGGTCGCGCACATCTTGTTTTCCCTGTCGCCGCGAGCTTCAAGTTGTGGTTTCCTCTCTTTCTTCTGGGTCAGGTGTGTCAAGAAAACAGGCACAGGCATCACTTCCAACAGCTATGGATCTAAATGCAGAAATCATAGCACAAGGAGATATCGGAGATATCGGAGGTGTCGGAGGGAGATATCGGAGGTCCGCTGACAAGTCTAGCAGCTCATAAACAACCTCCGAGCTTAGCGTAAACCATAGCCTCGTAAACACTCGTGGCCCCAGCGGACGGCCCACCTTCACCGAACTCTAACCTAAAAACCTAAAAAAAAAAAAGGAAATGCACGGTGCCCGATGCCCGGACCTTGCTGTCGTCGCCTCGTGCGCGGACTCGGAGCGACTCCGAAAGAGTATACATTGCTGCTCGGCCGTTTCGGCCGAGAAACCAGAAACCCTCGGCGCCGTCGGAGCGCCAAACCCCCGTCGTTCTTTCCGCTCTCGCGAGCTTCCCTCTCTCTCGGCCGGCGTGGGCGTGGCTCCAACCGGAATCACGTGACGCCTGCTCCGGCTCTCATTGGCCCTCTGCCGCTGCCGACTTCCGGCGTCGGCGCGTCGTCGGCGTTTTTATCTGTTCAGCCAGATCCCGACGATTTGGCAAAATCGTCCTCTCCGGCGGCAAAAAAACGCTCCGCAGCCGTCGACGCCGGCGAATCGCCCGGAAAAACGCTCCATGCGGGTCACGCTTCACATCGTAGAGGTTGCGATCGGCTCTCGCGCTGTACGCGGAGAGAGTTGCGAGCTGTTTGGTTTGTGGGGGACGTTAGAGCACACAAACCAAACAGCTCGCAACACGCGGCGCGTACAGCGCGACTCAGTGCGAGCGAATCCCGACGCGACTCAAGCTATGGGATACACAGTAGTGGGGGCTCTGGAAATTTCGACCACCTGGGGTTCTTTAACGTGCACTGACATCGGACAGAACTCAGGCGCTGCATTCCACTTCCATTGATAGGCAGTCGCAAAGGCCGGGATTCGATCGCGCATCTTTGGGCACAGCAGTCGAGTGCCCTAACCACTGTACCACAGCTGCAATGGTGCTGCATACGGCTAACTGTGCTCTGACTGATTTTCAGAACTATAATAGTTTCCGCTCAGTGGCACGGCTTATATGCACGGCGCATCTGACGGTTGGAAATACAGGTCTGCGGAGCGCACCACAGTTCGAATTCAAAAGGAGACCTCGAAGTTGAAGCGCCGGGCGTTCATTTATGTTGTTCGTAATCACTTGCGCGGAATTTTTCCGGTTTCGCCACCCGTCATTTTTAGTAATTCCTGACTCCTGACCGATGTGCCTTAGCTTCACCGTGTTACAGTGGTCACTTCGAAGTCAGTAATTCACTTCTTAAGAGAGAGTGAGAGTTTGAGTGCCTTGCATTTCTAGTTAGATGTCGATGCCACCCGGTGTAGACCTCTCTTTCTAAGCAAGGTGGTTCACGTCAGTACTGGCACGGTGTGCTTATTTTGAAGCTAACGCAGCGGACAATGGATTGGCCGATTTCTTACTAGAATACCTTTACATTGCTACTCCGGTTGCGGCAGTGTGTGTATGACAAGAAATGCGTTAAGGCTGTGTGGAAGGGGCGTTCCGCCCAAGGCGACGCGTATTGGAGCACATGCAGTCTATCATTAGGAGGGAGGTATATCATTTTATCCCAGAAATACGTGAAACGTTCTTGGTGTCATATTATCTAAGTCTAAATCTTCCGCTTCAGCAATTCTCAAGTTTCCTATAATCATTTTCCTTCACTACTCTTGGGTTTTAACTGGAGCAGTACTGAGACGATTTATAGATAGGTTTGATGACCGCGCGCATTCATTTTTTTCGCTTTTAGCTGTATTTGATAGCTATAGCCCTGCAGTTAGCCGTTAAACTTTATTACACATTTGCTTTGCACACAATGACCGTGCATGAGCAATGACACAACGCAAATTACATGCAGAAGAGTTTCCTCATCTCCTAGCAATGAGCCCGTTCCGGTGGTCTTGCGTAAAGGTTCGATCACAAGGGTTAAGAATAGAAACGAACCTCGCGTCCGAAGGAATTGACAGGTTTGACACTGTGATTGGAGGTCGTCATCAAGCTTGGATATTTATGTCTTCTAAAGGACATAGAATTGAAGCACAGAATATCCTCTTATAAGCAGAAAAGGCTGTAGAACACAATGCTTTCAAAGTTTTATTTGTAGACACATTGTTTGTTTATGTGTGTGTATGTTGTGTGTGCGCGACCTTTGTTGTCACTGACATGCTAATACCGGCTTTTATACGGGAGAGGGGTGGGGGCTGTTACATTTCATTCTTCAGAGTTTTGCAAGGCAATGAGGCCTGAACGCTGAAGAAGCCAAAAATTTAACTCTAAGTATGATGATTGTTTCAGACAATTACATGTTTTTATTCGAACATGCAACGCAAGTTGGTATGCCTTAAGGAGCTACTTTTTATGCACAGGCATGTATAATCCAATCAATTAGCCAATTAGCAGAACCCTGGTCATGTTTTGCACAAACATTCAACTAAGGGAAAGTGATATTTGTTTCATTTATAGGGTTTAACACCCTTATCGACTCAGGTTGTGAGGGACAGCGTATAGTAGAGGGAACCGGAAATTTTGACCATCGTGGGATCTTTTGCGTTCGCTGACATCGCACAGTCCACGGGTGCCTAGCTTTCCGCCTCCGCCGAAAAGCGGCCTCCACGGACTGGTTTGAGCCAGCGTTAGTCGAGCGTAAGTGTTACAACTGAGCCCCTGAGATCGCTTTAAACCCGCTAATAGGACGAAATCACAAATAGTTTAAAAAACAGTGACGCAAAATTATGAAATTACAGTTTGCCTCTCCCTTTGCGATGAAGAGCACAGTCACTTAAGCCTAAGCGGCATAAAACTGATTATGGTAGATTTCGAATAAACCGCAGCAAACCGCCCTCTGCAGAAGATACTTGGAAGCGTGGAACAACCGCTTTGGCAGTGTATGACACAGTATTATACCTATTTGCACTACCAATATTATGTACTCCAATCTCTGATCTGCTTTCCAGAGATAGGTTTGATTGCCTCCTTATAAATGTGCAAATATGGAACTACAGATGTTTAGTGTTAACAGCCAAAGCTTACTTCTGTAAGAGCTTTGTGTCCACTCACTGGTTTAAATGCATAATGGAATAAAGATTTGGTGATAATAGGAAGAATATCTCCCTGTGAAACACTATTTGGTTTTGGGCGAAATAGGGTAGCTTGTTGTCCTCTTCTTCTTATAATAAAGACACAAAAACAATGCTTACCGTCACTGCAGTAGTCAGCGCTGTCAGGGCTCCGGTCTGCTCCGCCATATGAAAATAAAGATATTAAATGGTCAGTAGTTGTATAATCGTCCTCAATTCATGCCTCAAAAGAGCTGCTAGGAAATGTATAAATAAATTCTATGTGTTCTATTAACCGCATGACCAGCTATTACTTGCCTGATGTTATTCTGAAACGTAAATTATAACAGAAAACGCTTTTACAACTAATGTAATAATGTATCCTGTATATATTCTTGGCATGTAAAAGTGCACAGAAATAAGGAATGTTCAAGGATTTGCACGTTTTTTTTTTTCTGGGGTAACGAAATTAAGAGGTAAGCGCATGTAAACTGCAGCTTCTTTCGCGCCCATATGCTTGCTTCTTGCTTGCTTAATGAACCTGATTAATCCTCGTCTAGGCCAGCACAGCTTATATTAGGCCACTAAACAATTCGTAAAGGGTACATATGTATTAATGGCTGAAGATTGATTCGAACTCTGTAATGAATAGTTGTATGGATATATATATATATATATATATATATATATATATATATATATATATATATATATATATATATATATATATATATATATATATATATATATATATATATATTGGTTGGTTTGTGGGGTACGTCCCAAAGCAACTCAGGCTATGAATATATATATATATATATATATATATATATATATATATATATATATATATATATATATATATATATAATAAAGAGTTGATGACAACTGATATTAATAAATGTCAAATGAATCACCAAGAGTTTAAAAACATAACGCTGGATTTTTTCGACGTTTCGACCGGGGTTCGGTCTTTTTCAAGTAACGTTTCTATTCCCTAAGTTCGGGACGTTATTTTCGTACATTGATTTCAGACCTATATTTCTTGCTTTCCTGTTTAGGATTTGTGTCAAAATTTGCACTGTGACCCCAAATCTCTTAGCATGGCATCACCACGAAGCAGAGATTGTCATGGTATATCCCCGACCAACCAAGCATATTTTTGAATAACTATCGTGAACGTGGCACTTCGTCTACCTTCCTGATAATGATCTTGAGAAGTGATTGCTTTTTTCTCTAGAAGACTATGGCGGACGTGTAACCAACGTAAATCATTACAGTACCATCGTCCACCTCTTGTTTTTTTTTTCTTTTTTATATGGCATGGTGGTCACCTGGTCGGAAATAACTAGGATAATTAACGTCGGAGACGTACACTGAGGCTGCACTCATCAAACCGGATTTTTAAGACATACACCGGCACTACACTCATTAAACCAGCTTTTTAAGACAAACACCTCTGCTCTGCTCTGTGATTCTTTAAGTTCTGAACATCTGCTAAGGTTTCTACTAAATGAACTGCTTTCCCGCAACCTCTGACGGTGTACATCAGTTGGCTACAGTCTGCACATATGTATATCACCTGAAAATTAAACTGAATACAGCCATTCATTGAGTAAAATTCATAATGACTGATTGAAGTTTAAACTTGTCCTGGTTACATTCATAATTATCAAACTGTACGTTTTTTTAGGCAAGAGACTGTACTGATCGTTCTGTATATTTTTAAGCCAAATACATCAAGCTTCTCATGAATGAAAATAATATGAGCGGCCTTAATATGTGGCGTATACTGGTAGGCCCCTTTTTTGTCGGAGAATCTGTTTACAATCGTTCAGCACATCTTTTCCTACCTGGTCCTCCTTTCCTATTTTTTTTCTGTTGCGTAGATTGTAAAGGTTCGTGCGCGCCTTAGTTTACTACCAGCAAGTGCGTTCAAATCCGCAGTCACCCTCTCTTGTAATTCTCCTCCTCTTTACTGCGGCTGTTGTGCAAATGTGTGCAGGCCTCTTCGGCTATGCTAACAAGCTTATCCATGCTAGTAACTATCTCATCTTATCTGTTTCTAAGCACATACACCCGATTATTGGATATGGGTAGTCTGACTGCTCTTAGGCTAACTCTGCTAGGTAGCGTTACCTCGATTCTCTGTATTTTTCTTTTTTCTATATAACCAGGGCTGTAAGTTATATTGCCAACATTTGATGTTGCCTCGTCTTTGAAGTGCATTTTTTTAATTCTCTTTAAAGGCTTTCTTTTTATGTTCAGCAGCAAGGTCTTTTCCAAATAAACTTGCGTGGTAGATTGGCAGACACCAGTTCAACAGAGCTACCGGAACACAAGTGACAACGCGCATAACATGGCTTATGAGAGTGGCACAACGGAACAAGATCACTTACCCCAGACAACGAACAAAGGTTCACCGATGTTCCAAAACACTGCAATAGAATAAACAAGCACTGGTGGCAGGTTTGTTCTGAGTTCTCAAAGTGTGCATCGTAGCTCTTTGTGCTAAGCTCCAGTTTTTACAGCTCATATGTTTTCAGGATGAAAAAAGCTAGCCTGCATTGCAGATAATTACGTCAGCCGGTGTGGCTAATTGATATTTATAGAACAAAACAGTTAAATTTAGCTGTATGTGAGCAGTCGGAAGATGAAAGTATAAGTGCACGAGGCCTGAAAGGAAGAAGCTGCCCAGAGTGTATCGTTATGCTGCGTGATGCGCTGAATTCTGCGAAAATAACTACCGGCCATAGTGAATTTTCAGGCTACCGACTTTAAGGGTACCGCTCAATCTAAGCAACTGCTCCAGTATATAGCAGTGCAGGTCAACTAAGTGCACATGGTTATCGCAGGGCCTGTTATTATAGCTTACAATTTCATGTCCAACTCTGATGGTCACACACCTTGGCTTCTAATAGACTCTATAATAACATCATCATCATCATCATCATCAGCCTGATTATACCCACTGCTTGGGTATAATCCTTGGGTAATATTCGCGTTACACTGCTGAGGAATATAATCAATTTTGGGGCAAATATCCCCCATCGTTGCACTGGACACCACACAGGTAAAGTTTTTGTCGAAAGGGGGTACGTTTGGGCAAGTTGATAAAGACTGTCAAGAAAAAATGCAGAAACGTGGCATCACAAGTGACACTGGCACGTTTCCATAATCACAGAAGGGGGCTATGAAATAATATCTTGAATAAAACGTGCGACTATTTCTGTGAATTTGAAAACCCTTTTTTACCCCAAAAAACGCGATGGCAGTAAACTCAAATGCTGATCATTTATTGCTCGCCGATGAGAACACCCGATAGCTGATAGGCTACTGATAGCGACGACTAGCCCTAAAAAGGCTCATTTCTGCGTACAATGCGACAAGGCGGAAGTTGACGGTGAGCATGGGCGACATACCTGTCCGAGGTTCAAAATTCCTGGAAGAGTGACGTTCAGGCACTGGGCTGCAAATAAAAAATGCATTGGTTGAGGAAGTGGCATCCCAAGGACAGCACTAGAGACTCGACAAATTTGTGTTACTGTTATACGGAAGAATGGCCCAGTGGGTTCTTTGGTCGCATTGCTGGTGCTGCTGCGATGCTTGCCGCGATAGAAGAGGCAATTTAGAATGTTCTTATTATGTTTTATAAGCACGCAGTAGGCTTGAATGATATTTCAAAAATTTCAATATTTTGAAGGCTCATATTTTTTTCTGTGACAAACGCAATCGTCAGCATAACCAGAAATTATCAAGATGTAAAACGGGCTCTCTGAGACTGAATACCCTGCGATTACTGCTCTTTCATACATGACTCAGAAAAGCGCTGTCAGCTTTGCACCTTCTGCTGTCCCCACTGCTGTGCTTCGCTTCTCTAACCTCGCAGCGTGATCCGCCCCTGCAGCTCTTGCTTTCTGTTGTTGTTGCGACTGTAGGAAGAAGGAAAAGAAAATGCCCGGGCTTGCTACTGGCTCTGTCGCTGAGCCACCTCCGCTGTCTCGTGCGGACAGAAGAGAAAATAGAAAAGAAAGAAAAGAAGAGGCAGATAAAGACGCGCGTCACAACAGCCGCCGTCCACCACCGAAGCGGTGGCGGGTGCAATGACGGCCTACAACACATAAAAGTCCGGTGGCAGGCTAGCCCCCGCCCTAATTAAGCAGCGGTGACCTGCCAGACCCAGCCCCGTATGACCAGGAGCAGCCACGCCCTACCGCCGTTGTTGTCCATTTCAAGACCAGAAGGAAATTCGGAAATGCATATTACCTGTTCAAATGAAATTTGTCTTGATTTCGACTAGAACAGAACAGCACTTTCTTTTTATCCTATTTGATGAACTCGGCTCACTACATCTCTCCTAACGCAGCATTGTTCTCCGTAAACCTGCCCTTATGTCAGGCTAATTTGAAGCCTTTCGTTAGCGTTAAATTTTTCGTGCCATTAGTGAGCTGCGGCAAGACACACTACTTCAACACTTCCTTTGTGAGGAACGTTTCAGAAACGCGACTTACCTGCGGCCTCACTGGGCGACATAAATAAATGCTACCTTAACCTATCTGTTCAAGGGAGTAACAGTCTGAAGGCTACCGACGACAGATTTGTCGCACATTACAGTACCGAGACGACTTTTAAGGAACTGAGGATGTACTAAATTTAACAGGCGATACTTAGTTGAACAGAAAAATGCGATGAAATATAATTCTGGGCCGTGAAGACTATTTTGCTATTGTTGAGGAAACCAGAGGCTTCACAAACATCACACTGAAGAGGAGAGAACGGATAGAGACAACCACAGCTGCCCGCTCATGAATCGTGGCCCTGGATATGTGTTTTTTTCTGTGCACAATAAAAAAAACAATTTAGCTCATCTTGTTTTTCTGAAAATGCACAAAAATTGCGTTATTGGAATTATTTCGTCAACGACGACATTTGCTATATTGCTTGGGCGGTCACCAGTAATAGCCACAAAATGGGTTCGCTCGCCTGCATAGAATTCTGCACTGAAGAGATCGGGAGTTTAATGAGGAGTATTCTGATCAACTCCTAATGATATTGAACGTCAGACTGCTAATCTAACGACTGCAATAAGAGAGTCGTTGGTCCCGTAAGTATGTAACGCTGAGTAAAGTGAGACATGATAAAATTTGGCGGGAGCAAGGGAAGGGCAAAGAGAAATTGCCGCGTTTTCTGCATATAGTGCCCTACTGAGAAGTACGGATAACACCAAATAATTTGCCCCTTATTCCATTGATTCCATAACGTCCCCTTATTGGTATGAAGGCTGAAAAAATACCCGAACAGCCTGAGGTTTACAGATGCGCGGGACGTGCACTGCGCACTCTGCTCTTCGCTGGGGATTTCGTCAAGGAAGATGTCAAAAGAAAACGCATGGAGAGGCAGCATCGAAAGATGAAAGTTATCTCACCGGTTGTAGAGGCCAAGGCAGAGGGCGCCAAGAGGGCCAGGACAAAGAGGACTGGAGCCATAGCTGTAGCAACTTGGATGATCTTGGCGGTCGTACTTTGTAAGAACGGGAGTCGCGCCACAGCAGGGTGCTGTTCAATTTGTTGGTCCCCGAGCCTATATTTATACAACTGAATTTTGTCACACGCGCCTAGAATGAAACGAAAAATGAATAAAAATAGGACAGGACATGCTCGGTATAAACTTGATGATGCCCCATGTTATTTAGAGTGTTTTCGCGTTATCATAGGCTCAGTAGTTCCGGGACGCATTAGGGTGTACTTGCTCGAAGCAAGGTAACGACCCTGGCAGTATTTCACTGGCAAAGGACGATTACAGTTGCTATCTACGCAGTTTTTGTTAAGGATGTAAGCAGGGAGCATTATTTATGGAAGCGTACGCAAGAACCGGAAGTACAAAAAGCAAAATAGGCTATCAGTTTACTGTATACATTTGAGTGTGAAATACTCCCGGCAGCTGGGAAGCACTGCAATCTCAAAGATCACGATGATGAATCCTACTTTAGTTATGTATTTTACCATTTTCGCCAGTTAGTTTTGCTGTGATGTTTTTATACACGCGGCAGCGTCATTAAAGAAAGAGAGGGTGAACTAGGTCGCTTTCTTTTTATATGATTTCCTCTCTGCCTTGGGCAGGCAGGATTGAGGGAGAATGCGATTGAGGGAGAAGGGCCTCACTGGGCTCCTACCAGAAAACATTTAATACCTAGATGGAACAAAGGTATGAGGTAAAACTATGGCATTGAAACTGGTTTGGCATGGATGTGATTGGGGAGAAAAGGAAAGTTGGGAGGTTTCTGATTAGTTTCGAACTGCAGGGTTTCAGTGAAGTGTTTACACGGGACGTCACTCGCGCCCTGGAGGTAAACTCTTCATGGATTTCAACATTCCCATCAAAGTAGGTCGAATATGATGAGCGGCCGAACTTTCATTATTGGCCCTATGCCACCAGTAGGCGCTCGAAGGCTGTACAAGCCATCTTTATAGTGCTGCCAGCCCTGTTTCGTCATATATAGCAAAACGAACGAACGTGTTCGCAGTGTGGTTACTTTTTAACTCCAATGCACATAGACACTCTTTTTGATTGGAACACACACTGCGTAAACTCCATCTATTCCAGCGGGCGATTCATTTCAGTTACCCCATGACTGCATTAATGCGAAAGCCTTTAATGGCTCATGCTGTCGTGGACAAAATGTGTCCCGCTTTTGCGGCGGCTCTGATTGGCCGAGGCGGGATCACGTCATAGAGGCCTCGACCAATCACAGAGCACCGCAAGAACATGCGCGAATGCGTGCCATGTGGCCATATGGCAAACAATGATCAATTACTAATTATATATCAATGACTAATTATTGACTAATTAAGAAATTAGGCAATTGGCAAATAATGAATAATCAAAATAAATAAATAATCAATTTCCTACTTGATGACTAACTGATTAATGAATTAACACTGACTAACTAAATTAATTAACTAAATAATTTTAATAATGATATAATTATTGCCAGTTGCGTAGCATATTGCGGCACTCAGGCTTTCGTCTTTCACTACTTTAGTCGCTAAAGTCCCTCACAATTTTTCTTCTTCACTGCCGTCTGCACCCAGAAGACAGTTTTGCCTGGATGCTACCCTGCACTGGGGGAAAGGGGTGAGTGGATATAAAAGTTGTGAGAGAGGGATGGGTGAAGTTAGTACAGTCATATCTCACAGACATGTCACATCATATCATGTCGCAGTCGTATCACTTAACATAAAAGTAAGCTCATAGTCTTTCGATTAGGCCTGTGCTTTTCATAAAGCGGAGCTGTGCCTGTTAGGCCTTCACCGCAGAAGATCGTCGTGGCCAGGGACCTAAAATCTTAATTTCAGTCAATGGGCGTCCATCTAGATGCTCCAGCGTACGGCGCAGACACTGTCTTTCCTCACTGTATATGAGGCACTCCCAAAGAATGTGGCCTATAGAATCGTCGAACTCACAGTTTGTACATGCAGGGCTGTTTGCCATGCCTATCATAAAAGAATACGAGTTTGTGAATGCTACACCAACCCACAGGCGGCACAGCAAAGTTTCTTCGCGTCGGCGTAGGCCAGGTGTAAGCCGGAGCTTCAGGTCAGGGTCCAGGGATTTTAAGTGGCAGTTCGCAAACTGGCCAGAATTACACAAGGAGAGTGTGTGTTTCCGCGCAAGTGCGCGAAGGCACTTTCAGGAATTCCATAGAAAGGTAGGTCATAGTTTCCAGTTGGTCCTGCCTGAAAGCTAACACCACAAGGGATATGTCTTGTTTTTTCATCGGTTTCAGGGTTTCATTTAAGGAATTAAGCCACCAATAAACCGTCTATTCAAACCTGTTGTTTCATCTACGGAGGCGCGATACCAGTACTCACAGAGCTCATCTCATATCTTTCTAAGGGTTTTTTTGAGGATCAGGGTAAACATCTCGCGTTTGCAAGAGTCGTTCGTGAGATGTGTTGCCAGATTCCGCCGGACGTCGCAACAGCTTTCGACGACGAAATAATTCCTCAATTCGGCTATAGTTAAGTTAGGCCTAGTTCCTATAATATGCCCCGTAGGGCCATGTATAGGTGAGTTCAGTCTTGCTTGTCAATAAGAGGAGTCCTGATATGGCGACATGAACAAAAAAAAAAAAGGAAAAGAAAGAAATGAAATTTAACAACCACAAGAAAAAGCTTTCGTCATTAAGCGTTTAAGCGAAGCTAAATGCAATCTTTAAATTTCGTTCAAAATATTCTGGAGACACATATTTGGCCATGTAGTCTCTGACGGCGTAGTATAGTGCCATACATCTGTAGAAACAGATGAAATGCTGCATATTCATTTTTTCATGCAAATGTTTGCAACCAGGAAAACCTCGCATAATTCGGTGCATAAAGGAATCTCCCTATCTTTCAGGCCTCTGCAAGAATAGTTTTTGAATTTTAGGGCTTTTAGCGTTCAGTGTGTTTGCCTGGTGTCCAGCAGGTTGCTTTAATAAAGAGCGAAAACATCGTCACCAGCTTCAGTTGCCTTCAGTGTCAGATGGGGTAAACCACACCGAAAACCAGCATGCTACGATCGAGAACCAAATTTCGAAAAGCAGTTCGTGTAATGAGTTAAGTACTTATGAGCAAAAAGACAAGTCCCGTCCTTCGTCACTGTTAAATGGCCTTAAGAAAGCAGCCGTAGGTGCATTTGAGCCTACGTTTCACACCGTTGGCTTAGATACCGAACAAAATGACAGATCATGATCTGCAAAAGTAGGGTTTGAATGCCCTGTCGAGTACTTGGCTACACTGACTGCGGATTTTCAACTTCTTGTTCATTTTTCAGAGCACTGCAAGCACTACGTTTTGAACCATTCTAAACACATTCTCTTATTCAACGTGCCGCTGCCACCCACCCACCCCCTGCACGTTTACGCCATGTAACGATCCGCCGCCAGTGCTGGTACTGCTGATGCTGTGGTGCTAACAGACAAGAAGAATGTAGTCAGGTCTTACTGTCGTCTATGAATTTCACTACTTTTGAGTTAATTGAGTTATGTCATTTTCACATCACGTGATACCGCCTTTCTATCCTTCACTATTACACACACAATCCGAGTTCTCATCTTTAACGTAGCAGGGCGCGTGCTTTGAAATGAGGGCCCGCAATCGTTCTCCGCGAGAATTTCGCGGACCCGAATGAGCTTTGGAAGTTTTTTCTTCAAAATAGTTTTAGTCCCTTTTAAAACAAAATGACCACAAGCATCTTCCTGAAAGCGATCTCAGCAACAAGTAGTTTAAACTGCAGAGCAGTGCATTCAGCGCGTTGTAATTAATTTAGTGTCGTTAAAGATACAGAGAACATCGCCAGCATCAGGAACAGGCCATTTATATGAAAAAAAGCTCAATGGGTGCTGTTAACTATCCTTACGTGCGGAAGTGCCAAGAGAGACATGGGTGTCTTACGTTGGCTTTGATTGGCTTGCTATGTGGATTTTGGATTGCATCATTGGCGATGACTTGGATAAGGACTATGACTAACGTCGTAAGTCATTATCCACTGTCATTAAGGCGTTTAGAGCTAATTAATCATGAGTGGATTCTGGATTGGATTCTTGGCTATGACTTGGATTCAAGATGTAAATAATGTTGCAAGTCATGCATTGTTCTTATGTATTATAGCCAATTATAGCTGATTTCGGTGTTGGCTTCGTACGCGGATTCTGCATTGAATCCAGGGCTATACATAACTGGGATTCGGGCAGTGACTAATGTGCTAGTCATTATGCAATGTCATTAAGGAATTATAGCCAAGTAATCAGGACAGGATTTGGTATTCGCTCCTTTTTGGCTTGTTATGCGGATTGTGTTGGATTGGCTTTGTAACTGTTTTGTGGCCACTTATCTCGCGTAAAGTCACGTTTTGCGCACGTCCCTGATAAGCTAAGAAAGGCTTTCACCTTAATGATTTGACTATTCTAAACCTAGTTACACAGAGTAATACATTGCAAAATCCTCTGCGGAACTCCCATACATGGATGGTCCAGCTTTGCTCTATCAATGGCGAAGCGCTCACTACCTAGGTGTTGTTGTTATGGCTGTAGGAAGGAGGAAAAGAAAATGCACGGGCCTGCTACTGGCTCTGTAGCTGAGCCACCTCCGCTGCCTCGTGAGGACAGAAGAGAAAAATAGACAAGAAAGAAAAAAGAAGAGGGAGGGGTATATGCGTGCTGCAACAGCAGTCGTCCACCACCTAAGCGGTGGCGGGTGCAATGACGGCCTACAACAGATAAAAATTCGGTGGCTGGCTAGTCCCTGCCGTAAGCGGCATGGACCTACCGTCCCAGGCCCGTAGGGCCAGGAACAGCTACCCTTCACTACCTCCCACGGTAGGCCCCTACCTAGGCGAGCGGTGCACTCCTCTTTAAATCGCGGCCAAGGGACAAGTCACGCGGTCTGACAGCGGGAGAGGGCACGCCTCGCCGTTTTAGGTGCGGCTATAGTGCGGCGGCGGTAAAGGGCACTAGAATATGAGTAGTGAGCGGACTCAGCGCCATCTAATGTTGCAGTTTGTCTCACACTTGAGGTGGCACCATCAGCATCTTCAATGTAAGCGGCCACTTCAGATTCGTTCTTGGCTGCGCGAAATGTAGGCAGTCGCCGCCCCAGAAGCGATCTATTTTGTGAAATGCTCGTTTTGTCAGTATTTTTTTTTCTTTTTATATGGGAAGACTTGCTTTTCTTATCATTCTGGCAATGTTCGTTAACATCGGAAACGTGCCAGCTTTGCATTGAGGGAAAAGCTCTCATTAGGAGTAAACTAAAGCCCTCGTAGTTTTTCCTGCATTAAGCGAAGTCAGGTATATTTACACGAGCATAATTGAATAATTGATGGACG